>NC_090404.1:13781712-14096829 GCF_036365525.1 Heterodontus francisci
ACATTCAATTCAACGAGAAAGAAAAACTCCAAGGGTGGGACCCGCCATCCGTGCTTAACTAAAACTGTTAAAGATAGTATCAAACAAAGAAAAAGCCTATAATTGCACAAAGATGGGAGGCAGGTCAAAAGATTGGACAGAATATGAAAAATAGCAATGATTGACTAAAAGATTGATAAGGAAGGTAAAATTAAAGTACGGGAGAAAGCTATCCAGAAATATAAAGACAGATAGTAAGAGTTTTTTTTAAATTTTAAAAAGAAATTTAAAAAGATATTTTAAAAAGAAAAGAGGTAACAAAGTGAGCGTTGGTCCGATAGAAAGTGATTCTGGGGAATTAATAATAGTTAATAAGGAGATGGCAGATAATTAAACAGGTATTTTGCATCAGTCTTCACTATACAGGATACAAGTAAGAGCCCAGAATTAGCTGTAAGTCAGGAAATGGAAGGGAAGGAGGAACTCAAGAAAATTACAATCACCAGGGAAGTGTTACTGAACAAATTGTTGGAGCTGCAGGTGACAAGTCCCCGGGTCCTGATGGACATCATCCTAGGGTGTTAAAAGAAATGGCTAGTGAGATAGTTGATGCGTTAATTTTAATTTTCCAAACTTCCATAGCTTTGGGGAAGGTTCCTTTAGATTGGAAAATAGTGAATGTAACTTCTTTATTCAAAAAGGGCGGGACAGAGAAAGCAGGAAAGTACAGGCCAGTTAGCTTAACATCTGTCTTAAGGAAAATGTTAGAAACTATTATTAAAGAGTTATAGCAGGGCACTTAGAAAAATACAAGGTAATCAGGCAAAGTCAACATGGTTTTGTGAAAGGGAAATCATGTTTACCCAATTTATTGGAGTTCTTTGAGGGAGTTACATGTACTGTAGATGAAGGGAAACCAATGGATGTATTGTACTTAGATTTCCAGAAGGCATTTGATAAGATGCCACATCAAAGGTTATTGCAGAAAATAAAAGCCCATGGTGGAGGGGGTAACATATTGGCATGGGTAGAAGATTGGCTCCCTAACAGAAAACAGACAGCAGGCAAAAATGGGTCATTTTCTAGTTGACCAGGATGTAACGAGTGGTGTACCACAGGGATTTGTGCTGGAGCCTCAACTTTTAAAATTTATATAAATGACTTCGGTGAAGGGACCGAAGGTATGGTTACTGAATTTGCTGATGACACAAAGATAGGTAGGAAAGTAACTTGTGAAGAGGACACAAGGAGGCTACAAAGGGATATGGATAGGTTAAGTGAGTGGGAAAAGACCTGGAAAATGGAATATAATGTGGGAAAGTGGGACGTTCCCGTCCATGTCACACACTATCCTGACGTGGAACTATATCGTCGTTCCCTCCCTGTCGCTGGGTCAAAACACTGGTACTCCCTTCCTAACAGCACTGTGGGTGAACCTACCTCACATGAACTGCAGTGGTTTAAGAAGGCAGCTCACCACCACCTTCTCAAGGGCAATTAGGGATGGGCAATAAATGCTGGTATAGCCAGTGACACCCACATCCCATGAATGAAGAAAACACAATGTCCATTTTAGCAGGAAGAATAAAAAATAAGCATATTATCTAAATGGTGAGAGATAGCAGAGTTCTGGATGCAGAGGGATCTGGGTGTTCTAGTGCATGAATTGCAAAAGGTTAGTATGCAGGTACAGCACGTAATTAGGAAATCTAATAGAATGTTATTGTTTATCGCGAGGGGAATTGAATATAAAAGTAGGGAGGTTATGTTTCAGCTGTACAGGGCATTGATGAGACCACATAGGGAGTAATGTGTACAGTACTGGTCTCCTTATATAAGGAAGGATGTAAATGCGTTGGAGGTAGTTCAGAGAAGGTTTACTAGACTAATACCTGGGATGGGTGGGCTGTCTTACAAGGAACGATTAGACAGACTGTGCTTGTATCCGCTGGAATTTAGAAGAGAAAGAGGCGACTTGATTGAAGCATATACTGTCTTGAGAGGGCTTGACAGGATGGATGTGGAAAGAATGTTTCCCCTTGTGGGAGAATCTAGAACTATGAGTCACTGTTTAAAAATGAGGGGTCGCCATTTAAGACAGAGATGAGAAGATTTTTTTTATCTCTCAGAGGGTCATGAGTCTTTGGAATTCTCTTCCTCAAAAGGCGGTAGAAGCAGATTCTTTGAATATTTTTAATGCAGAGGTAGACAGATTCTTGAAGAGCAAGGGAGTGGGGGGGGGGGCGGTGGTGGGTGGTGGTGAAAAGTTACGGGGGTAGTTGGAAATGTGGAGTAATCAGTTCAACTATGAACTTATTGGATGGTGGCGCAGGCTCGAAGGGCCGAGTGGCCTACACCTGCTTATAATTCGTATGTTCATATGTAAACCTATGTCTAAAGATCTTATCACTGCTTAAGTTAATCTAACTCCCAGTTTCACGCACATAAATTCAAAAGGAACAGTGGTCCAATTTTAAAGGTAGAATTTTTTAAAATTAGTTGTTCCTTGTGAATAAAATAAATAAGTAAGTTTTTATGTTTGCGTTCCTGGTGACTGAGATGAAGATAAGCAATGTTCACTTGAAGTCTTCACTTGGATTTGATGAAACATACTCGGTTCTTGATAGGCAGGAGTTAATACTGGAGTAACATTAACAGTTCCTTCCACTATAAGCGCAGTCGTACAAATAATTTGTTGAGAAATAAAGGCTTTTCTTATTTACTTTATGTTTTGTAGATTTTTTCTTGAGAGGGAATTGTACAACCCCTCTCTCTTCAGTTTGCCTCACAGAACCAACTCAAACAAGTTTCTGCAAGCTTTTCAAACAGTCAAAACTTGAACACTGAATCACGTGACCTCTCTCTCCTGCTGCTATTGCTTGGCCACCAAAAATACAACTGGCTCACAGTGCCTCCAGAGAGATCTCCATTAAGGTGCATTGTTCTTTTTCCGGCCTTAAAGGCACATACAATATTTTCGATCCAAGGAGAAAAAATTAACACAACACCGTGACAATAGGTGCAGATCGAACGGCAATTTGGATGGATACTGAAGTCGGTTTTCCTTTCAATCAGTTTGTTCTTTTAAATAAACGGCAATCATGAGCACTGTGTGACGTCACGGAAGCATGTTGCACCGTACGTCACGTAAAAATGGCGGACAATCAGTCACACAAACAAGACCGATTCGATGTCATGCAAAGATGGCGGAACGCACGTCACAAAGAAATATCGGACGCCAACTTGCCCGGCTGTGAATGACGCGACAGTGGTTTCCTCACACACCGGACTGTGCTTGGTTGTTTACCCCACTGATTTAGGGACTGCGGGCCGCGGGCCGTCTGCAGTCTCCGCTCAGCCCCTGTAACCCCTGACTCATGGCTGTGACCCAATTGAGGGGAGAGGGGTCGGGGGTGGGCGGGAGCGTGTGCCCGTGTGAATGCCAGAGTCTGGGGAAAGGAAAGAGGGACCAAGAGACACAGCAAGGGCAACAAAAGATAAATTCAGCTTATAGCACAGGGTAATCCAGACTGATAGTGGTGGGGGATGAGGGGGAGGGAGATTGGGGCAGAGAAAGAGTTCAAACATCAAGGCCAAACATTCAAAAACATTATTCCGAGCCCTTCTAAAGTGTTTAGAGCAAAAGCGGTTCCGTATGACAAGGAACATGTGATCAGATGCTCGACTCTGATCAGGAAGCTCTGGAGATGCTCCCTTGGCCGGGAATTTTTGAAAGAATCTGATGAGACGGTGAAGGACATGAAGAGAAACCTTCGAGAGTGAAGGTGTGAAGGTAACTGGCGGATCTCTGGTGTGATATTCAGTGAGCTCAGGGAGATGGCATCAGAGGGAATGGAGCAGGGAGAGAGGATCCAGGGGGTGATGATCAGTCAGTTCAAGGAGATGGTATCAGAGGGAATGGAGCAGGGAGAGAGGATCCCTGTGGTGATGTTAGTGAGTTCAGGGAGATGGTGTCAGAGGGAGTGGAGCAGAACAGAGAGAAAGGTCATCAAGGAAACGTGCAACAGAGGGGCAGCAGTATTGTGTATTCTAGAAAAGGTACAGGCAGAGAGTCGGCCTGTGTGCAAAAGAAAAGAGTCTGTGTGTGTGTTCGTGTGTGTGTGTGTGTTCGTGTGTGTGCGGTTGATACATCAGGCGGAGATTGTGGGTTATGTGTACAAAAGAAAATGTGAAGATAGAGACTCCGTATCAGATAGGCCCCAGTCTTCAGGAATCATTCACACTGTTTGTGCTCTCTCCTGTGTCAGATAATCCCCAGGCTGCAGGAATCATCCCAGGAATTGTGCTCCCTTGTTTGTCACATATGCGTCAGTCTTTGGAAATATTTCCCAGGGGTTGTAATTTCTTGTATACTAGATAGGTCCCAAGTTGTGCGAATTATTCCTGGTGTTTGTGCTCCCTGGTGTGTCAGATGGACCCCAGGCTCTTGGAATAATTTCCAGTATTTGTCCTCTATGATATACTGTGTCAGATATGCACCAGTCTCTAGGAATCATTTCCAGGTTTTGTGCCCCCTCATGTGTCGATGTTATACATGCAATCGATGTCCTGGTTGTGTTTGATCCGTCTGTATAAACTAGATGGAGTTTTACTCTGTATCTAACCCGTGCTGTACCTGTACTGGGAGTGGCTGATGGGGACAGTGTAGAGGGAGCTTTACTCTGGATCTAACCCTTGTTGTACCTTCCCTGGAAAAGTTTGATGGGACAGTATTCATCCATATATTATACTGTATCAGACTGTGATGGAACCGAGTGCTCATCTTTAATACAACCTGTGACAAACCATAATATTGGAGTAGTCAGTGAGGTGCTCCTGGTCGCTTTGCCATCAGTCTTCTTCTGGGGAGTGGCATGATGAGACGGGGGAGAAGTGTCTTTACTCTGATGGAACTCTGGGTGGCGCAGCGGCTCCTTCACCGAATGGCGTTGGGTTCAAACACAACTCCGATCGGAGTGGTGAAAAATAGCCGTAAGGAAAGAGGGAACACGTGGTAATACGAAAGGAAAATGGAACGTTGTAGAGGGACCTTGGGGCAAGGAATTCAGCAAAGTCCAATTAGTCCATTTGTTATTCCAGATTTATTAACAATTTCAAAAAGAACATTTTACAGAGAAGATTTTTATTTTGTAAAAGGGTCCAAAATGAACAGAACAACTGTGCGTCAGATTGGGAACAGAAGACATGCAGTCTGATCTGCCAGCTATCTGTAAAACTGTAACAGACCAGAGAGAAAATAGGGGCTCAATATAAGCATATGAACATACGGATTAGGAGCAGGAGTAAGCCACTCGGCCCTTTGAGCCTGCTCTGCCGTTCAATAAGTTCATGACTGAACTGATTAATCCACATTTCCACCAACCCCGATAATCTTCCACCCCGTTGCTTATCAATAATCTATCTACATCTGCGTTAAAAAATATTCAAGACGCTGCTTCTGTCGCCTTTTGAGGAAGAGAATTCCAAAGACTCACAACCCTCTGCGAGAAAAAAAATATCCGCATCAGTGTCTTCAATAGGTGACCCTTACTTTTAAACAGTGACGCGTAGTTCTAGATTCTCCCACAAGGAGAAACATCCTTTCCACATCCACCCTGTCAAGACGCCTCAGGATCTGATATGTTTCAGGCAAGTCGCCTCTTATGCTTCTAAATTCCAGCGGATACAAGCTTAGCTGCCCAATCTTTCCTCATATGAAAGTCTGCCCATTCCAGGTATTAGTCCAGTAAAGCTTTTCTCGACTGCCTCCAACGCATTTGCGTCCTTCCCTAAATAAGGAGATCAGTACTGTACACAGTACTCCAGATGTAGTCTCACCAATGCCCTGTATAGCTGAAGCATAACCTCCCTACTTTTATATTCAATTCCCCTCGCGATAAACGATAACATTCTATTAGCTTTCCTAATTACGTGCTGCAACTGCAAACTAACCTTTTGCAATTCATGCACTAGGACACCCAAATCCCTCTGCATCACAGAGCTCTGCAATCTCTCACCTTTTCGATAATATGCTTCTTTTTTATTCTTCCTGCCAAAGTGGACAATTTCACACTTTCCCACATCATACTCCATTTTCCAGGTCTTTTCCCACTCATTTAACCTATCTATATCCCTTTGTAGCCTTCTTATGTCCTCTTCATAACTTACTTTCCTACCTATATTTGTGTCATCAGCAAATTTAGCAGCCTACTCTCTGTTTCCTGTTAGCTAGCCAATTTTCTATCCATGCCAATATGTAACCCCCTACACCATGAGCTTTTATTTTCTGCAATAACCTTTGATGTGGCACCTTATCAAATACCTTCTGGAAATCTAAGTACAATACGTCCACCGGTTCCCCTTTATCCACAGCACATGTGACTCCCTCAAATCTCCTAAAGGGATGGGATCAATTGTGAATAAAAATCAAAAATAAAAATCACATAAAAATCAAACAATGGTGAAACTCAAAGATACATTTACATTATAGGCACGATTATCTCACATATTTCAAACAGAAAAAAACCAGGAAATACTGTTAATGATTTTCTCAGCTATAGATTCGGAGCCATAAACTTAAGGCATTTTTCTTTTACCGTCTGTGTGTAATACAGAGATGTTAAAAAAATTGAGGAAACGCAGGGTGGCCTAAATTCAATGAATCACTTGACCTGTAAAAGCGGGGGGTGGGGGCGGGGGGGGGGGGGGGGGGGGAGGGGTTGTGGGGGGCGAGGTGCAAAGAGTGAAATAAAGATTTCTGGGATATGCATCTCAGTTTATTTTTAAATTTATGAAACTTTTAGAGATTTGTTTTAAACAACTTCAGTCAGATTGAAGTGTGAGTGGATTGAATATTCTCGCCTTCACCAGAGTGACGACAGCGCTGTAGGAAATGCTCAGGAAGAACAGGACGATGAATATGGAGGCGGTTGTCCAGATGTTGTCGTTCTCTTCCTCATTGTCTTCAATCCAGATCGTGTCAGCGGACTCTATGGGTATGTAGAAGAGGAAATATGTTTATATCGTTCATTAATCCGGGATATAAGATTACTGTTTTGCATTATATTCCTCTTCCTTAAGGTATTATTTTGATCTCTAATTTAATTTTCTATGCATATCTATTGTTAAGTTAATTACTCTCAGCAATCTATCTCTGTTAGTATCTCCACAGCCGTTCTTCCTTTATGGACCTCGTCCAGGCTGTGTTGGATTTTTTTTCTTCACTGGAAGGCGCTATTTTCGTTATATCATACTATGATGAGATATCGAGGGAGGTTTACTGATCGATATCGATTATTTTGAAGGTTGCTTCTGATCGCTACTTATTTCGGGATTCTCAATGCTGCAGGGTAAGAAATCGGATATGTGTTCCAATCTTGTTTTTTTTAATTTGTGATGAAAGTACTTTGAAAATCATTAACATAACTCAGTTTCTTAGTGAGAACATTGCTTCATTGTGTTTGCAGGTCCAATATATATTCAGGAAGTTGTTGGAGACGGTATCCATTCAAATAGTACATTTGAATTCTACTTTCGCCTATAGCCTGGCGTTTATGTGTGTGAACTTTAGTGTCTGTGCATGTGTGTATGAGTTTCTCATCACACTCTGCTTGTGTATCCACTTTTGTATGTGAGAATTAATATGTGTGGTTATGTGTTTGTGTCCCCACGTGTGTGTGTCAATGTTCGTGTTTATATGTTGATGCTTGTGTATATGTGTCCCTGTATGTTAATGTCTGTTAATCTGCCTTTGTGCATTGATATTTTTATTCAAGTAGCCGCACGTGTTTGTGTGTGTGAGTGTATGTGTGAGCATGTGTGTGTTATGTTGCGTTTATCTGTCCATGTGTGCGTCTGGGCATGTTAATGTTCATTTATCTGTGTTTTGCATCCCCATCTGTGTTTTAATATGTGTGTTTGTGTTGATGGATGCGTTTATTTCCCCTCTGTGTTGATACGTGTTTGTGCGCCCATGTGTGTTTATGCTTGTGTTCATGTGTCCTTGTGTACGCATGAGTGTGGTAATGTGTCTGTTTATGTTTTAATGTGTATGTTTAAGTATTAATGTTCGTGTAAATGTGTGTTTATTTGTATATGCAGGCTAATGTATGTTTATGTGTGTGTTTGTGTATTCTTGTTTGTGTCAGTATCTTAATCTCGGCGCTTATTTGTGTGTGTGTCAATTTGTCCGTTTATCTATATTTTTGTGTGCACGTATGTGTGAGTCTGTTAATGTGCGAATATGTGTGTCCATCAATGTGTGTGAATGTGTATGATACTTTGTGCTTTCATGCCTGTGTTTCTGTGTTCGTGTGACTATACTAATGATTGCGTTTATGTTTATGAGCAGTGAGGGGATGCAGTGAAAGGTTACATTTGCCTGAGTGAGAGACATTGCCAGAGTGAATTTGGAAATTTGGTGCATGTGGGAAATCGGTGCAGAGTGGGGAAGATGGGCTCCTTTCCCTATCTTTTTTAGCCTCCAGGAGCTGGTGAGTCTGCTTCCTTTGACTCCAAAGTAGGTGAGTGCAACTTGACTAATTAAAAAAAAAGGTTGTACCGAGATGGAAGGGCTGGCGGCGTGCTGCAACTGCGGCATGAGGGAACCTGTGGAATGCACTGCAATCCCTAACAACCATGTCTGCAGTCAGTGTCTGCAGCTTGCACGACTTCAGCTCAGAATTGCTGAGCTGGAGGCTTAGTTGCAGACATTGCCAAGCGCCAGAAAGGGGGGAAGTTACCTGGACACTTTGTTCCAGGAGGCAGTCAGACTCCTTAGAGCAGGGAAGCCATTAGAGATTACCAATGGTCAGGTACAGGAGAGTGTGAATGTGAGTGAGGCAGGTAGGGGAAATCAGCATATAGTGATGGAGGAACCTCAGATCTTGTCCAACAGGTACAAGGTCCTTGTTACCTGTGTGGATGAAGAGAAGGACTGCAAGGTGGATGAGTGGACATTTTCAAGTTATCAGGCAATGATTGGTGGGATGCTGCAAGGATTAGGGCTGCGGCCTCATCTATTTGCACTCTATATTAATGACTTGGATGAAGACACAAAGAGTAATGTATCTACGCTTGTTGATGATACAACGTTCGGTGGAAAGGTAAGCTGTGAGGCGGAAATAGAAAGGCTGCAATGAGATACAGACAGGTTATGTGAGTGGCAACATGATGGCACATGGAGTATAATATATAGAAGTGTCAAGTTGTTCACTTTGGTCACAAAAATAGAAAAGCATAATATTTTTAAAAGGTGTGAAGCTGTTAAGTGTTGATGTTCATAGAGACTTGTGGGTCCTCGTACAAGGAACGCACAAAGTTAACATGCAGGTGCAGCAGGCTATTAGGAAGGCAAATGGCATGTTGGCTTTTATTGCAAGGGGATTGGAGTGCAGGAAGACTTACTAAACCTGTTCAGGTCTTTGGTGAGACCGCACTTGAAATATTGTGTGCAGTTTTGGTCTCCACATTTAAGAAAGGACATACTTGCACTGGAGGTGGTGCAGCGAAGATTTACTGAATTGGTCCTTGGGATGAGGTGGTTGTCCTGTGATGAGAAGCTGGGTAAATTAGGCCTATATTCTCTGGAGTTTAGAAGAAAGAGATGTGATCTGGTTGAGACATACAAGATTCTGAAAGGACTTGATAGGGTAGAAACTGAGAAATTGTTTCCACTGGTCAGGGAATCTAGAATTCGGGAGCACAGTTTCAGGATAAGGGGTCAATCATTCAGAACTGAGAAGGGGAGAAATTACTACATTCAAACGGTTGTGAATCTTTGGAATTCTCTACCCTAGAGGGTTGTGGATGCTCCATCTGGGATAGATAGATTTTTGGTCTCACAGGGGATTAAGGAAATTGGCGAGCGAGCAGGAAAGTAGAATTGAAGCCCAAGATCAGTCACGATCTGTTGAATGGCAGCGCAGGCTCGATGGGGCATATGGTCTACTTCTGCTCCTATTTCTTGCGTTCTTGTACTTGCATGTGTGACTGTGGGAGCCTTCATATCTGCTGTTAGGTCTGTTCGTGTGTGTTGATGTATGTGTGTGGTTGTGCATCTAAGTGCATTTATGTGCGTGTTTGTATTTCTGTGCCTGTGTATTTTTGTTATTGTTAGAAGTTTCACAGATAACCAATAACCGGGTTTGGCACGGACGGTGTGTATTATGGACAATATTCTTTACCTTTCTGTGCATAAATGTACTCAGTGCGAGATGCAAAATAACGTTAGCTGAATGGATGCAACAATGCAACTGATGGGCCTGAGAAACATCAAGAACGGGGGATGATTAAAGCACCATTTCAAGCTGGACTATTAGAATGTAATCTGTTACAGCACGGGTAACGGGAAACATTCTAAAGGTATATGTATTTTACAGCATTATAACCATATGGAAAGTTTAAAACCTTCGCAGAGACAGCTGGAAGCAGACTTTGTACTGATGGCAACTGAGTTCATATAATAGAGAACAGTTGCCTTCTAATCTATCATCATTGGGAAAGGGAGTATAGTGGGTTAACAAATACCCTTGCGCCCTTTTCTGTTGAATGAATTGGGGGGACGGGCTACAGTCGGTTCACAGTTGCATTTGCCCTCTCTCTATTGAAGAAGTGGAGTGACAGTGGGTTAATCATTTCACTCTCCCTCTTTCTTTTTGGCAAGTGGAGACAAATTATCCTTTTCCCTCTTTCCGATGGGGGTTGAGGTACAGTTCGTATTTGTTTGCGGCCTTCACTTTGGTTCCCAGTGTGTGCGATGCTGAAATTGAAAACTGACGTCTATTCTGAAGGGATGGACCACACGAGAAGCAGGAACACTGAGATCTAAATGCACTGATGAAGGGTCACTGACCTTAAACGTTAACTCTGCTTCTCTCTCCACAGATGCTGCCAGACCTGCTGGCTATTTCCAGTATTTCTTGTTTTTATTTCAGATTTCCAGCATCTGCATTATTTTGCTTTTATCTAAATGCACTGCGTTAGTTTGTTAGAAAAGAGAAATCTTTAGATTTCCCTTCAGCGTGAGGAAAGTTGTTGAATTTATTCTACGGAATTCTGTAATGAATCAGCTTTACTCTGTAGCTAACCTGTGGTGTATCTGAGCTTGGAACACTGGTTTTACAAGACTTAGGCCCGAGACCTGCAAATATCCTACTTTAAATGAATAGATCTACCATTAGCACATGTGAGAAGCAAAATTAATTGAGCGGGTGTGTATTTAAATTGCAATTGGAAGAAAATATCTTTATTTTTTTTTAGAATTGAACTGTAATTGAGAGATTTTCATTGACATGAATTGACAGTGTCCAACAGTGCAAGGGAAATGTTCACAAAACTCGGTTTACCGCTGGATTTATTGACTGTTCTGTTGATGATCTTCAAGGGGATCGCTTCATGTCCCACCACACAGGAGTAAGAAGCGCCGCTGGCCCACTCCTCCGCTGCAATGGATAACAGGCTGTAGATGAAGTAGGAGCTGTTGCTGTTCTCCGCCATCACCTCGGTGTTCTTGTAGTTGCCCGGATTCACCGACTTGTCATTGACGGTCCACTTGACGAAGATCTCTCGGGGGGAGAAACCTCTCACTAAGCAGGTGAGGGAGAGGAACCTCTGAGCGGAGTCTTCTTCTGCCGGGGGCAGGAGGACAGACACGGACGGTTCCCGCAGATCTCTAACTGCAGAAAAAATAAAATAAATTTCAATAAACAGGGGAATTCCAGAGACAATGAAACCGGTGGGGAGATGTGAGAGGAATGTACTTCGCACTGAAATTTAAAGGTTTTACTTTTCCCCTTGAGGCATTTCTGTCCCGAGCAGAGACGAATGCAATCCTTCTCGCTGAGTACTTAAAGGGTTCGACTGGAAAAGCACATAGAATTTGTAGCAGAGGAACAGGTCATTAGGTTCCACTAGTCTGTGCTGGCGCTTACGCTGAATATGAACATCCACCCACCTCACTTCATCTCCTATTCCTTTCACCTTTACCTACTTGTCTATCTTCCACTTGAATGCATCACCAATGCTTCCAGAGGGCTTCGTTAGTGGAATTATAATTAGATCATCAGAGAAATCCATTGGAGCACTTAATGGAACGAATTGTCCCTTGCACAAGCACCAGAAATGGACACAAGCTCTCACTTATTACTTAAACCTCACCGCTCACCATGTTCCTTATGGATGGAATCTCTGAGAGGAGTCGGCAGATCCTGATGGCTCACCACGCAGTAGAACTCATCCCCACTCAGCCAGGCCTGTGTCGAGATGTTTACGGTGCTGATCACGCTGTCGGCATCCTCTCCGGGTTGGACGGCAATCTCTGATTTCAAAGGCTTCTGTTCTTGGGTCCAGGACACATTGACTCCATAAGGAGCATTAGACACGACGCAGGTTAAGGTCACCGTCGCCTCCAGTAAGACCTGTTCTACTGATGGTGGCAGTAGTTTAATTACCGGATCATTGCAGGAGCAAGCAACTGTAAAGCAGAAATGAAAGTCAAACAAAGATTCAACTTCAGAATCAGACACCAGTATTCAGCCTTCACTGTCTCTTGGAGAATAAATCACCTTTGAGACATCAACCTCAAGCTGTTGCTTAAATAATATCGTTTATTGGAAGGACAACAACCTGAAAAAGCTTCCTGGAGATCCTATAACATATACTGTGCATTTGCACCCAAAGAAGCCTGTAATGGGCTTTGAAGCAAGTACCCGGCGTAAAAAATCGAATAATAGCGGGAGAAATTGTGTTCTGCACTAAATAACGTTCTTCCTGAAATCCCTGGTGGAGTAGGCTTGAGGGGCCGAGTGGTCTACGACTGCTCCTAATTCGTATGTTCGTATTTCCGCCCGTCTAACGATCCTTGCGCCGGATCATATCTCCGCTGAATATAATGGCGCTGCCTCCCATGTAACTCACACTGGCTGAAAACGAGTGTCAAATGAAATTCCAAATTTTAGGCCCAACAGGAAACAAAATTAATTTTCTGGCGCCTTATCACGATATTTGGGGAGATGTAAATATGTAAGAACCAATCGGAGGAGAGATGAAAGGTCGGGAAATGCAGTTCCAAGGAATATTTTTGAGGTGGAGAATAATTTTCAATAACGGTGTAAGGCAGTTTTCTAATATCTGTCATGAGTGGGAACTCCCCATATGTCAGTCTGGAGTCAGAAGGCGATCAGACCAGAGAGCAGTAATACAAACATAAAAAAGAGAGTAGGCCCTTCAGTCCCTCGAGACTGTTCCACGATTCAATTAGACAATGGTTGATCTGTATCTTAATACTGTCTACCAATATGTACCCCTTAATACCCTTGCCTAACATCAATCTATCAATCTCAACATTAAACTTTTCAATTGATGCCAAACTTCAAGAACGAGTTGAGGTTGAGAATTCCGGATTTCCGCTACCCACTGTGTGAATAGCCCCTTCCTGATATCATCCCTCAATGATCTTGGTCTAATTTGAAGGTTATGCCCCCTTGTTCTGCAGTCCCCCACCATAGGAAATATTTTTCTCCATCGACTCCATCAATTCCAGTAAACATCTTAAACACCTCAAGTATATCACCCTTTAATCCTCGATACTCAAAGGAGTGCCAGTTTGGTCTGTGAAACCTATCCTATTAATTTAATCCGTTATCGTTCTCGTCAATCTGTGTTGCACCACTCCCAAGGCCAATAGATTCCTCCTGAGCTCCAGAGTCCAGAATTGAACACAGTTTTCTAAATAAGGAAGATGCGCTTTCTGGCACTTGACCCCGAGTTTGTGACCAGTAGAAGGTTCCAGCCACCTATTTCTGCTCCGAATATGATCAGCCAACTCACGATACACCTGATATCAAAGCCACCTCACTCACTATATGATATCAAAGCAGAAAGAAAAATTATTTGGTGATGTGATGACATGTTGAATCGTGAGCAATCCTAATCAGCACCTCAGCGAATGAAGCATAAAACTACAGGATGGCGAATTAGAAAATTATTCTGTGCTTTGTACTAATTCCAATAAATTGTTGAATTGGATTATCATCGGAAGATAGAATGATCTGGAGCTTCCTGGAATTGTGTCTCTTACCCTGAGATCCGGTGATGTTTCGGCTTTGGGTGACCCCTTGATGGGAGACCTGGCAGGTATAGACCGTGTTGGTGAAAAATTCCCCAGCGGGGACTGTCAGCCGACTGGTCGTCGAGAAGTTCCCGTTCACATCACAGACGGGAGATGTGACGAAGCCCGAATCCATGGGTTGTCCATCCTTCAACCAACTCACGGTTATTGACTCTGGATGGAAATCGATGATTGAACACACGACAGTTGCAAATCTGCTGCTTGTGATTTCTTCACTGGAACTCTGGGTGAGGATAACAGTTGGATGGACGATGTCACCTTTACAATGTTCAAGAAAAACATATTAGTTATTTCTAGAAGAAATTAATAACTAATGCAAACTGTGCTTATATTTTAACAGGTTCTTTGCTGTCAAGCAGATGCTAACTGAAGTTTCCAGGGTTCAGAACTGTGCACAGTATTCGAAATGTGGTATAGCCAAAGCTCTACACAAGATCATTCCAGCTTTTCTGTTTTTTACAGTTTCCACAACACTTACCTGGAATTTCCTTGATCCAGACTGACTCTCCGCGTCGAACCTCGCAGTAGATTTTGCTGCTTCCCACCTCTGACTCGGTGATGGTTAACTGGCTGATCAGGGTGTAGGTTCCCTTCTTGTTCAGCACTGACGGGTAAGTCGTCAATCCAGTGGTGATCGGCTCTTTATCTTTCTTCCAGGAAACGGTGGTGATATCGGGGATGTAGTCCATCGCCAAACAACCGTACACCACGGAGCCGTCGGTGTTGGGTTGTTCACAGGAGCATAGGCCGTAAAGGGTTGGGGGAGACGGTGTCGCTGGGAAAGAATGGCAGATTGAACAAGTTAGACTCTGTGATTCATGCTTATTAAGTAACCAGACAACTCGGAATTTTACTCCAGCTAGAAATTGATTTCAATATTTTCTGTTTTCACCTTCATCCGCATTTGAGCTTCTATCAGCTCCATCATTTGTTGATTATCAGCTGTCGGTCACGTGGTCAGGGACACACCTCTCTTTCAGAACCTGTCACATTACAAAAGTAAGAGCCTTTTCACGTCATTTCAATAAAGTATCTTTCATTGGATTGAACTGGAAGTGGAGTTTCCCTGGTATTCCGCCCAGTATTGATTTCTAAACCAACAGCTCCTTGTCAAAAAATAGAACACTCGGCATTTATTAATTGCAGTTTTTTGAAATTTGCTCTCTGCAAATTGACTGCTGGATTCCCTTAGCCCTCCACCCCTACCCCGACCACCCCCCATCACCCCCCCCCCCCACCAAAAAAAGCGTCTACTCTTAAAAAGTGCCATCTTAATGGGTGCTCATAACATTAGCCTAAAACTTGAAACTTGCCTACCAGGCAAAGTAATTTCATTATTTTCCCATAAAAACCTACAGTAGCATTTGAGCTACTTTGGGTTGTTCGTGACCCAGGATTATAAAATAATAGAAATTACAGCAGAGAAGGAGGCCATTCGGTCCATCGGGCCTGTGAACGGTCACTCCAGCAATCCTGCTGAGCTTCCAATTTCTAATCTTCTTTTCAAACGTTCCATTTTATCCAGCAATTTTGGATTTTGCTTGCAGCCCTCTTTCTGAAAGGACATCCCACTTCCTAACAACCCCCTGTGTAGAAAAGTAGATTCATACCCTTTTCCTTCACTCTTTTGATGCCGATTTTAAATCAGTGCTCTCTAGAGACCAGCTCACTGATCTGGGGAAATTGGTTTCTGAATTTCTGTATAAAACCATTCATTATTCAAAACACCTCTACCAGATTTCATTTTAATCTATGTTCCCATGATAATAAAGGATTTTTTCAATAAATAGTTGAAGTCTATTATATTGATGGTTGCGGCAGAGTAATCACTGGATCGGAGTATGAGGAATCAACTGTGAAAAAGCAACGAAAGTTAACCAAAGCTTCGAGTTCAGAATCGAAACACCAGTATTCAACCTTCACTCTCTCAAGCAGAATAATTCACCTTTGAGATTTCAACCCTTCCCTGTTGCATAAACACCATTGTTATTTGAAGGACAATGACTAGACTACGATTCCGCGAGACGTTGTAACGTTTCCTGTATAGTGTCACCCAGGGCTCTTATACTGACTGTGAAGCAAATAACTGGCATAACATTTTGAATTACCTCAGCCGCAATTGTGTTTCGCATTGTATAACGTCTGCTCAGTCATGGACTCAGAGAATCATAGAATGGTTAGAGCACAGAAGGAGGTCATTCAGCAGTTAGTGTCACTGCCATCTCTCGACAAGAGCAACTCTGCTCGACACGTTCCCTTCCGTTTTCCCCATAGATCTGCATCTTTTTTCTATTTAGGTAATTATACAATTCCCTTTTGAAAGCCACGATTGAATCTGTCTCCATCACATTATCAGACAGTACATTCCAGATCAACCTGCTGCATAAAACATTTTACCTCCTGTTGCCTTTGTTTCTTTTGCCATTCACCCTAACTCTATGTCCTCCATTTCTAGACACTTTTGCCAATAAGAACGGGTTCTCCCTGTATCTGACTTTGCCTATAACCCTCATGATTCTGGACACCTCCACCAAATCCCCTCTCAACTTCCTCTTCTCGAAAGAGAACAGCCCAGTTTCTCCAATCCACGTAACTGAAATATTCCCATAATGTTTTCCTAAACCCGCTCTAATGCTTTCACATCCTTCCAAAGTGTGGTGCCCAAAGCTGGGCGAAATACTCCAGCTGAGGTCGAGCCAGTGTTTTACAAAGGTTCACCATAGCTTCCATGCTTTTTTAGTCTGTGCCTCTCTTTCTGAAGCCCAGGAGCCCACCTGACTTACTAATTATTTGCTCAGCCACTCCTGCCCCCAGGTCACTCCTGCACCCCGTTTCGTATTCTATCCTTCATTTTCTGTTGCCTCTCGTCGGTCTTCCTACCAAAATGTATCAGTTCACAATTTTCTGCATTAAATTTCATCTGCCACGTGTCCGCCAATTTCACCAGCCTGTCCAGGTCCTCTTGAAGTCTATCACTATCCTCCTCAGAGTTCATAATACTTCCAAGTTCTGTGTCATCGGAAAATTTTGAAATTGTGCCCTATAAACACAAAGCTAGGCCATTCATATTGTGCATTTATGCATTTCAATCGTTTATTTTGTCCAACGAATCTCTGCTAATGGTAATGGGTCAGCTCCTTCTGCCAAGAACTCTACAGGCAAGCTGGTTCAAAACAATTGTCAAATGAAATCCAGACGTATAGACACAACAGGAGACAACGTTAATTTTCTGGCGTCTTTTTGCGATTTTAGTGACGATGGAAATGTGCAGGAATCAATCTCAGCCTCAGTCACAGGAAAGCAAAAGTTTGGGAGAATGGCGTTCCAAGCAATAGCAGAGAAAATGCAAGAAGCTATTATAAAGGATGTAATACGTGGACACTTAGAAAATAATGGTAGGATTGGGCAGAGTCCACCTGGATTTGTGAAAGGGAAATCATGTTTGACAAACCTGTTATACATTTCCGAGGATGTAACTGGCGGGATAGATAGGGGGTGAATGTGCTGTATTTGGATTTTCAGAAGGCTTTCTGAAAGGTCTCAGACAAGAGGTTAGTCAGCAAAGTTGGAGCACATTGGGATTGGGGGTAATATACTGGCAATGGATTGAGAATTGGTTTCCGGATAGAAAAGAGAGCAAAAATAAACGGGTCATTCTGAGCCTGTGACTAGTGGAGTACCGCAAGGATCTGTGCTAGGGCACCAGCTATTCAAAATCTATCTCAATGATTTGGATGTGGGGATTAAATATAATATTTCCAAGTTTGGGCATGACACAAAACTAGGTGCCGATGTGAGTTGTGAGGAGAATGCAAAGATGCTTCTAAGGGATTTAGACAGGCTACGTGGGTGTGAAAAAAACATGGCAGATTGAACATAATGTGGAAAAATGTGAAGTTATCCACTTTGGTAGGAAAAACAGAAATGCAGAGTATTTTTTAAATGGTGAGAGATTCGGAAGTGTTGATATCCAAAGGGACCTGGGTGTCTTTGTTCACAGCTCACTGAAAGCTAGAATGCAGGTACAGCAAGCAATTAGGAAGACAAATGGTATGTTGGCACATTTTATTCAAGAGGATTTGAGTACAGGCTTAAAGAAGACTTGCTTCTATTGTATACCGACTTGATGAGACTGCACCTGGAGTATTGCGTACAATTTTGCTCTCCTTACCTAAGAAAAGATATACCCGCCATAGAAGGAGTGCAACAAAGCTTTACCAGACTAATTCCTGGGAGGGTGGGATTGACCTATGAGAGGAGATTAAGATCACTGGACTCATATTACTCTAGGATTTAGAAGAACGAGATGAGATCTCATTGAAGCATACAAAATTCTGACAGGTCTCGATAGGGTTGATGGAGGAAGGATGTTTCCCCTGGTTGGGGTGTCTAGAAGCAGGGATAAAGCCTCAGAATAAGAGGCAGGCTATTTAGGACTGAGTAGAGGAGGACTGTCTTCACTCAGTCTGGTGAACCCTTGGAATTCTCTACCCTTGATGGTTGTGGAGGTTCTGTCATTGAATATATTCAAGGCACAGATCGATAGATTTCTAGATATTAAAGATATAAAGGGATATGCGGTTCGTGCAGGAAAATGGCATTGAGGTATAAGATCAGCCATGGCCTAGTTGAATAGTGGAGCAGACTTCTGCTCCTATTTCTTATGTCTACTAGATTCTTCCACACTCCGTCCACTGAATTCCCCCTCCATCCTTTTGCTATCAGTGTCTTATGATCTGCGCACAATTGGATCACGCCCTGATTTCAAAGGTTAGCCATCTCTCCTTTTTAGACACTGACTTAAAACATACCTTTTGACCAACGGTCCTGTAATCGCCTCATGTGTCTCAATGTCAGATTTTGTCTAGCTAAAGTCCTAGGAATCATCTTGGGTAGTTTTACTACTTTAAAGACGCTGCATAGATGCAAGTTTTTTATTATATTCACAGGATACACCTTTGAATTGCGGTGGGATTAATTCTCCTAATCATACAACTCCTACTGCTCTCTTTAACACCAGCATGTTCATAAAGCATGGCACAGAGTCATAAAATAATAGAACTTTACAGCATAGTCGGAGGCCATTCGATCCATCACATTTCTGTAAGATTGCAACTCCGTCCAGCTTCCAATTACCAATCTTCTTTTAAAAAAACTTAATGACATCGAGATAATTTGAATTCCGCTTCCAGAATTCTTTTTGATGGAACATTCCAGATCCAATTTTGGGAATGGTATTTAATTCGGATTATTAATTGATTGGAGGGAGAAGGAATCAGAGGCGACATCCTCACTGGGTCTAACACAAATTCCAACGCATTGAAGTCTACATTGTGCATAAAATGTGATCCATACCCTCTTGCTTTATCCTCTGCTGCTGATTTTAAATCAGTGTCTTCTATTTACCAACTCACCGGATTGAGGAAATATGTTTCCAAAATTACTTTATAAAACACTTGATAATTCCTAACTCCTCGATCAAATCTCATGCTAATCTTCTTTGTTCCCAAGACAATAAAGGACGATTACAATATACAGCCGAAATCCCCTTAAAATGGACTGAATAACTTTAACGTTCGGGGTTCATTTGGTATTTTTACACAATCTGCTCTGGAATTAAAGCTTTAGATGAATCGGCATTCTCTCTAGGATTTCTTTCCTTCTCAGTACTCGAGGAAGAGTGATGCCCTTCAATGCATTGTGATTTGTGCTAAATCCAGTGGATCTCTCATAAGATTCTTCCTCCCTCTAACTCAATTAATAATCCGAATTAAATAACATTCCCAAAACTGGTTAAATTACATCTTTTGGGCCTCCTTATCTCGAGAGACAATGGATACGCGCCTGGAGGTGGTCAGTGGTTTGTGAAGCAGCGCCTGGAGTGGCTATAAAGGCCAATTCTGGAGTAACAGGCTCTTCCACAGGTGCTGCAGAGAAATTTGTTTGTTGGGGCTGTTGCACAGTTGGCTCTCCCCTTGCGCCTCTGTCTTTTTTCCTGCCAACTACTAAGTCTCTTCGACTCGCCACAATTTAGCCCTGTCTTTATGGCTGCCCGCCAGCTCTGGCGAATGCTGGCAACTGACTCCCACGACTTGTGATCAATGTCACACGATTTCATGTCGCGTTTGCAGACGTCTTTATAACGGAGACACGGACGGCCAGTGGGTCTGATACCAGTGGCGAGCTCGCTGTACAATGTGTCTTTGGGGATCCTGCCATCTTCCATGCGGCTCACATGGCCAAGCCATCTCAAGCGCCGCTGACTCAGTAGTGTGTATAAGCTGGGGATGTTGGCCGCTTCAAGGACTTCTGTGTTGGAGATATAGTCCTGCCACCTGATGCCAAGTATTCTCCGAAGGCAGCGAAGATGGAATGAATTGAGACGTCGCTCTTGGCTGGCATACGTTGTCCAGGCCTCGCTGCCGTAGAGCAAGGTACTGAGGACACATTACATAATGTTCTTTAAACGGCCCATTTCATGTCACAAAGTTTTGTCCTACCTCTCATCAGTGAGAACTGGTGTTGCTAACTGTGTTGTGACCGACACTTCTTGTTGCTGTCTGCACCGACCATAATCTGAAGCACAAGCAAGTATCTTCTGAGAAATACCTGATATTGTCATGACTGAAACCTTATAAATCGAGTTACTGCCAGTAGGTTCCTTGAAGGACAGAAATACCTACAGTGCTTATTGCTGGCATCCTCAACTCTCACTTCTGGTTAATTCAAATACTTGAGGCTTATTGGTCAGATACTGAAATATTGGTTTACCGTCTGAAGTGACAAAGAAGTTAGAGGTTGGTGGCGCAGTAATTGGACATATGGACATTCAAATGGGATTAGGTAACATGCCACATAAGAGACTTATTCGGAAACAGAACTGCATGGTATTAAAGGATCGGTAGTAACCTGGGTAGGTATTTGCTAAGTTATAGGAGGCAGAGAGTAACGGTGAACTAATACTTTTCTGACTGGAAATAATCAAGCATTGTGATTTCGCCTTGGGTCGGTATGTGGACCATTGCTTTTTTTTTTGCTAAGTATGATGACGTGGACTTGGGTACAAGGAGGACACTTTCGAATTCCATGATGATATAAAGCAACTAGTGAGCAGAATAGTGAGAAGGTTCAGGAGGCTATAGACAGGCTGGCGAAACTTGCAAAGACAGAGTAGATAAAATTTAATGCAGATACATATGAAGTGATGCACTTTTGGAGCAATAATGTTGCACGTCAACATCATCAAAATGGTACTATTTTGAAGTGGATGAAAAAGTAGAGGGGCCCTGGTGCATATTCATAATAGTTTGAAGGCGGCTGGCTACGTTGATAAGGTGGTTGAGAAAGCGAATGGAATCCTAAGTCTTGTAAAGGGGATGATTGAATAAAAAACTAAGGATAAAGCCTTACAAATCATTTATTCGGCTGGAGTATTTTTTACATAATTCTGAGCACCACACTTTAGGAAGGATGCCAAGGCCTTGGGGAGAGAGCAGATGAGATTTATCAGGATGATGTTGGAAATGAGAGAGTTTAGTTATGTAGAGAGATTATACAAGCTGAATGTTTCTCCTTAGCGCAGCAAAAATAAAGTGGTTCCCAAATAGGTATATTCAAAATTATGGGCTGTTTTTGCATAGCTGCAAGGATACACTGTTTCCTCTTGCAAGTGGGTCTGTAACAAAAACTCGGAGATTTTAAATCATTGGCAAAATAATTTGGAGGGGCCGGTGTTGTGATACGGAAGGAAGTTTCGTTGAAGACAGAGGATGTTTGTCATCGAACCACAGAGTCGTTTACAGCACAACAGTGGACTATTCAAACTGTTATGCCCATGATTCCTCTCTAGAACAGCAAGTGGAATGACCAAGGCAACTGGACACGTACTCGAAGGGGTCTAAACTGCATGGTTGTGAGGAAAGAGCTGGCATGTTGGATTACATTGGAGAGCTCGTTCAGTGCTGACAAGAACATGAAGGGCCGAATGGCCACATTCTGTGCTATAAGATTCTATGATTTACACGATTCAGTAGAATTAGTTCTTCCCGATTTAATGGAATGAAAAGCTTCATAGTTTTGAATAACTCTATCAGGTCTATTTTATTGCTTGATATAATGAACGAATACTTTTTGAATAAAAATCTGAAGAATTTGATACAAATAAGTCAATCAGATACTGTCAAAGACTTAAAGCTTATTGTGAATGACAACTAATCGCAGGTTAACTGTCTAATTGCAAGCTATTCTGTCCGACGTTCGGAAACCGTTGCTTTTGCTCCCAGCACCTATCCGGACAGCTTTTGTGGTTTTCCAGCGGGTTCCAATTTTTTTTTTTAAAGCCTGTCAGCAAACCATGAAAATACTGAAGTACGGAACCTGCTGTTCCCGCTCTTAGCAAGGGTCAGAGAGAAAGAATGTGAGAAGGGAGGCTGAGAAAGAGGGGTGGGGAGGGACAGAGAGGGAGGGAGGGACAGAGATGGGAAGGGAGACAGAGAGAGGGGAGGGAGGCGGAGAGTGAGGGGGTGGGCAGAGATAAGGGAACAGTGAGAGAGAGAGAGAGAGAGAGAGAGAGAGAGCAGAGAGGGGGCAGAGAGCGGGAGCAGAGAGAGCGAGGGGCACAGATACAGGGGAAGAGGGAACTGAGAGAGAGAGAGGACAGCGAGAGGGGGACAAAGAGAGAGAAGGTAAAGAAAGAGAGGCAGAGCAAGAGAGAGGGGCACTGAGAGAGCGGGAAATGGAGAGGGGGAAGAGAGAGGGGGAAGAGAAATAGCGAAAGAGAGAGGGAAAGAAAAAGAGATAGGACCGAGAGAGCGGGAGAAAGAGGGTGATGACACAGAGAGGGGGAGTGACGACACAGACAGGGGGGAAGACACAGACAGCAGAGACGACACAGAGAGGTGGACAACATACAGCTGGGAACACTGAGGAGGGTACACAAAGAGGGAGTGCCAGAAAGACAGACAGAAAGAGAAGAGGGAGAGAGAATGATCAAGATCTCTCCTCACAGATGGACATCTGCCTGGAATACTCCACATCGCTGCAAGTGTGCAAGCAGACATTGATTACTTGTGCAAGCAAAGAAAAATGACAGGTATGTCACTAAATAAGTGTCCAACATAGTAACGAGAAAATAAGTCAATACTTTAGTCTTCTCTTTTAAAGATTCTTCACAAAAATGCACATTTGTTGTTTTGTTTAATAGTAAGATACATTTTGAATGCCTTTATCTTTCTGTAATTGTCTCACTGGCCTACCATGTAAGGCAAAAACTGTAATATGCCCCCTAACCCCCACGTAAAAATGTTGGACACCCCTGCTCCAAGTCTTTAACCTTGTGTTTTAAAATAACATAGCAACTAGATTATTTTAAAACAGAAGTTTAAAGGCTCGTGTTATGTAACAGGTTTTAAAAGGGCAAAATTCACTTAGGAATGTCTCGATTTCTGTGCCCTGGTGCACAATACTTTCACTTAGGACACAAACTCAATGATATGTTGAAAGTTTCTGGACTTATACTTCTATAAAATTGTCCAAATTCCACTGCTGTGCATTTGGAATCACATTGTTCCAGAACTTGTATTGAGTGGAAAAACAGGAAAGAAAATCCAAGGAATCTCCAGAAGTCAGCATTGTAAGATCCTCATGAATATAAGAGTTTGATTAATGGGGATGAGTGACATTGACAAAAAAACAGGATGCTGCTGACCCATATACAATAGTTAGTAAATGCAATGTAACAGGAAGCTTTAATAAACCTTAATACATGATGAACTGTCTACGATTCCGTGACAAAATTCCTGCTGAATTTGCAGTTTTAAAAACTGTTGGGGAAGACGTAGTAAACATTTATTATATTTCAATACCCATTTTAGAAACAATTATTAACTGATTTTTTGCTGCGAATTGGATTAAAGGACACGTTTTACAAGTATGCCAAAGATCAATAACTGTTGCGTTCAATATTTACTATCAGGTTTGAGGCCAGGTAACCTGAATGGCCAATGTCAGTTAACAGTTGTGTGCATCATATAATTAAATTGCATTAAAACTGCACATTTTCTAACAGGTAAGAGATCTGTCTTGGACATAAATTGGTTACTCTGGAGTACAGGCTTAGAGATAGTGACAAAACATTTTGTAATTGAATAATACATATAGTAACAACCGCTCAACATTTTGTTAATTATCTTGTCAGAGTTGAATCGGAATTAACAATGATAGACTGAGATTTAGACATAACTGAATTTAAGAGAATCACTTTATTGGAGGAACTGAAAGGCGCTCTTTATTTCTAATTGTGTTTAGCACAAACTTTGGTGAGTAAATTACATTTTGCCCATGAAAGATGCTGTTATTTCTGTATTTTAGAATGCAGCACCTAATTTAACAGCCTGTCAAGATGAATGAAAAATTCTTGGCTACCTACCGTTTATCTCTCTGTCCTTTTCTGTCCCACTCTGTTTTTTTTTTGTTTTACATGACTCTTCTGAAGTACTATCTGCTCCAACCTACAAAATTCTCCTGATTTGGAGATCACTGTCCTTTTGTTGGCTGTCTTGTCTTCAGACAGATATTACAAGGAGGTGAAGAAGTTGGACAAACATTGACCATCATGGGTTAAATTGTCTTGTGAAAATAGCAGTGTGAAAAATGGTACATCTTCCTATTGCTGATTTTTCTACTGTCTCACCTCAATATCCAAAATAACAATCCTCTCCTTGCGTTTTACACTTTCTTGCATGAATTTGCAGTCCTGACAAAGTGTGAACCCACAGAGGTTATCCGATAAGGTTCCAGTCACATGGCGTAGCTAGCTCTAATTGTCAACAAAAGTAATGGTATTAGATTGGCTATACCCTTTAGAAACAGCTTAATTGTGGTCATGTCCGTGGCTGAGTTAATAATTTTGTAAAATGTCCATGGTGCAACATTTCGGTTCCTGTCGCTGGCTATAGGACAGATTAAAATAGAATTAAGCTCCCTCTACATTGCCCAATCAAACACTCCAAAATCAGATACATTACTGGTTACAAACTGACGAAAATTCCTTCTACTTCCCCCTATCGTGATTCTGAAGTGTACTTATGATTGTCACAAAATGGCTTACAGATGTCATTCCCCAGGTGCCTTGTGAAACGTAACGTCAAACTTTCACATTTCTCACTGACACACGCTTCTAAAATAAATTTTATTTTATCTAGGGATACAGCACTGAAACAAGCCCTTCGGCCCACCAAGTCTGTGCCGACCATCAACCACCCATTTATACCAATCCTACATTAATCCCATATTCCCCTACCACCTACCTTTACTAGGGGCAGTTTATAATGGCCAACTTAAATATCAACCTGTAAGTCCTTTGCTGTGGGAGGAAACCAGAGCACCCGGTGAAAACCCACACGGTCACGGGGAGAACTTGCAAACCCCGCACAGGCAGTACGCGGCATTGAACCCGGGTTGTTAGAGCGGTGAAGCTGCGGTGCTGCGGTACTAACCACTATGCCACTATGCCGTGGATCAACCTGCGCTCCCTGCAATCTAGGAGAACGAACCAAAAGGTTTACCACCAGTGGAGAGGACTCCTGCCCTCGATACAGTGAGCATGCGCACAGAAACAGGACACAAACGGTGCAACAATTGGGCTCTCAGCAGATAGGTCTGTTTAATCTGTCAATTTGTTTGATTCTAATTTATCAATTGGGACCACTCCAAGTATGTAAATTCTTTGAAATTAACCTGATATTCATTTCAAAATTCCATTCGACTTCCAACTATTTCTCCCTGTCTGTGATATTGAAAACTGTGTAATATTTAGTTTCCCTGAAAATTAACGCATTAAGCATAACAATTCAGGATAATTTGATGTCTGTAACAGAGTAAGAATTAAACAAATCAGAAGACAATTGCAGAGAAAACTGATTACCCACTGGCTTGATATAATTTCATAATTACATGCAACCAGTTAGATCAGTAAGAAAAAACACTAAGTTAGTTCATTAAAATCTGTGACAATACCTTATCAAACTGAGCACGGCTGAGTAAGGAACGTATTGTTTTCTAAATTCATTTTAAAAATATTAAAAAATTCTGTCCAACCTTTGAGATTTCGCAGGAACTGTAACCTGCTCAGTATACTGCTCAATTTTGGGAGGTCACTTATGTTTAACGAATTAGCACTGTCATTATATTTTAACTTAATATTCATGTTAAATGATTTATACTGTACTGAAGTAAAATAAGTTAACATCAATTCTAGACTGGTCTCTGCCTGGTACTTTGTGAAATAAGGGCGTTTTAATTAACTTATTATGACATTTCATCAGTATTAAATAATAAACATATTATTAAATGAAAACATTGATATATATATATATATATATATATACTTCAATAATATAAAATAAACTATACCTTCTACCCTATTTTTCACCTACGGACTTGTAAGATCTGCATGTTTCTGAACACATTTATAGATTAAAGACTCCGTCGATTCTCAGCGAGTATTTCACATGAATGGGGATTCAGGAGTGGAATATTTTAAATAGTTCCAAGCCTGGCTGGGTCACATCTCACTAACTGTTGATGGGCTGCAACATCGCCTGTTTGCGAGTTCAAATATTGTCGTAAATAGTAACTTTATAAAAAATGAAAATACCCGTGCTGTTTGCAATCAGTAACTGTGCTGCTGCTATTTAATAACACAGGCAATGTTTTGTATTTTTGTCCAGTAATTCACACAATCCATGCAAATTAATTATTAAATATTACATATATTACGTTATTTATTGAAATAAGTTCTAAAATGATCAGTGTAAAATTAGACGAGAACAATTGATTCAGATAATCTGCGACACTGAAACTTAAAGAGCAAATGGAGTCGAGATTTTGTTGTTTAGTTTAATATTTAATTAGAATTTAGCAGAAAACTCAGATATAATCTGCTCTTCGTCTATAATTCTATCCTGTGTGCAGCACAGCTATGACAGATAGGATGTCGTTATTGAATTCACAACTAACATTAACCATTTGTAATTAATTGAATCTGCTTGAATTTCAACGTCTTATTTGTCTGTCTCCAGTCTTAAGCAGTCTGCAACTTCCGTCAATTTAAATATAATCAACCAAACAATTCTTTGATCGACTTCGACATCTCAGGAAAATGTTTAATATTAAATTAGTGAGAATTATCTCGTTATCCTACAACAAATGACATTGAAGGAATGACATGATGCAGCTGCACGTGAACAATGCAATAACTGGACAGATATATCAGATTGACAAACTGCAATTTACAACTCCTATTTGAGATATAAGCAAATACCGACGTTCATTTATCAGTTTTAGTCTGGGATATAAAAATTAATTGAAACCGCTCATCAAACTGAACACAGTGGTGGAATCAGTATCTTCTTCCTGAAATAATTTCAGGTAGAATGAACAATTGTCTCCAGAGTGTAGCATATTCCGGTCACGTTAATTGAGCGCAAGGCACAAACCAATTGTGAAAGGCGATTAATGGTTAATGAATCAATATTAATATTAAAGCATATTTGGTTAGTATTGGGACATATTACCGCATTATAATTGTTTGAATTACACAAACTTCACTCTCCAATCTGTGAACTTGTTAACTGTATAGTTTGTAATTGCAGTAACTTTTCACGCACTAAATGAGCTTCTTAAAATCATGGCTTAACAACTTAATCTGCAATTATCATTTAAACAAAAATGCATTAAAATATCCATAAGTGTTTTTTGTTTATTTCGGAAAACTGTTAGTTTTCTGCCTGAAATCCTCTTTAAAGCGGTTTAAATGCATATGTCTACAATCGATCAGAAAACCCGCAGCCGCTTGATGTCACCGAGGTTAACCAATGCAGGAACGCTCGTTTCACAATTTTACCTATTCAAAGGAACCCAGACACAGACTCTCCACAACAGATAAACATCAAATCACATCACTGAGGGGCTGAATTCCTCCTCAGTACGTTTCATGGAGAAGCAGCTTAATTGTCCAAACAAGTTCAGCAGAATCAAATGTAACAGTGTGAAACATTAAATCTCAATATAGAATCCATCGAACCCGCCTGTCTCTGAACGAATTAATTACTGAAGTTACCAGATATATAAAATAATGGCAGCAGAATTGTTCGTAGAAGGAACATATTTAATAGATCAATATTGAGACTATAGCATATTTTAGTGATACTGGCAGATATCATGACATTATAATAAGTGTAGTTATATTATTTTAAATCCGAACGCAGCTGCAAATCTTTTGTTTGTGTAGTTCTGAGTTCCATCAAAATTTTTGTATTATAGATGAGCGTTCGAGATCATTAGATTAGAGATGACAACTTAATTCACACAAATAAAACAGGAAAAAAAAAGCATGAGGTTATTTTTGACCGCTGAAGCTTTTTGCCTACAATCTTACTTCAAATATATTTAAACACATATTGATTGAGCTAAATCAGAAAACCTACAGCAACTAGATATCAAGATTGAACATTGCAGAAAGGCCAGCAGTTTAACAGACGTAAAGTATTTAAAGTAGCCCAGACACACAGTCTCATCAGCAAATAAACATCAAATAACATCAATCATTAGCTGAATCCCTCAACAGCATCGTTTGTGGGAGAAACTGTTAAATTCTTCAATCGCTTTGCAGCAGAATGACATGAAACATTGCAACAAATCTCAATACAGAATCCACTGAACCAACATTTCAGTGAACCAATAAACAGAAATATGAAAGAAAGTTACTGAATGAGTGAATTTTCCTTACCTGCAGTCACCGTCACCCTGGTCCCTTGTCCCCAGTAGTCAAAATACTGCTGCGCCACCGATCCACCCCCTACTTTAGTACCACAGTGACACGAACCTGCACAAATACTGCACTCACTCTCTGTTCAGTGCTCCCATCTCAACATTCAAATCGAAATTCACTTCTGATCTGGTTTAGAATATTTCCAAAAGTTCACACCATGCAATCGGAAGTGAACACAAGTCCAAGTAATTCCCTCCACGTATCAGGTCACATTGAACCAAGTATCTTATCCAGATCTGCAATTGCTGGCACTGTTAACATTAAAAATTAGCACAGCCAAAATTACTCATCAGTACTTCGGTCAGTGTCTTAGATTTTCACCATTGAATTGTCACTGTGTTAGTTTTGTAAGTGGCGGTAAATGGTCTCATTCTGAACACTGCCATTAATATTGCATTTAATACAATTACTGACCGTCAGGTTATGATGAAATTTGGTGCATTCGCCCTTGATCTGTTCTTGTATGGGTCCATCCCTGGTTCCTTTTATTGTGCCTCTCTTGTACAGAAATATATGGCGGTGTCTTCATTCTTCAGGTTCCTGATGTCCAACGCGAAGATATTGTTTGAAGTGTCTTTGGATGCAGTAAATCGATCCTGAATCCCCGGGGTGTAAGCATTTCTGGATGAACTATAATAGAAAACCAACCACTCCAGCCCCTGCCCGGGGAACTGTCGGACCCAGAACATATTGTAGCTTCCAAGACCGAACCCGCTGGTTTTACAGGTCAGTCTCAGGCAGCTTCCGAGACTCCCGGTCTCTGCCTCTGGCTGAGTCAACACGACATCGGAATGGACACCTGTAGAAAATATTTTTTAAAAAACAGGATTAATCCTGGTGAAATGATTCCTAACTCTGTAACAATCCAGAGAGAGACTAACAGTGAGACAGTAACAGTGAGAGACTCGGAAAATAAAAAAACCTACTCACTGGATAAGAAAACCAGCAACAGGCTGAGTGAAATCGCCGACCTCATCCTTCTGGCAATTCGGGGAAAATGGTTCTGGCAAGAACTCACTAAGCAAACCCACTCCCGGACTGTTGTATTGCGATCCCAGTGACCGGCATTTAAATACCCGGAAGAAGGGGGTGAGGTTACAGGCACCGCCTATTGATTCCCTGAGAGAGACGTACTAGATCCACGTCCCGCCTTCCACATCACCAACAGAATAGACTCATATCTTTCTACTGGGTCATTATTATTTAAGCTGGACTATGTATATGTATCATGGGATGGATATTTGGCCGTATGGGGCCCAATTCAATCTGTTACTTGGTACTAAATTGTAATAGTGCAGTTGAGAACCTGTAAATAATTAACGACATTGTGGACTGTAAATTAAATCCCTTTATTTCCTAAAATAAAAGCAAAATACTGCGGATGCTGGACATCTGAAATAAAAACAGAAATTCCTGGAGAAGCAGAGTTAATGTCGGCTCATTGCGTTTCTAACTTTTGCCAGTTCTGATGAAAGGTCACAGAATTGAAACATTAACTTTGCTTCTCTCTCCACAGATGTTGCCAGACCTGCTGAGCATTTCCAGCATTTTCTCTTTTTATCCCTTTATTTCCTCACTCATTCACAGGACATGTGTGGCAACCCCTCACACTATATAAATGTATCCCCTTTCAAGTCTTTAACTGTTCCTGAATCTGTGATTCCTGATGACAGCCCTTCGAAAATTAGTTGTGAAAGAACTCCGGTTTGGCTTGTGAGTTGACGGACACACATTAAATTCTGATCAGCTTTTGACAAAGAGAAGCGAGTGAATCAGATTTGACACAGCGATCAGCAAAGCTATCCCCAGCACCCAAATCATTGCAGCTAACTTTAATAGCGTCCGACTGTGTAGATAGACCAATATCTGGAACGCCTTTTGTCAGGACTTAGCGGCATGTTACACAATATCACAAGAATAAATGCTTTATTTGCCGCTGAAGCACATCGCAAACTGGGCATTTCTCAACTCATTGGTACCCAGGCCATGAGACCATAGGAATCCAAATCAGCACAATTTAAACAGTGCAATACGCAAGTGCGAATCAGTAACAAAAAGGCTCTCATCTTAAATGAAACAGACAACTCTGTTGGAATATTGAAAGAACTGCAGCGGTTTCAAGGCAATTCCAGCTATTTCAATTTACTTTGCGTTTCCCACTCATTTCATTACAGTGTGGGTGTGGGGGTCTTTCAAATCTTCCCCAGTACTTCATGAAGTACTGAATAAATGATTCTAAATAATTAGAAATATCTTTATTTAGAAATAATATTAACTATATAGTATATAGATAAATTTACTAGTTTTGGATCCTATTTTATGATATTGTAGAACGGAATTTAGTGAAGTACCATTTAAATTGTTTCTTTCTTGTGCGACTGAATAAGTTAATGTTCAAATGGTTAAATCCTATATTTGTCCATTCGTATGGTCGCTAATCTGCCCCACACAATATTTGACAGCCGCCCAGCCGACTGCTGTCAGGGAGGCTCGAACACCCAATGTCACTTACCGGAAGCATCTGGGGATTCTGTGCAGTAAATCAAAGATTTGTTTCCTCATTACTGACTGCTTGGCTGAAAGCCAATTTCAAACTCTTAGCATTGTCAATTAGGCCTGTTCATAAACAAATCTACCCAACAACAATACTGGAGTCAATTTTATTTTTTCATTTGTGGAACTGCGTCAAATATTCTCATCTCCCAGGAAAGGAAATATATCCACAGTCTCAGACACCCTGTTAGTATCCGCAAACCACTGGAGGATCTGTCCAGCATATTATAACATTGCTAGATAGCGAGATAGACAGATAGATAGATATACAGACAGACAGACATATAGATAGACAGATAGATAGATAGATAGATAGATAGATAGATAGATAGACAGACAGACAGACAGACAGACAGACAGACATATAGATAGACAGATAGATAGATAAATAGATAGATAAAAGCAAAATACTGCGGATGCTGGAAATCTGAAACAAAAACAAGAAATGCTGGATTCACTCAGCAGGTCTGGCAGCATCTGTGGAAAGAGAAGCAGAGTTAACGTTTCGGGTCAGTGACCCTTCTTCGGAACTGTTCCGAAGAAGGGTCGCTGACCCGAAACGTTAACTCTGCTTCTCTTTCCACAGATGCTGCCAGACCTGCTGAGTGAATCCAGCATTTCTTAAATAGATAGATAGATAGACAGATAGATAGATAGATAGACAGATAGATAGATAGATAGATAGATAGATAGATAGATAGATAGATAGATAGATAGATAGATAGATAGATAGATAGACAGAGAGAGAGCAATGGCGAGATGGAAAGACAGGCAGTTAGACAGCGTCTCAGAGAGAGGATACGTTTTGAAATAGATAAATGTGCTTGTTTGCCTGGATGGAGGGAGGTCTGCAGAGATGCAGGAATAAATGGATAGCTGGATGTCTGAATGTTTCGTTTAAAGAGGTGATGAATGGATTGATACATAGATGAATGGATGGAGCGATGGATAGATGGCCTGAAGGATGCTGTTCTACCTTCTCATCTTCGTGATTGACTATTCCGAAGATGAAGCCGGCCCTTTGTTGCATTTGTATCAGTCTGAAACCTTCAGTCCATCCTAATTTTCTGGATAATTCCAATTCCTAGGGAACCCAGAACAAACTATCCAGATCCAAAATTCACCAAGAGCAGCCTGGAGCTATCCCTGCAGTACTAATGAGCCTTCTCTGCTAATGGGAATTTTTCGTCTCAAAGATATAAAGCGGGAAAATGACTGGGCTGAGGAGAGAAAATTATAATAATTGTGAACATGCGGTCCTTTCATGTACAACAAAGCACTCACCATATCTTCACCGAAATAACCTCAACCACAGCAGAAATATAGAAAATCATTGAATAAATATTGGTTCTACTTCCCTACGTAAGTATTTGTTCCTCTGTGAGACTGGTACAGTCGCACCACTCTGAACAGCACAGATAAAAAGAGCATGAACTGTGACTTTCTTCACCGCCATTGTCAGTCATTGCCACAGTGAAATATATCCTATGGGTAATACAAATTCAAATGTCCTTAATTTCTTTAAACACAATCCGTCATGGAGTGAATGTATTGTTCAGGAGGTGGGTGGGTCAAGTCCGTACTTCAGTGAGGTGTGCTCAGATTGATGACATAAGGTCACCATAATGGAGACATATGGTGACAGTGGATATGGTGCATCAGCCGGACGGAGCTAAGTCAATGAAGTTGCTGAATATGGTGATTTCAATCACACTTTTAAAAAAGAATATAGGACCAATGCTCTATGGCATGGGGTTAATGCAAAATCGTATTGTTCCTCCGCTTGCAGTTCTGTTGTGAGACTTGTTGAGTGTCGTGGATAAATGCTATAGTGATATAAAGCGTGCACATAGCCGCCTATATGGGAATATTCAGTATTACTTTTCCACACAAATTTCCACTCCGAATTTATGCCTGGAAATCCTTTCTGAATGTTCCAAAAATGCTGAAAATGAATTATTAATATTGATATATAATTCATAATGTGTTTTTAGATGAACGGCTCTGAATTGATTGAAACCCGATTGATCGCTCCATCTTTTATAAGAGGCTCTCTCCTATAATTAAGGATTATTATTCTGATTTGTGCACAGTTACCATTCCTGCTCAGTACCCCGCTATCAGGAGCAACTAACTGTTTCTTCGCCAACTAACAGAGATAGGTACAGATGGACGGAGAAGCATTTTCAGATCCGTGGGGAATTCCCAGGCTGCCATATTACAAAATAAATGATGTCTCTCAATACTTTTGTCCTTCACTGTGTTTTAACTCCTTGATGAATCCAATCCACTGTGGGGGTGGGGGGGGGGGGGGGGGGGGGGTGGGTGGGGGGGGGTGCGGGGGTGGTGCTTCCACAACCATCAACTTTCTCAAACAATTGGTTGCTTGCAAACGATTGGTACTACTTCACCTGTCAATTATTCTAAAGCCTTTCATCACTCCCAATCTGTGCATATTTCTCAATCGATTTATGATCACCAACTATTTAATGATTCTTTCAGAAGAGACAATAAACGGATGCGCCATCTGCCCTCTCAGGTGGATGAAAATGGTCCCATGGCACAATTTCAAAGAAGCGCAAAGGAGTTATCCTTGCTTCCCTGCCAATATTTAATCCTAATGACAAAAAATATTAACTTGTCATTGTGACATTGCTCTATGGGGAAAATTCCTACGTGCAAATTGGTTGCCATGATTCCTACATTGCAACAGTGACTTCAATAGTACTTCATTGGCTGTATAATTATTTGAGACGTTCGAAGATCATAAAAGGCGCTATGTAAATTCAAATTTTCTTTCTTTTTTTTACTAATAGGGGTAAACAAAAGAGTTTTGTCATTGGACTAGTAACCCAGAGAACCAGTGTTTTGCTCTGGGGACATGGGTTCAAAACCCACCACAGCAAAAGGTAGAATTTGAAATCAATTGATAAATCTGGAATTAAAATCTAGTCTCATGATGGCCATCAAACCATTGTCGATTGTTGAAAAAACCCATTTGGTTCACTATTGCCCTTGAGGGAAGAAAAGCTGCTGTCCTTACCTGTTCTTGCCTACATGTGGCTCCAGTCCCACAGCAATGTGGTTGACTCTTAAATGACCTCTGAAATGACCTAGCAAGCCACTCAATTGTATCTAAAGACTACAAAGTCAATAAAGAATTAAACCGGACGGACCACCCAGCATCGACGTAGGCACCAGAAATGGCAATGGCAAACCCAGCCCTGTTGACTCTGCAAAGTCCTCCTTACTAACATCTGGCAACAGCCTGACTTAGTCATACTCACGGAATCATATCTTACAGATAATGTCCCAGACACCACGATCACAATCCCCGGGTATGCCCTGTCCCACTGGCAGGACAGACCGAGCAGAGGTGGTGGCACAGTGGCATACAGGCGGGAGGGAGTTGCTCTTGGAGCTCACAGCATCGACTCTGGACCATATGAAGTCTCATGGCATCAGGTCAAACATGAGCAAGGAAACCTCCTGCCTCCCTCAGCTGCTGAGCCAGTACTATTCCATGTTGATCACCACTTGGAGGAAGCACTGAGTGTGGCAAGGGCACAAAATGTACTCTGGGTGGGGGACTTCAATGTCCATCACCAAGAGTGGCTCGGTAGCACCACAGCTGGACGAGTCCTAAAGGACATAGCTGCCAGACTGGGTCGGCGGCAGGTGGTGAGTGAAGCAACAGAGGGAAAAACATACTTGGCCTCATCCTCACTAATCTGCTTGTCGTAGATGCATCTGTTCATGACAGTACTGGTACACACCATCCATGTGGAGACGCAGTCCTGCCTTTACATTGAGGATACCCTCCATCGTGCCGTGTGGCACTACCACCGTGCTAAATGAGATAGATCTCGAACATATCTAGCAATGCAAAACTGGATATCCATGGGGCGCTGTGGGCCATCAGCGGCAGCAGAATTGTACTCAACCACAATCTGTAACCTCATGACCCGGCATACATCCCATTCCACCATTACCATCAAGCCGGTAGACCAAACCTGGTTCAATGAAGAGTGCAGGAGGGCATGCAAGGAGCAGCACCAGGCATACCTCAAAATGAGGTGTCAACTGGTGAAGCCACAAGCCAGGACAACTTATGTGCCAAACTGCGTAAGCAGCAAGTGATAGACAAAGCTAAGCAATCCCATAACCAACGGATAAGAATTAAGCTCTGCAGTCCTGCCACATCCAGTCGTGAATTGCGGTGGACAATTAAACAACTAACTGGAGGAGGTAGCTCCACAAATATCCCCATCCTCAATGATGATGGAGCCCAGTACATCAGTGCAAAACATAAGGCTGAAGCATTTGCAACAATCATCAGCCGTAAGTGCCGAGTTGATGATACATCTCGGCCTTCTCCTGAAGTCCCCAGCATCACAGATGCCACTCTTCAGCCAATTCGCATGATATCAAGAAACGACTGAAAGCACTGGATACTGCAAAGGCTATGGGCCCTGACAAAATTCTGGCAATAGCACTGAAGACCTGTGTTCCAGAACTTGCCGTACCCCTAGCCAAGCTGTTCCAATACAGCTGCAACACTAGTTTCTACCCGGGAATGTGGAAAATTGGCCAGGTATGTCCTGTACACAAAAAGCAGGACAAATCCAACCCAGTCAATTACTGGCCCATCAGTCTACTCTCAATCGTCAGTAAAGTGAAGGAAGGTGTCGTCGACAGTGCCATCAAGTGGCACTTGCTTATCAATAACCTGCTGAGTGATGCTCAGTTTGGGTTCTGCCAGGGTCACTCAGCTCCTGACCTCATTTCAGCCTTGGTTCAAAGGTGGACAAAAGAGCTGAATTCAATAGGTGAGGTGAGAGTGACTGCCCTTGACATAAAGGCAGTATTTGACCGAGTATGGCATCAATGAGCCCTAGCAAAACTGAGGTCAATGGGAATCAGGGCTAAAACTGTCCGCTGGTTGGATCATACCTAGCGCAAAGGTAGATGGTTGTGGTTGTTGGAGGTCAATGATCTCAGCTCCAGGACATCACTGCAGGAGTTTCTCAGGGTAGTAATCTAGGCCCAAGCATCTTCAGCTGCTTCATCAATGACCTTCCTTCAATCATAAGGTCAGAAGTGAGGATGTTCGCTGATGATTGCACAATGTTCAGCACCATTTGTGACTCCTCAGATACTGAAGCAGTCCATGTAGAAATGCAACAAAGCCTGGAAAACATTCAGGCTTGGGCTGAACATTCGTGCTACACAAGTGCCAGGCAATGACCATCTCCAACAAGAGAGAATCTAACCATCTCCCCTTGACATTCAATGTCATTACGATCGCAGAATCCCTCCTATCAACATCCTGGGGGTTACCATTGACCAGAAACTAAACGGGAGTAGTCATATAAATACGGTGGCTACCAGAGCAAGGCAGAGGCCAGGAATCCTGCGGCGAGTAACTCACCTCCTCGCTCCCCAAAGCCTGTCCACCATCTACAAGGCACAAGTCAGACGTGTGATACCATGCTCTCCACTTGCCTGGATGGGTGCAGCTCCAACAACACTCAAGAAGCTCGGCACCATCTAGGACAAAGCAGCCCGCTTGATTGGCACCCCATCCACTAAAAGTCACTCCCTGCACCACCGACGCACTGTGGCAGCAGTGTGTACCATCTACAAGATGCACTGTAGCAAGCACCAAGGCTCCTTCGACAGCACCTTCCAAATCCGCGACCTCTACCACCTAGAAGGACGAGGGCAGCAAATGGTTGGGAACACCACCACCTGCAAGTTCCCCTCCAAGCCATACACCATCCTGACTTGGAATGATATCGCCCTTCCTTCATTGTCGGTGGGCCAAAATCCTGGAACTCCCTTCCTAACGGCACTTTGGGTATTCCTACCCAACATGGACTGCAGCGGTTCAAGAAGGCAGCTCACTTCCACCTTCTCAAGGGCAATTAAGAATGGGCAACAAATGCTGGCCAAACCAGCCACGGCCACATGCCATGAATGAATAAAACAAGAATAGCTGTGACAGTGTCTAGGGTAGTGTAAACAGACATTGTCTAGTGCAGTAACAACTAATTGACATGATCTAATGTGTAATTAACTGACTGTAATATAAACAGATCATGATCTAGTGCCTTATAACTGAAACAGGGCCTGGATTAGATCCTGAACCAGTACACTCTGCTCGTCACACCTTGTCTGTTGCTGTGCACATTGAACCTCCCATGACCCCACCTGGGGGCTGTGACCTGGTCAACATTCAACCAAGATCAATAAAAATACATCAACAAGAATTGAGCCGCTTTACTCTATGCTGATGGTTCTATAATCAACTCATCCATGTTTATCTGCAATTAGCTACACCATAAATCCTTTGAAATCTCCCGGACAAGATGATGAGCTGGCATAGAAATGTGAGTTGTTTCTTGATAGATTAATATCAGAAGAAAGTAACTTATATCGGCATTTTCATAATAGGAGCAATGGCGAGCATTGGTCACCAGGTGGCCGTGAAAGCCTGATTTCTTACATGACAAGAAACAGACACTGCATCAATTACTACTGCAGTATAACCTGTCTCTGCTGATATTAGAGAAAGCCCTGTCTCAGCTATCATTTTTTGCTTCATTCACAATTATGAGCACCGCTATCAAGGTCAACATTTATTGTCTATCCTTACTTGTTCTTGAGAAGATTATGGTGAGCTGCCTTCTTGAACTGTTGTCGTTCACAGGGTGCAGCTACACTCACAGTGCAGTTAGCGAACGAGTTCTGTTTCTTTTGAACCAATAATAGTCAAAGAATGGCGATATAGATCCGAGTCAGTATGGTGTCTGGTTTGAAGGGGTGCTTGCTGGAGCTGGTGTTCCCATGCGTCTGCTGCCCTTGACCTTCTAGGTGTTAGTTGTCATGGGTTTGGAAGGTGCTGTCGAAGGAGGCTTGGTGAATTGCTGCAGTGAATTTCGTGGATGGTTATAGATTTTTGTGCCACTGCGTGCCAGTGGTGGAGGGAGTGATTGTTGAAGGCTGTGGATGTGGTGCCAATCAAGTGGGCTGCTTTGTCCTGGAAGGTGTCGAGCTTCTTGCGTGATGTTGGAGATGAACTCATCCAGGCACGTGGAGAGTATTCCATCAAGCTCTTAACTTGTGCATTGCAGATGGTGGCAGACCTTGGGGATTCAGGAGGTGACTTAATCGTCGCAGGATACCCAGCCTCTGACATTTTCTCGTAACCACAGTACTTAAATGCCTATTCTAGTTAACTGTCTCGTCAGTGGTAACCACCAGGATGCTGCTGATGGGGATTCAGTGATGATAATGCTGTTAGATGTCAACGGGTGATAATTAGAGACTCCATTGGTGAGATTCATTTTCTGGCACTTGCGTGACGTGACGGTTACTTTCCACTTATCAGTCAAGCCTGAATGTTTCTGGCTCTTGTTGTATCTGGACTGCCTTGGTATCTGAACAGTTGTGAATGTTAATGAGCATCATGCAATCTTCAGCGAACATCCCTACTTCTGATATTATGATCTAGGGACATTCATTGTCGATGCAGCTAAAGATGGCTGGGCCTCGGTCGCTACCCTAAGCAACTCCTGTAGTGAAAAAATATAAACCGTGTCTGTTCTTACAAAACAAATCACAGTGGCGCAGTGGTTAGCATCGCAGCCTCACAGCTCCAGCGACCCAGGTTCAATTCTGGGTACTGCCTGTGTGGAGTTTGCAAGTTCTCCCTGTGTCTGCGTGGGTTTCCTCCAGGTGCTGCGGTTTCCTCCCACATGCCAAAGACTTGCTGGTTGATAGGTTAATTGGCCATTATAAATTGCCCCTAGTATAGTTAGGTGGTAGGGAAGTATAAGGGCAGGTGGGGATGTGGTAGGAATATGGAATTAGTGTAGCATTAGTATAAATGGGTGGTTGATGGTCGGCACAGACTCGGTGGGCCGAAGGGCCTGTTTCAGTGCTGTATCTCTAAACCTACTGTGTGGACATGAATTCCACAACGATAAATGAATTAGAATAGTTGGATGCTGTATGGCTGGCACAGACACGATGGGCCGAATGACCTGTTTCTGAGTTGTATAACTCTATGACTCTATGAATTGCTTCACCAGTTGTTTTTCAATATTTTCTATTCTTAACACTGTAATTGCAGATTATTTAATGCTGTTAACATTTGTTGCATACACATTCGTTTGAGAGCACTTGTTTAGAAAATTATGTCACACTGACCTTTTATTACCAAGGTGAGCCTGTTTGTTCCCAGTATTTAGTTAGAAAGTGGATTAAGTTAAACTGAGCAGCAGCCACTCACTAGTCTCTGTGTTTTGTAGTTAAGTGATCAACCTCACCATCAAACTGAATCTCGTGATATACAACTCGAGTGGTGATGGTTTGTGAAAGTGATATGAACATTAACATGGACCTATACATGATTTGAAGGTCATAAATCGGCACTTCTCCGTGTTATTTCCTTAGCTTGGTAAGGAATGAAACACTGGGTGCTTTCCAAAGCTTTTTGCATTATACCCATTTCCACAACCTTTTGTTGACTATTACCATCACTATTTTCTCCCCAGCCACTTACAGAATTTTTCGGGCATGTTCTAGTGCAGTAATAACTGGGACATGGCTTAGTGTAATATGAAAAGAATCATGGACCAGGGCAGTAATAATTGAGACAGGGCCCAGTGTAAGAAACAGAAACATGATCGAGTGCAGTGATAACTGAGACAGAGTCTCGGAGTCTCCTGCAATATAAACAGAGACATGGTCCAGTGCAGCAATAATTGAGACAGGGCCCAGTGTAACAAAAATGGAAATATGATATTTTGCAGCAATACATTTTACAGGGTCTAGCAAAACTGCTATATGGTAATAACTGAGGCAGGGTCTAGTATAATATAAACAAAACCAGTTTCTGTCGTTTGGATAACTGAGACAGAGTCTCGTTTAACACTGAACATTCAGCTAACTTGGCCATTGCCTTCGAATAATCCAAACTTGCAGTACCGAAAGAGGGCCATCGTGCCTGTGCTGGCTCTTTGAAAGAGCAGTCACGCTTCGGTTCACAACCCCGAGTTATGCACAAAGCCCTTCTCCTTCTTCATCCTCAAGTACTTTTACAACTCCCTTTTAAACATATTGATGGATTCAGCTTCCAACACCTTTTCGGGTGATTGTTCCAGATCCTACAAGCCCTGAGCAAAAAGATTCTCCTCATCTCCTATCTACATCTTTTGCCAATGATTTTAATCTATTACCTCTGGTTATTGACCCAATTGACGGAAGGAAGAGTTTTCTTTTTCCCTAACCACTCTATAAAAACACTCTCATCATCTTGGAAACATGTATCATGTCATCTCTTAATCTTCTCTGTCCCAAGGAGAACAGTACAATTTTTTTCAGCCTCTCCTCATAAATGAATTCTCTCATCCCTGGAAATATTCTGGCAAACATCCTCTGTAGCTTCTTAAAAACATTTGCATCTTTCATCGAATCACAGAAACATAGGTATGTATGGCACAGGAAGAGTATGTACAAGCCGAAGATGAGCTAAACCCACGTTCCATCTCTTAGTTTGTAGTCCTGCAGGTTATGTCATTTCAAATGCATATCCATGCATTTTTTTTAATGTGATGAGAGTTTCTGCCTCTACTACCCTTTCAGGAAATGTGTTCGAGACATCCATCACTATCTGGGTGAAATGATTTCTCCTCAACTCTCCTCTAATTCTTTTGCAAATTACTTTACAGCTATGCTCTCGTTTATTTACCTCACTGCTAGGCCCCTCATAATATTATGCATCTCAAAGAAATCACCCCTCAGCCTCTTCTGTTCCAAAGCAAACAAGCGCATCACTTAAGTTCTCCAGTCCTGGCAATATATATCACTTTTGTACCCTCTCAAGTGTGATCACATGCTTCCTTAATGTAGTGACCAGAACTGTACGCTATGCTCTAGCTGCGGCCTATGTAGTGCTTTATACAGTTCTTGCAAAACCACCCTGCTCTTATACCCTATACCTCACAATAAAGGAAAACATCCTTTATGCCACTTGATCACGTTATCCACATGTCTTTTTCAGTCCGTTAACAGTCCGTTAACACCCTATCTGTACTAATGCTTTGTCTTTCAACACACCGTTAACATATTGTTTGCCTTTGCTCCACGACCTTCTGGTCAGCTATTCTGTGACCTTGTCCTATCTACACCTTCTCCTTTGTTATCTCTTGCCCCACCCCAGCTTTCCTTGCTTATAACCTTTTGCATTTCTAATACTTGCCAGTTCTGAAGAAGGGTCACTGACCTGAAACGTTAACTCTGCTTCTCTCTGCACAGATGCTGCCAGACCTGCTGAGTATTTCCAGCATTTCTTATTTTTATTTCAGATTTCCAGCATCTGCAGTATTTTGCTTTTATCTACCTGGCTTAGTACCTTCAAGGATCTATGGATTTGGACTGCAAGGTGTCTCTGTTCCTCCATACTTCTCAGCATTTTATCATTTATTGTGTATTCCCTTGCCTTATTAGCCTTATCAAAGTGCATTATCTCACAATTGTTCAGATTGCATTGCATTTGCCAGTGTTTCTACCTGAACAGTCCAAGGCAACATTTGACCCAGTGCAGCATCAAGGAGCCCTAGCTAAACTGAAGTCAATGGGAATCAAGGGGAAAACTCTCCGCTGACTGGAGTCATACCTAGCACAAATGAAGATGGTTGTGGTTCTCGGCGACCAAACATATCAGCCACAGGACATTGCTGCAGGAGTTCCACAGGATAGTGTCCTAGGCCAACGGTCTGTACCTGCTTCATCAATGACCTTCCCTCCATCATATGGTCAGAAGTGGGGATGCATGCTGATGATTGTACGATGTTCAGTGCCATTCACGACTCTTCAGATACTGAAGCAGTCTGTGCCCATATGCAGAGAGACCTGGGCAACCTTCAAGCTTGGGCTGAGAAGTACAAGTAACATTCACGGCGCACAAGTGCCAGACGATAATGATCTCCAATAAGAGAGAATTCAACTATCGTTGAATATGCCACTATTAACATTATGGGGCGTACCATTGACCAGAAACTGAACTGGACCAGCTGTGGCTACAAGAGCATGTCAGGGACTGGGAATTCTGTGGCTTGCAACCCACCTCCTGATTCCCCAATCCTTGTCCATCATCTACAAGGCACAAGTTAGGAGTGTGATGGAATACTTTTCACTTGTCCGGCTGAGTGCGGCTCCAACAGCATGCAGGAAGCTCGACATCACCCAGGACAAAGCAGCCTGCTTCATTAGCACCCCATAAACCAGCTTAAACATTCACTCCTCCAGGACCGACACACATTGGCAGTAGTGTGTACCAAATATATGGTGCACTGCAGCCTCCTTTGGCAGCATCCGCCAAGCCAACGTCCTCTTCTACCTAGCAGGACTAGGACAGCAGACGCATGGGAACGCCAGCACCTGCAAGTTCCCCTCCAAGTCATACACCATCCTGAATTGGAAATACATTTTATTTAGAGATACAGCACTGAAACAGGCCCTTCGTCCCACCGGGTCTGTGCCGACCAACAACCACCCATTTATACTAGCCCTACAGTAATCCCATATTCCCTATCACCTCCTTACACTAGAGGTAATTTACAACGGCCAATTTACCTATCACCTGCAAGTTTTTGGATGTGGGAGGAAACCGGAGCACCCAGCGAAAACCCATGCAGACACAGGGAGAACTTGCAAATTCCGCAAAGGCAGTACCCAGAATAAACTAGACCGTGTATCAGTAATAATTGCACTAGACCCTGCCTCAGTTTATATTAATCTACATTCCCTGTCAGTAATCACTGCACTAGGACCTGGTCTCAGTTTATATTAATCTAGATCCTGTATCAGTTAATCACTGCAATTGGCCCCATCTCAGTTTATATTGAACTGGACAATGTATCAGTAATAATTGTTCTCGGCCCTCACACAGTTTATATTAACCTAGATTCTCTATCAGTAATCACTGCAATAGACTGTCTCTCCATTTATATTAATCTAGCTTCTTTGTCAGTAATAAATGCACAAGGCCTTGTCTGAAATTATATTAACCTAGGCCAGTTGCCAGTAGTTCCTTTATCAAGCTCTACATGAGTTTATTTTGCTCCAGATCTCTGTTTATATCACATTAGACCACAACTCTGCTTATTTTACACGAGACCATGTTTCAGATATGTTAGGACACTAGACCATTACTCTGTTAAATGGATAATAATATAAGTAAAGATAAATAATTGTGTTGAGAAGGTGCAATAATTTTTTGTTTGGAAGTATACATCAATCTTGTTAATACCTATCAACAGCTGTATGAAAATTTTATTTGATCCGGTATTATGTGGGTAATATGTGTGTTAAAGGATGGAGTGAATCTGTAACAATCTCCCAGAGATGAACTGGGATTGAGGGACAGAACTAAAGGTGAGCAATAGAGCACTGCACTTTACATTATTTAGTGACAAACTCTGGTGTGCTGAAGTTTAGTAATTCACACTTGTGTCTCAAGATCAAAATTGTTCACAGCTTTTTTTTATTTAAAGGATTGTTTTTTTCTGCAGGGTTTTCGACTTGCTTTTGGTGTGATCACTGATTGTGTCAAACAAGTGTGTGAGTGTCTATGTGTGTATGCATGTGTGTATGCGTGTGTGTGTGCGTGCGTGCGTGCGTGTGTGTGTGTGTGTGTGTGTGTGTGTGTGTGTGTGTATGTGCGTCTATGTGTGGTGGTGATGCTGGTGGGGCGGGAGGTATCTGGAGATGTTCCTACAACACATCATTCTTAATGCATGCAAGGCATTGCAACAAGGTGAGTGTTTACTTGTTTTTATTTATTCATGAGATGTGGGCATCGCTGGTTAGGCCATCATTTATTGCCTATCCCTAATTATCCTTCGGAAAGTGGTGGTTAGCTGCCTTCTTGAAGCGCTGCTGCCCTTGGACCCAGCAACAGTGAAGGGATGGCGATACCGTTCCCAATCAGGATGGTGTGTGGTTTGGAAGGGAACTTGCAGAACGTAGTTTCCCCGTGCATCTGCTGCCTTGTCCTTCGAGCTCGTAGTTTGCAAGGTATGGTCGAAGGAGTCTTGGTGAGTTTCTGCAGTGCATCTTGTGTATGGAACACACTGCTGTCACCGAGTGTCAGTTTTGAAGGGAGTGAATGTTGAAGGTGGCGTATGGGGTGTCAATCAAGCTGGCTGCTTTGTTATGAATGGTGTCGAGTGTTGTTGGAGCTGCACCCATCAAGACAAGTGGAGAGTATTCCAGCACACTTCTGACTTCTGCCTTGTAGGTAGTGGACAGGTATTCGGGAGACAGGAAGTGAATTACTCGCCACAGCATTCCGAGCTTCTGACCTGCTCTTGTCGCCACAGCATTGATGTGACTCACCCAGTTCAGTTTCTGGTCAATGGTAACCGCCAGAATGCTGATAATGGGGGAATCAGCGATGGTAATGCCGTTTGTCAAAGGGAGATGGTTAGATTCTCTCTTCTTTGAGATGGTCATTGTCTGACACTTGCATGGCGTGAATGCTACCTGCCAGTTATCAGCCTAAGCTATTTTTTTCTGCATCCGGACACGAGTTGCTTCAGTATCTGAGGAGTCACGAATGGTGCTGAGCATTGTGCAATCATCAGAGATCGTCCCCACTTCTGAGCTTTTGCTGGAGCGAAGGTCATTGATGAAGCAGCTAAAGATGGTTGGGCCAAGGATACTACCCTGAGGAACTCCTGCAGTGACGTCCTGGGACTGAGATAATTGGCCCACAACAACCGCAACCACCTTCCCTTGGGCTAGGTATGACTCTAACCAGTGGAGAATTTTCCCTCTGATTCTCATTGAGTCCAGTTTTATAAGGCCTGCTTGAAGCCATACTCGGTCAAATGGTGCCTTGATGTCAAGGGCAGTCAATCTCACCTCACTTCTTGAGTTCAGCTCTTTGGTCCATGCTTGGACCAAGGTTGTAATGTGGTTAGGAGATGAGTAGCCCTGGTGGAACCCAAACTGAGTGTCACTGAGCAGGTTATTGCTTAGCAATTGCTACTTAATAGGTCTGTTGACCCCTTCCATCATTTTGCTAATGATTGAGAGTAGAGTGATCAGTCGGTAATTGGCTGGGTTGGATTTGTCTTGCTTTCTGTGGACAGGGCATATCTGGGCAAATTTCCACATTTCCAGTTACATGCCAGTGTTGTAGCTGTACTGGAATAGCTTGGCTTGGTGCGCAGATTGTTCTGGTGCACAGGTCTTCAGTAATAGTGCCAGGATGTTGTCATGCTCATAGCCTTTGCAATATTCAGTGCCTTCAGCAGCTTCTTGATATCACACAGAGTGAATCGGATTGGTTAAAGACTGGCATATGTAATACTGGGGACTTCAGGAGGATGCTGAAATGAATCATCCACTCGGCACTTCTGGCTGAAGGTGGATGCAAATGCCTCAGCCTTGTCATTTGCACTGATGTGCTGGGCTCCTCCATCATTGAGGATAGGGATATTAGTGGAGCTACCTCCTCCTGTTAGTTGTTTAATTGTCCTCCGTCATTCACGACTGAATGTGGCAGGACTGTTTGTGGGATTTCTAGCCCTGCCTATCGCATGCTGCTTCGGCTGTTTGGTATGTAAGTAGTCCTGTGTTCTAGCTTCACCAAGCTGAGACGTTATTTTTAGGTATTCTTGGTGCTGCTCTGGAATGCCCTCCTGCACTTTTTATTGAACCAGAGTTGGTGCCCCGCCTTGATGGCAATTGTAAAGTCGGGCATATGCCGGACCATGAAATTACAGATTGTAGTTGAATGCAATTCTGCTGCTGCTGATGGCCCACAGTGTCTCATGGAATCCCAGTTTTGAGTTGCTGGGTCTGTTGGAAATCTTTCTCATCTATCACAGTGGTAGTGCCACACAATTCTATGGTGGATATCCTCAATGTGAAGACGGGACTTCGTTTCCACAAGGACTGTGCGGTAGTCACTCCTACTGTCATCAACAGGTGCTTCTGCGACAGGTGGATTGGTGAAGACGAGGTCAAGTATATTTTTCCCTCTTGTTGGTTTCCTCACCACCTGCTGAAGACCCATTCTAGCAGCTATGTTCTTTAGGACCCCGCCAGCTCGGTCAGTGTTGATGCTACCGAACCACTCTTGGTGATGGACATTGATTCTCCACACAGATTATATTCTTTCCTGTGTTACCCTCAGTACTTCTTCCAACTGGGTCTCAACATGGAGAAGCACTGATTCAAAGCTGAGGAGGGTGGGGGTGGCAGCATGTGGTAATCGGCAGGAAGTTGCCTCGCCCAAGTTTGACCTGATGCCATGAGACGTCATGGGGTCCGGAATCAATGTTGAGGACTTCGACGGCAATTCCCTCCCGACTGCATACCGCTGTGCTGCCACCTCTGGTCGGACAGGGCATACCCACGGATTGTGATGGTGGTATCTGGTGCATGATCTGTAAGACATGATTTTCTGAGTATGGCTATGTCAGGCTGTTGCTTGGCTAGTTTGTGGGACAGCTGTCCCAATTTTGGCGCAAGCCCACAGATATTAGTGAGGAGGACTTTGCAAGGTCGACAGGGCTCCGATGACATTGCTGTTTCCAGTGTCTCGGCCGATGCCAGTTGGTCTGTCCAGTTCCATTCCTTTTCCTAGACTTCGTAGCACAACTGATTGGCTTGCTAGGTCATTTCAGTTCGCAGTTAAGAGTCAATCACTTAGCTGTGGGTCTGGAGTCACATGTAGGTAAGATTGGCATATTTTCTTCCCTAAAGGGCATTAGTGAACCAGATGGGTTCTTAGAATAGTTTCATGGTTACCATTAGACGAGTTTTTATTTCCAGATTTTTGAATTAAATTCAATTTTCACCACCTGCCGTGATGGGATTCAAACCCATGCCCCCAGAAAATTAATCTGGGCCTCTGGATTACTAGTCCAGTGACATAAATATGACCCCACCGCCTCCGTTCAATACTGTGCATCAAGTTTTTTTTCAACATTTTATCAATTTTAAAAAATGTAAAAGCATTGAAAATCCTTTTATATTGTTCACATTTATTGATAACCCATCCTATTTTGGGCTGTTTCTTAAAAAGCGATTTAACATTAACCACTCATTTACCAATGCAACCACGTCTGTCACTGAATTCACTTAACCCCTCCCCTCTGCCCTGGCTCAGACTGCAACTCTCTCTCAGAAAACATTTAACTGACTTATCCTCTCTCCTCTGTATGTCTGTCTGTCTGTCTGTCTGAGGCAGCACCTATCTCAAAATCTCATCTCTCTGTTTGTATCAAATAGCACATATCACTGATCATCTCTCTTGTCTCCCCCACCCTTCTCTCTCCCTCAGAGAGTCCTTTGGAGAAATTCATGTTTTAACTTTTCCTCATTTCTCCCAGCGATAGCACTCAGTCCATCTCCCTCTTCAGCAAATGTGCTAAAACTCAAATAAGCTCAGTTGCTTTATTATTTAATATGAGAATGGAGGTGAATGTAATGTTGAGACAAGAAACTGTCAGAATGAATCCACCCTCACAAGCAGGAAGACTGTTCACGGTGATATCATGAAACTGACGCCTGCTATTTAATTCTTAGGCAACACAACTTCCTGTTTCTCTGATGCCGGTTCCAAACCACTCATCTCACTTCTGAGAAAATAAATCCAGTGGCCACAATCTGGTGGAAGCATCTGTCAAGGTGGCCTATATCTGGCCACAGAGTCGGTGCAGAGTTGCACAAATGATATTGCGGTTGCATTTTCTGATGAACCTGCTGTTTCTGTTTCGAGTCTTCATTCCGGGACAGAACTGGCAGTGTCTGTAGATCAGTCACTGAGGTCCCTCTGCTCTCTGAAGCCGGGAACTGATAGCTTGCTCCCTTTCATTTTATATCGTTCTCTCTCTCTCTGTCTGTTACTTTTTTCCTCTATTTCCCAAACTTCCATTTTTTACCACCTCATGTTATGTCTCTATTTGATCTCCCTCTCGCATATGTTCTTCACAGTCTGTCATTTGTTCTCCCTGAACCTCTCGCCATCTCTGTGTTTACCTAATTAATACACATATTCAAAATCATGAAGTGTTGATGCAGTAAATGATTGAAAACTTCTGTTTCTCTCCTCAGGGCAGGAAGGTTTAAGTGGAGATTTGATAGGCATGTTCAGAATTACGAAGGGTTTCAGGTAGAGCAAATAGGACAGACTGTTTCCAGTGGCAGAAGGAGCGAAAACCAGAGGACACAGATTTAAGGTGATTGGCAAAAGAACCAGAGGGGGTTGATGAAAAGTATTCCTTTTACAAAGCGAGTTGTTATGAGCTGGAATGCACTGCCTGAAAGGGCGGTGGATGCAGATTCAATTGTAACTTTTCAAAGGGCGTTGGAGAAATATTTAAAGAAGTTAAATTTTGCAGGCTTATGAGGAATGTGACTAATTGGACAGCTCTGTGAAAGAGCTCGATGGGATGAATGGTCTTTTCCGAAGCTGTACGGTTCACTGATTGTCTGTCTCCTCTGCTGTTTCCATCTCTGTATTTATGTATCTCCTTTTTCCAGCACCTTATCTCTATCTACGTTTGTCCTTCCTTTACCCCTAATAAAATATGATAAACACATAGCCTTCCTCTTGGGCTACCTAACTCTTTTGAAAGCATGTGTGTGTGTGTGTGTGTGTGTGTGCGTGCCTCTGTGTGTGTGTGAGTCGATAATTGCCGGTGTCCTACAGAAGTTCACTAATATATACAAACCACAACTCTAAAGAAACAATCACTGGATGTAACATTGATCAGAAAATCACCATTGTCCTCAGTCTATGTATCACTGAATTTTCCTCTGGTGACGTTTTGAAGTTTGATCTTTTCAGTCATAATGTGCCACAAACAGAAGATTTCAAACTAAAACAGGAAGTCCTGTAAATCCTCAGCGGGTCAGACATCATCTTTGGCGACAGAAACAGGGCTAATGTTTCAAGTCATATTTAAAACATTGGTTTCTACGAGCTGTCAGATTCATCCCCTGTGTTTGTGTAACTCGAGTACTGCAGGCAAGGAAGAAAAGGAACAGATTCGTTTCTGTTCCTACAACAGCTACACAGGGGAGACGGTGGGGGAGTGGTAATGTCACTCGGCTGGTAATCCAAAGACCCAAGCTAACCCCTTGGGGACACAGATTCAAATCCTACTACAGCAGTTCGTGGAGTTTAAATTTAAATTAAAACTGGAATTGAAGACTAGTCTCGGTAATGGTACTGTGAAACTAGCATCAATTGTCATTTTAAAAAATCTAGTTCATGAATGTCCTTTATAGAAGGAAGTCTTCCTTGGTCTGGCCTACATGTGACTCCAGACCCACAGCAATATGGTTGACTCTTAAATGCCCTTTCACATGGCCTAGCAAGCTATTAAGTTCAAGGGCAATTAAGGACATGGAGTCCCCCATGTCTTCCTTGCCCTCTTGGTATGACAGCTCTTATTCAGGTGGTGTTGATCACACGTGCCTCCACTCTCGTCCAATTTTATCACACAACTCCCCGCGTCACTTACCACAACACAGAAGGCTGCACTTTGCCCAAAACATTACTGCTTCCCTATAACTTGACTTACTATTGCAATCTTATGTTTCTTATGCCCCCTGCCTTCCTCAAAATAAGAGCATCTGCAGTAAAACCAGCCTCTGTTAGTGATACACTGGAACTAGCCTCTGTAATTATTATTATACCAGTCCCCAGCCAGTCCTGCGCCTTGCAGTTGTATCAAATCCAAGGACTGTTGTTTCTGGAGTGGGCGGGGAAAGCTGAATTGAAGTGCCAGCAACGCCAGTCTTACTGGATGGAGAAACCGCCCAGAATTGCTCACACCAAATCCTGTATCTGCTATTACCACAGGAGCCCATATCTCTGCTTGCATTGCACCAGGTCTCTGTTATTACTGCACTAGTCCGTATTTCTGTTTGTATTATATCAGGTCCTGTCTCGGTTATTTATAGGACGTGGTATAATATTGAAGATATATGGACTAGTGCAGAAAAATCAGAAACAAGACCTGTTGAGTTATAAACGGAGATATGAGCTAGTGAAGTAATGAAAGAGACAGGACATCGGGTAATATAAACAGAGATATGTATATTACACCATGTCCTGTCTGTTATTACCACACTAGCCAATATTTCTGTTTATATACATATTCTGTTGTAGGCCTGAGGTCTGTTTTTTTAATGGTTTTACATTTTACTTCTGCCTTGCTTTTGCTTTGCTTTTGATTTTAAAAAAACTGTATTATACCTGTAGTGAATTGTTAAAGGATACTTCGTAGACGTTGATTTGAAACTAAGTGTGATTGCACTCTAACTAAGTCAAATAATTAATGAATTATGTAATCAATGGCAATCAAATGTATGAAATTGTTTTTTCCAAGACTTTTGTCCCTTTTGTTTTCGTGCTGGTCAGGCTATGCACAGCTGCTGTTTTGTTTAAACTATTGCTTTTGTCTTAAAAATAACGGTTGTCTCCCATTAATTGAACAGAAATCAGTGTTGATGGTATTCTATGGCCATTGAAATAGAAACCCGGATGATGGATAACCTTCCACATGGGGTGGTCCACAACGGTGTGGTATCCGAAGATGCAGTTTAATTGTTGGACAGGATAACCGAATTGATGGCAGGTGAAAGACAACATCAAAGGATGTGTCAACATCCTGAATGGCCTCGTAGTGCCTGTGAGAATAATTTAATAAGGCCTCATGGTTGTCGGATCCTTGTGTTGAGAACGTCAGGATGGAAACCTCATAAAGCTGGAATGGAGCCATCAATTGGACTTAAAGGAGCATAGCATCCCTCTGAAGACTATAGAGGAAGAGACGTCGACGGAGTGATTGACCACAGAGTCCACCCCTGTGCAAGTTTGCCTGGAAACTTAGTAATGTGTGCACTGTTACAACCAAGGCGGGAGTAATGCACTGTTAATTCAGTCCTACTAGTCCACAGGTCACAGCATATTAGTAAAGTTTCTCACCAATTGGAAATTAGCCAAATTGACCATTGTATTTATCCCCCAGAAATAAAGCACACCTGACCAGTTTTTTGTTAAACAACACAAAATTAAAACTATTTATTAATAAACCAAGTTTGAAACGATAATGAGATGAATCTATATGTATGAAAAAATTGTATGACTCCTTAATCTTCCTAACCCTCAGGCACACACACATGCATTCAAAAATTGGTTAACCTGGGGAAAAAAGGGTGATTTAAGTTGTAACTATTTCTTAGGAACAATAAAATAACTGGTTTGTGGACTTTGGTAGTCTTTCCGGAGTGGTGAGGTATCCCAGAGTCGAATAGTCAGATGCCACTCGAATTCTCCAGGTGAAATTAATGTACAGTCTGTGGTGGGTAGCCGTTCAAAGTAGTTCGTCTGCAGCAGGTGTTACACAGATCTTTCAGAAATAGGTTGTAGCAGCAAGCCTAGTTAAATTTAAAAGCAGCAGTCTAAGAGTAGAAACTGTCTTGAGGTTGCAGGATCTCTCCAAAACACAAAAGTCAACAGGACGTAGTCTTGAGGCAGATATCTTTGAGTGACTTGAGATCATTGATATTTTATACCTTCAGCAATGCAGGCTTTCCTCTCAGCAGTGTTTCTCCACAGAGTGTAGCTATTCCTCTTGCCACTGTGTCTCTTACACTTTGATACAGGAACTATTTTTCAAAAGAGAGAGTTTTCTGGGATGTATTTCTGGCCAATTTCCAGCAGTAACTCGGTCAGCTGCTCACAGCCCCCGGGTTTCCTCTTTCACTGCCAAAATGGAACTGAAAGCCTGTCTCAATAGTAGTCATAAGACCATAATAAAACCATTAGGTTGTTTGGATACAATTTTCCCTGCAGCCTGGACTCTTCAAACATAAACCTCTGCAGTTATTGTCCATAGATTTTTTTTATCAGTCTTAAAGGCGCACTGACCTCATAGTGTATTTTTTAAACAGGGTAATTGTGACAGCACCAAGGGGAAATGCAGTACCTTTTAAGCGAGCTGTCTTGAACAGACTAATTTGATGTCATAGCAGTTGTGCGATATCTTTTTTGGAAACTTCATGTTATATGGACCAGGGGCATCTGTACCACTTTTGGGACTGTGATGAACAGACTAATTTGATGTTATAGTAGTTGGCCTATATGTTTTTTTTCTTCCTTTCTTTTCAATAAAGTTATCTTTCTTTCCTTTTATCATTAATAATTGTTTAATAATTGCTTAATAATTGCTCAATAAAATTACTATTTTCACACATTATTTGGTGTTGAGGCACTCATTCCTGTTATGTGTAGAGTACGGCTCTGAACCTAAGTGAGACTCCACAGTACACTCTCACACCCTACAACGTCAGGTCTTCTTTCTGCCATTTCTGAACTAGTCCACAGCTCCGTTTATTTTACACCCGGTTCTGTCTCTGTTATTACTGCACTACCCCTTATCTCTGTTTATATTACACCAGTCCCTGATGCTGTTACTACTGCACTAGACCATGTCTCTGTTTATATTACACCAGGTCTGGTGTCTATTGTTACTGAATAGTCTATATCTCTATTTATTTTTCGTCAGGTTTTTTCTCTGGTATTATTGCACGAGCCCATAATCCCTGTTTATATTATTCCAGGTCCTGTGCCTGCACCAGTTCATATATCTGTTCATATTGCACCAGTTCCTGCTTTTACTGCATGGTCCATATCTCACCAGGTCATGTCTCAGTTATTATTGCACAACCGCATATCTCTGTTTACATAATACGAGGGCATGTATCTGTTATGACTGCCCTAGCCCATATCTCTGATCATATTACACCAGGTTCTGTCTCTGATATTACTGCACTAGCCCGTATCTCTGCTTATATTCCACCAGGTCCTGTCTCTGGTATTACTGCACTAGTCCATATATATTTTTTTATATATTTTACAAGTTCCTGTATCTGTTATTACTGCAGTAGCTCATATCTCTGATAAGATAACACCATGTCTTGTCTCTTGCATTACTGCATTAAACCACATTTCAGTTTATATTGCACCTCTTTTATTGTTGTATTAGTCGATATTTTACTCATGTCCTGTCTCTGTCATTACTGCACTAGTCCTTTCACTGATTATATGCACGAAACCATATATCTCCTTTTATATTACACAAGCTCCGGTGTCTATTGTTACTGTATTAGTCTATGTCTCTCTTATTATTACACCAGGTCCTGTGTCTTCAATTACTGCACTAGTCCATATCTCTGCTTATATGACAACAGATTATGCCTCTGTTATGACTGCATTAGCCCATATCTCTGTTTATATTTGTCCTTCAGAGAAGCAAATTTGCTGCCCTTACCTGGTCTGGACTCCAGGTAATTCCAGACACACAGCAATCTGGTTGATTCTTAAATGGTCTCTGAAATGGCCTAGCAAGTCCCTTAATTGCATCTACCCGCGACGAAGTCAATAAGGAATGAAACTATGAAACCGAACAGACCACCCATCATTGACTTAGGCACCGGAAACGACAATGGCAAACACAGCCCTGTCGACCCTGCAAAATGCTCCTTACTAACATCTGGGGGCTTTTGCCAAAGTTGGGAGAGCTTTCCCACAGAATAATCAAGCAACAGCCTGACATAGGCACAGAATAATACCTTGCAGATAATGTCCCAGACATGCCCATCACCATCCCCGAGTGTGTTTTGTCCCTTCGGCAGGACAGATCCAACAGAGGTGGGGGAACCGTGGTTTATAGTCAGGAAGGAGTTTCCGTGAGAGTCCTCAATATCGATTCCAGACCCCATGACGTCTCATGGCATCAGGTCAAACATGGGTAAGGAAACCTCCTGCCGATTACCAGATACCACCCCCACCCCCACCTCAGCTGATGAATAAGTGCTCCTCTATGTTGAACAGCACTTGAGGGTGACAAGGACACAGAATGTACTCTGGTGGGGGACATCAATGTCCATCACAAACAATGGGTCGGTAGCAGCACTACTGACCGAGCTGGCCGAGCCTAAAAGACAGAGCTGCTGGATTGGGTCTGTGGTCGGTGGTGAGGGAACCAACAAGAGGGAAAAATATACTTGACCTCTTCCTCATCAATCTGCCTGCCGCAGTTGCATCTGTCCATGACAGTATTGGTAGGAGTGACCATAGCACATTCCTTGTGAAGACAAAGTCCCGACTTCACATTGAGGAAACCCTACATCGTGCTGTGTGGCACTAACACCATGCTAAATGTTATAGATTTCGAACAGATCTAGCAATGCAAATCTGTGCATCAATGAGGCGCTGTGTGTCATCATCAGCAGCAGAACTGTACTCAACCTCAATCTGTAACCTCAAGGCACAGCATATCCCCACTCTACCATTACTAACAAGCCGGGGGACCAACCCTGGTTCAATGAAGAATGTAGGAGGGCATGCCAGGAGCAGATTGAGGCATAACTCAAAATGAGGTGTCAACCTGGTGAAGCTAGAACACAGGGCTACTTGCGTGCCAAACTGTGTAAGCAGAATGCAATAGAGAGAGCTAAGCAATCCCACCACCAACGGATCAGATCTCAGCTCTGCAGTCCTGCCACATCCAGTCATAAATGGTGGTGGGCAATTAAACAACTAACTGCAGGAGGTGTCTCCACAAATATCCCCATCCTCAATGATGGGGTAGCCCAGCACATCAGTGCAACACATAAGGCTGAAGTATTTGCAACAATCTTCAGCCAGAAGTGCAAAGTGGATGATTCATCTCGACCTCCTCCTAAAATATCAAGAATCACAGATGCCAGTCTGCAGTCAATTCGATTCACTATGCATGATATCAAGAAAGGACGGAAGGCACTAGATACTGCAAAGGCTATGGTTCCTGACAACATTCCGGCAATAGTACTGAAGACCTGTGCTCCAGAACTTGCTGCACCCTTAGACAAGCTGTTCCAGTATGGCTACAGCACTGACATCTACCCAGCAATGTGATAAATTGCTCAGGTAAGTCCTGTACACAAAAACCTGGACAAATCCAACCCAGCCAATTACCGCCCCATCAGTCTACTCTCAATCATCTGAAAAGTGATGGAAGGTGTCATCGACAGTGCTATCAAGTGGCACTTACTAAGCAATAATCCGCCCAATGACTCTCAGTTTGGGTTCCGCCAGGGCCATTCAGCTACTGACCTCATTACAGTCTTGGTTCAAACATGGACAAAAGAGCTGAGCTCAAAATGTGAGGTGTGAGTGACTGCCCTGGACATCCAGGAAGCATTTGACCGAGTACAGCATCAAGGAGCCTGAGGAAAACTGGAGTCAATGGGAATCATGGGGAAAAAACTTTGCACTGATTGGAGTCGTACCTAGCACAATGGAAGATGGTTGTGCTTGTTGGTGATCAATCATCTGAGCTCCAGGACATCACTGCAGGAGTACCTCAGGGTAGTGTTCTAGGCCCAACCGTCTTCGGTTACTTCATCAATGACCTTCCTTCAATCATAAGGTCAGAAGTGAGGATGTTTTCTGACGACTGCACAATTTACAGCTCCTCAGATATTGAAGCAGTCCATGTAGAACTGGAACAAGACCTGGACAATATCCAAGCTTGGACTGATCAGTGGCAATTAACATTTGCACCACACAAGTCCCAGGCAATTACCATCTCCAACAAGAGATAATCCAACCATGTCCCCTTGACACTCAATGGCATGACGATCGCTGATTCCCCCACTATCAACATCCTGGGAGTTAACATTAACCAGAAACTGAACTGGAATAGCCAGATAAATACCATGGCAGCAAGAGCAAGTGAGAAGCTAAGAATCCTGCGGTGTGTAACTCACTTCCTGACTCTCCAAAGCCTGTCCACCATCAACAAGGCAGACGTCAGGAGTGTGATTGAATATTCTCCACTTGCCTCGATGAGTGCAGCTCCAACAACCCTCAAGGAGCTCGACGCCATCCAGGAAAAAGATGCCCGCTTGATTGACACCCCATCCACAGGCATTCACCCCCACCACCACCGGCGCACAGTGGCAGCAGAGTGTACCATCTACAAGATGCACTGCAGCAACGTACAAAGGCTCCTTAGACAGCACCTACCAAACCCGAGACGTCTATCACCGAGAAGGACAAGGGCAGCAGATGCATGGGAACACCACCACCTGGAGGTTCCCCTTCAAATCATACGCCATCCTGACTTGGAACTATATTGTCTTTACTTTACTGTCGGTGGGTCAAAATCCTGGAACTCCCTATCTAAGAGCACCGTGGGTGTACCTATCCCACATGGACTACAGCGGTTCAAGAAGACAGCTCATCACCACCTTCTCAAGGTCAATTAGGGATGGGCAAAAATGCTGACCTAGCCAGCGACGTCCACATCCCATGAACGAATAAAAACAAAACATAAATAAATGAAAAGGACCGGTGTAATAGAAAGGGAGATAGAGGATAATGAAGTAATAACAGAGACACAACCTAGTATGATATAAACAGAGATATGGACTAGCAAAGTAACAACAGACACAGGTCCTGGTGAAATATAATATAATCAGAGATATGGACTGGTGCATTAATAACTGAGACAGGACATGATTAAAATAAATGGAGAATAGGACAATGCAGTAAAGCAGAGACAGGACCTAGAATCATACAATCAGTGAAGGTTTACAGCTCCGAAAGAGGCCACTTGGCCCACCGTATCTGTGCTGGCTGATAAACGATCCATACAGTCTCATCCCACCTTCCAGAATTTGGTCTGCAGCCCTGCAAATTGAGGCACTTGAGGTTAATTAGAACTAGAATTAGAACATTACAGCGCAGTACAGGCCCTTCGGCCCTCGATGTTGCGCCGATCTGTGAAACCATCTGACCTACACTATTCCATTTTCATCCATATGTCTATCCAATGACCACTTAAATGCCCTTAAAGTTGGAGAGTCTACTACTGTTGCAGGCAGGGCGTTCCACGCCCCTACTACTCTCTGAGTAAAGAAACTACCTCTGACATCTGTCCTATATCTATCACCCCTCAACTTAAAGCTATGTCCCCTCGTGTTTGCCATCACCATCCGAGGAGAAAGACTCTCACTATCCACCCTATCTAACCCTCTGATTATCTTATATGTCTCTATTAAATCACCTCTCCTCCTCCTTCTCTCCAACGAAAACAACCTCAAGTCCCTCAGCCTTTCCTCGTAAGACCTTCCCTCCATACCAGGCAACATCCTAGTAAATCTCCTCTGCACCCTTTCCATAGCTTCCACATCCTTCCTATAATGCAGTGACCAGAACTGCACGCAATACTCCAGGTGCGGTCTCACCAGAGTTTTGTACAGCTGCAACATGACCTCGTGGCTCCGAAACTCGATCCCCCTACTAATAAAAGCTAACACACCATATGCCTTCTTAACAGCCCTATTAACCTGGGTAGCAACCTTCAGGGATTTAAGCAACTGGACACCAAGATCTCTCTGTTCATCTACACTACCAAGAATCTTCCCATTAGCCCAGTACTTTGCATTCCTGTTACTCTTTCCAAAGTGAATCACCTCACACTTTTCCGCATTAAACTCCATTTGCCATCTCTCAGCCCAGCTCTGCAGCCTATCTATGTCCCTCTGTACCCTACAACATCCTTCGGCACTATCCACAACTCCACCGACCTTAGTGTCATCCGCAAATTTACTAACCCACCCTTCTACACCCTCTTCCAGGTCATTTATAAAAATGACAAACAGCAGTGGCCCCAAAACAGATCCTTGCGGTACATCACTAGTAACTAAACTCCAGGATGAACATTTGCCATCAACCACCACCCTCTGTCTTCTTTCAGCTAGCCAATTTCTGATCCAAAGCTCTAAATCACCTTCAGCCCCATACTTCCGTATTTTCTGCAATAGCCTACCGTGGGGAACCTTATCAAACGCCTTACTGAAATCCATATACACCACATCCACTGCTTTACCCTCATCCACCTGTTTGGTCACCTTCTCGAAAAACTCAATAAGGTTTGAGAGGCACGACCTACCCTTCACAAAACCGTGCTGACTACCTCTAATGAACTTATTCTTTTCAAGATGATTATAAATCCTGTCTCTTATAACCTTTTCCAACATTTTACCCACAACCGAAGTAAGGCTCACAGGTCTATAATTACCAGGGCTGTCTCTACACCCTTCTTGAACAAGGGGACAACATTTGCTATTCTCCAGTCTTCCGGCACTATTCCTGTCGACAACGACGACATAAAGATCAAGGACAAAGGCTCTGCAATCTCCTCCCTAGCTTCCCAGAGAATCCTAGGATAAATCCCATCTGGCCCAGGGGACTTATCTATTTTCACACTTTCCAAAATTGCTAACGCCTCCTCCTTGTGAACCTCAATCCCATCTAGCCTAGTAGCCTGAATCGCAGTATTCTCCTCGACAACATTTTCTTTCTCTACTGTAAATACTGACGCAAAATATTCATTTAGCACTTCCCCTACCTCCTCTGATTCCACACACAACTTCCCACTACTATCCTTGATTGGCCCTAATCTAACTCTAGTCATTCTTTTATTCCTGATATACCTATAGAAAGCCTTAGGGTTTTCCTTGATCCTAGCCGCCAATGACTTCTCGTGTCCTCTCCTTGCTCGTCTTAGCTCTCCCTTTAGATCCTTCCTGGCTAGCTTGTAACTCTCAAGCGCCCTAACTGAGTCTTCACGTCTCATCCTAACATAAGCCTTCTTCTTCCTCTTGACAAGCGCTTCAACTTCTTTAGTAAACCACGGATCCCTCGCTCGACAACTTCCTTCCTGCCTCACAGGTACATACTTATCAAGGACACGCATTAGCTGCTCCTTGAATAAGCTCCACATTTCGATTGTTCCCATCCCCTACAGTTTCCTTCTCCATCCTACGCATCCTAAATCTTGCCTAATCGCATCATAATTTCCTTTCCCCCAGCTATAATTTTTGCCCTGCGGTATATACCTGTCCCTGCCCATCGCTAAGTAAATCTAACCGAATTGTGATCACTATCAATATCCAGACTCTTTTTGAATGTGTTGTGAGTTGAAAAAAGTTTTCCTCATCTCCCCAGTAATCTTTCTACCAATCACTTTAAATTTATGTCCCGTGATGTCCTGGAGCTGAGATGATTTACCTCCAACAACCATAACCATTTTCCTTTCGCTAGGTCCTGTGTATTTAATTACTGCACTAGCCCATATCTCTGTTTATGTTTTACCAGGTACTGTCTCTGCTATTACTGCAATGGTCTACATCTGTGTTTATATTGCACGAGCTCCTTTCCCCATTATTATTGTACTAGTCTATACCTCTCATTATATTATACCAATCCCTGTCTCTGTTGTGACTGACCACTGTTTATATTACAGCTGGTCCGATGCCTGTTGCTACCACACTCGTCCACATCTCTGTTTATAATGCACCAGGTTGTGCCTCTATTATTACTGCACGAGGCTATATCTTTGTTTCCCTGCCACCAGGTCCTGTGTTTTATTTACTGCACTATACTATATCTCTGTTTGTAATACACTAGGTCCTGTCTCTGTTATTACTGCACTATACTATATCTCTGTTTGTATTACACCAGGTAAAATCTCAGTTATTACAGCACCAGCCCATATCTCTGTCTATATTTTACCAGGCCCTGTCCCTGTTATTACTGCACTAGCATATATCTCTGTTTATATTATACCATATCCTGTCTCTTGTATTAATGCACTGCCTGTACCCGACTTATATTAAACAAGGTCCTGTCTCTGTTGTTTCTGCGCTGGTCCATATCCCTGTTTATATTTACCAGGTCCTGTCTCTGTTATTACTGCACTAGCCCATATCCTTCTTTATATTACACCATGTCCTGTCTGTTATATTACTGCACTAGTCCATATTTATGTTTCTATTACAACAGGTTATGTAGCCTGTATTAATATGCTAGCCCACAATTCTTTTTATATTTACCAGGTTCAAGACTAGAGATGGTCTAGTGGAGTAAAACCGTGTACAGTGTTTAATGTAACATAAACAGAGTCATGGCCTAGTGCAGTAATACCTGCGACAGAGTTAACAGAGATAAATGCTGAGACAGGGCCTACAGTCATATAAACAGAGACAAGGTATAGTTTAATATAAACTGAATGCAGTCGAAGTTTTAACACAATTATTATCCACCTAATATCACAGCAATTAGAAATTACACACAATTGCTGATAGATATTAAGAAGACAAAACATATTCTTCCGTACTAAAAACGATTACTTCTCCCACATACACAAATATATGGGTAGACATTCGTCTCAGGCAGTGGCAATATCACATTAATCGCCCATTATAGGCAGCGCCTGATATTTTATACCATAGACTGAAATGAAACTGAATGTCAGGCGCTGCATAGGCTGGGCGACTGATGCGATGGCGTTCGTGTTGGCTGTCGCCCGAGACCAATTTCTAGCCTAACATCTTTATTTATAATAATATCTCTTCATCTCACAGAGACATGGTCGAGTGCAGAGATGACCTAGACAGAGTCTACTGTAATATAAACAGAGACAGGATCTAGTTTAATATAAAGAAAGAGAGGGTCTCGTGCAGTGATAACTGAAACAGGGTCTTGTGTAATATAAACAGAGACAGGGACTAGTGTAGTTATAACTGAGATAGGGTCTAGTGCAGTAACAAACGAGGCAGCGTCTTGTGCAGGATGAACAAAGACAGGGTTAGTATAATATGAACAGTGAAAAGGCGTAGTGTAATATAAACAGAGAAAGGTTCGAGTGCAGTGATAACTAGGACAGGGGCTTGTGTAAGACGAACAGTGACAATTTCTCATCCAGTGACAACTGAGCGAGGGTCTTGTGTCATATAAACAGAAACATGGTCTAGTTTACTATAAAAAGAGGCAGAGTCTAGTGCAGTAATAACTGAGACAGTATCTCGTGCAATATAAACAGAACAGACTCTAGTGCAGTAACAACTGACATGGGGTCATGTGCAATAGGAACAGAGACAAGGTCCACTGTAATATAAACAGTGACAGGGTTTATTGTAATGTACACAGGGACAGGGACTAGTGTAATGAAAATGGAGATACAGCGAAGTCCAGTGCCAACCGAGACAGGGTCTAGTGTAATATAAACTGAGACAGGGCGCAAAACAGTAATCACTGAGACAAATACAAGAAATGCTGGATTCACTCAGCAGGTCTGGCAGCATCTGTGGAAAGAGAAGCAGAGTTAACGTTTCGGGTCAGTGACCCTTCTTCGGAACTAACAAATATTAGAAAAGTCACAGATTATAAACAAGTGAGGTGGGGGTTGGGCAAGAGATAACAAAGGAGAAGGTGCAGATTGGACCAGGCCACATAGCTGACCAAAAGGTCACGGAGCAAAGGCAAACAATATGTTAATGGTGTGTTGAAAGACAAAGCATTAGTACAGATTAGGTGTGAATATACTGAATATTGAACATCAGCAAGTGCAAACCTGAAGAAAAACAACCTGAAAAAAACAGTGGGTAAGCAAACTGAACAAACTAAGATGAAATGAAATAAATGCAAAAAAAGATTGTAAAAAATGTAAAAAGGAATGCAAAAAAAAGGGAAGAAAAAATAACTAAAAATGACTAAAAATGAAAGTAAAGTGGGGGGCTGTCATGCTCTGAAATTATTGAACTCAATGTTCAGTCCGGCAGGCTGTAGTGTGCCTAATCGGTAGATGAGATGTTGTTCCTCGAGCTTGCGTTGATGTTCACTGGAACACTGCAGCAATCCCAGGACAGAGATGTGAGCATGAGAGCAGGGGGGAGTGTTGAAATGGCAAGCAACCGGAAGCTCAGGGTCCTGCTTGCGGACTGAGCGGAGATGTTCCGCAAAGCGGTCACCCAGTCTGCGCTTGGTCTCCCCAATGTAGAGGAGACCACACTGTGAGCAGCGAATACAGTATACTACATTGAAAGAAGTACAAGTAAATCGCTGCCTCAGGGTCCTGCTTGCGGACTGAGCGGAGATGTTCCGCAAAGTGGTCACCCAGTCTGCGCTTGGTCTCCCCAATGTAGAGGAGACCACACTGTGAGCAGCGAATACAGTATACTACATTGAAAGAAGTACAAGTAAATCGCTACAGTAATCACTGAGACATGATCTAGTGTAATAGTAACCGAATCAGCGATTATTGAAAAATAAACTGAGAAATAGTCTGATGCAGTAATAATTGAGACAGGGCCTCGCACGTTAACTGCTGCTACGCAGCCTGAATTAATATCAATTGAGACATGGGCCAGTACAACGGTAACTGAGGATGGGCTTCATGAAACATTAAGAGAAACTGGGTCTAGTTCAGCAAAAACTGAGATCCTACCTAATGAAATATAGAGACAGGGTGTAGTGCAGTAACAGCTGAGACAGGGATTCGTGCTGAAATAACTGAGACAGGGACTGGTATAATATGATCAGGAAAAGATTATATTGTAAAATAAATAAGGACAGGGCCTGATGCAATAACACTGAGGTAGTGACTAGGGCACAAATTATTAATACAGGAGCTATAGCAAAATAAATCAACACTGGATCTAGTTCCATAATTACAGAGACACTGTATCGTGCATTAAAAATTGAGAGTGGGTCTAGTGTAGTGATAATAAATATGGTCAGTTGTAATATAAACTGAGACAGGGCCTAGTTCAGTAAAAGTGAGACAGGGCCGGTGCACAAATTATTGATACAAGACCTACAGTAACAATCTGAGACTTTGTCTATTTCAGCAATTAGTGAGACAGAGCCAAGTGTAATAAAAATTGAGACTGGGTCTAGTGTAGTAACAACAATGGTCTTGTGTAATATAAACAAAGCCAGGGTCTAGTGTGATACAAAAGGAGAAAGTGCCCACTGGAATATAAACAGAGACAGGGTCTAGAGCAATAATAACTGAGACAGGGCCTACTTTAATATGAACAGAGATATGATCCAGTAGAGTAATAAAAAGGGCATGATTTAGTGTAATATAAACAGAGACATGGACTATTCCAGCATTAGTTGATTAATGAATGGTCACGAAAGTGCCTTTGTTTTTTGTTAAATATATTTTTTGAGGATTCATTTTTGGAAGATTGAAGAAATGTTAAACTTCCGGGTTTTCAAAGGGGGTCGTGTAAAGGCACCTGATTTTGAAAAGCAGTCCCTGGAAATGTGTTTTTTTTCTAAATGGGCACTAAGAGGTCTTGTGAGGAAAACAAGCCTTTCCAGGACCCACCTGACTTCCAGCAATAAGAACAAGCCTTTTGGGGGAACCACCTGACTTCCAGCAATAAGAACACACCTTTTGGGGAAACCACCTGACTTCCAGCTCAATAAACAACAGAGAACTTTGGACACCTGGAGAAATGGTTTACAAAGAATTGATAGGCCAAGTTCGATGGCAGTCAAAAGGTTGACCTGTTGTCGGTTTCACTTTTGAATTGTTTTGACTGTGGATTGAACTGTATAAAAAGGGAGAGAACTTCCGAGGAGAGAAGAGAATTCCCAAGGAAGGAGTGAAGATCACAACCCAGCTCAGCTCTCCAGCACCTCTCCAAAAGACCCTGAAAAGTCCACTGTGTGAACTCCTCTCTGTCTTTAAAGAAAAGCCTGCTAAATGAATCCTCAAATTTGCCTGAAAAGAACTGTTCTAAAAGATTCCAGTGACCCATCTACGTGTACTTGGAAGGCAGACTGCATGCCAATTTTTGACACAGCATATCACATCTGCTGCTTCTTCAAGAATGAACAAGTATTCAGCCCAAGTGTTTTTTGTATGTGTCTGTAATAGGGCTCTAAAAACAAAAATCCCTTTTTTTCCCGGTTAACCGGTGTATGTGTATGTTCATCTGTGCGTGTGTGTGAGAGTCTGAGCGGCTAAGAAAAAAGGGAATTTTAATATTTCAATCTGTCTGTTTATGCTTTACCTCATTACTGGTTCAGACTTGTTTTATAGTAATAAGCTGATAATTTTGCTGTTTATCAAAGAAATGTTGCTGGTGTGCTTTATTCTGGGATAAAAAATAGAGTCTATGATTGCCCGTATCAGTAAGTGGGAAAAATATATATGTTGTGACCCCTGGAGAAGTGGAACTAGAATAAACAGTGCACTCCTCCCACCTCGGTCATAACAACAGACATGGGGTTCGGTGATGTAATGCCTAAGACTGTGCCAAATTTAATGCAAATAGACATTGTCCAGTTTGGTACCAGCTGAAACTAGGCCTAGTATTGAAATAATGGGTTTTCTCCGGGTGCTCCGGTTTCCTCCCACAAGCCAAAAGACTTGCAGGTTGATAGGTAAATTGGCCATTATAAATTGTCACTAGTATAGGTAGGTGGCAGGGAAATATAGGAACAGGTGGGGATGTTTGGTAGGAATATGGGATAAGTGTAGGATTAGTATAAATGGGTGGCTGATGTTCGGCACAGACTCGGTGGGCCGAAGGGCCTGTTTCAGTGCTGTATCTCTAATCTAAAAAAAATAACTGAGGTGCAATGATTTTGGAAAGGCTCTGTTGCGATATAAACAAAAACAGGGCCTGCAGCAGTAATACTGAGACAGGGCCTAGTGTATTATAAACAGAGACATGGTCTAATGCAGTAATAATTGAGACAGTGCCTATTGCAATATGGTCAGAGACAGTCTCTGCTGTATTATAAACAGAGACAGGGTCTGGTGCAGTAAAACTGAAACAGGGCCTAGTGCACCAGCTATTGATACTGGACCTACAGCAATATAAACTGAGACTAATTAATTACTAAGACACGGCCTAGTGCAATAAAAACTGAGACAGTGTCTTGTGAATTAATAACTGACATAGTGTAGTGCAATTTAAACAGATGCATGGTCTAGTTTAATATAATCAGAGACATGGTGCTGTGTAATATAAAGAGACACGGGGTCTAGTGTAATGTCAACAGAGGCAGTGTCTAATGTAATTTATGAAGAGGCAGGGTCCAGTTTAATATATACAAAGACATGGTCTATTATAATTTAAACGGAGACATGGTCGAGTTTAATAGAGGCAGAGACAGGGGCTAGTGAAGTATAAAAACAGAGACGGGTTCTCGTATAATATAAACAGAGACAGGATCTAGTGTAATTTAAACAGGGAAATCGTCTTGTGTAACATAAAGAAAAACCAGGTCCAGTGTATTCTAAAGAGAGACACGGTCCAGTTTAATATATACAGAGACATGGTCTGGTGTAATACAAACCAAGCCAGGGTTTAGTGTAATCAAAAGTTGTAGTTTAATATAGAAAGAGACGGGGTTTATTTTAATATAAACAGCGACAGGGTCTAGTTAAAGATGTAAACCAAGACAGAGTCGAGTGTAATTAGAGTCAGGCTCTAGTTTACTAAAACAGAGACCTTTTTCTTTAGTTCTTGTATGGGATGCGGGGTTCGCTGGCAAGGCCAGCATTTGTTTCCCAACACTAATTGCTTTTGGCTATTGGAAAGCTTGTGATGTCATTTCAGAGGGCAGGTAAGAGTCGACAACTTTGGTGTGGGACTGGAGTCATATGAAGGCCAGACCGGATAAGAGCTGCAGATTTCCTTCTATTAACGATATTAGTGAACTAGATGGACTTTTACAACAATCACTGAAAGATTCTAGGCACTATTACTGAAACTAGTTTTCAGTTCTGTATTTTTATTTTTCCTTTGAATTTAAATTCCATCAGCTGCCATGGTGGGTGAACTCATGTTCCAGAGCATTCGCCTTTGTTTCTTGATCATTATTTCCAGGATATTAGCACTACCCCACCGTCTCCCCTAATACTGCAATCTAAACAGGGACAGTATCTCGTGTAATATAAACAAAGACACGGTCCAGTGTAATATAAATAGAAACAGGTCCGAGAGTAATACAAACAAAAACAGAGTCTAGTGTAATATACAGCGAGAGAGGGTCCAGTGTAATGTAGAGACAGGGTCTAGCGTAGTAATAACTGAGGCAATTCCCGTTTCGTGTAAACAATAAAGCTTACACTGACACCTGGTGGCTATGTTTGTCGATGTCAGTTACTGTTTCTGATATCAATGCATCAATGAACAACTTGCACTGATGCACTGATTCATCACCTTCTCCGGGAGGTCCCAAAATTTGAAGTGCAACTAATTGCAGATGAACATGGCTGATGGAAGATTAGTGCACAGAAAGGGCAGAAATAGAGCAAATTGGCTCAAATCCTTTTAATGTATTGTTGTTGATTTTGGTTGAAGGGAGGAATGTTGATTAGGACACAGTCTGGGACGATGGGAGCTTGAAAGTCTACATCAACAGACCAGGGCTGAGGGAGAGATTATTGCTTCATTATAGCACCTGAAAGATAGTGGGGTTGGTTTACCTTAGACGCTAAGCAAACTCCAAGGTAGCCAAGGTGAGATTTCAGGTTGAAATGTTGTTTTAAAGCGGGTTTAACACAAGATGCCATCTTGGTAAAGGACTTGACGCTTGCGCTAGGATCAGCTGCCCAGAGGATTATTCAGCAGCTGATTGTGACTGAAATCTCCTGTTAAGGCTCTTTAAAGAGGTTGCACACCATTTAGTGGCAAGCATTTGACCGACCCTTTCTGTTAACAGCGACCGGCTGATCGGGAGTAAACAAATCATTGCAGAGGTTTTCTGTGTTACTTAAATGGTCATCACATTTTTTTACTGTCCACTTGCTGCTTGAGGTTTGAAGACTTTTTTGAAAGCCATCAGAAGAATTTCTGGAACACTTTTTCAATATCGCCAACACCCTATCAACATGTTTTCTTTGAAATTTACTGAAGCCCTCACACAAGCAGGCTAAGAGCTGTGCGACGTGACCTTTTAGTAATCACCAGTAGAAAGGGAGTGCTTGGTCATTAGCATCTTGCTGGGGTCCCCGTTTGTCTGCAGGAGGAATGGCAGGAGGACATGAAGCCAGGTACAGCAGCACGAGCTGCTGCAGGATAGTGATACGGGGAGGGAGGGGGGGGGTGGTGGGGAGGTGATGACCTTCCCCACTACGGGTACAGGGAATACCTTCACTAGGACCTACAACGCTCTGTATAAGAATACGTGAGGCTTCTTGTTTGGTTCCTGAGCCATCCTGAAACATGTATCAACCAGGCCACTCCACACCTTTCGTGGAAGTGGATGAATGGAGCTCACATACACTGCTTCAAGAAAATTACATCTAATTAGTGCTTGAGAATAAGCCTTCAGGTGTCTGGGTAAGCGCATCCAGGGACGTTCAAATGATCGTAATCAGCAATTAGCATCAAAATTGCATACAAAAACAAGACCTTCAAACAGGAGAATTTTATCAGCTCAGCACCCATTCAGTGCCTGTTTTCACCCTTTCACCAAAAATAACCTTCGAAGTGTTTACTATATATGCACGCGTGTGTGTACAAGACACATTATACTGCATGCAAGTGAATTCCACAAAGGTAAGTAATTATCTTCACCAATTAACTTCACCATTTCATTTACTTCAAAATGTAATTCTGTTCATTTTATACCGTTAACATTCATTGATGTCACATTGACAATTCTGTTAGCAAGACCATCAAGTTTGTCTCCAGTATTCATTTGGAAATGGGGCTAAATCACATTGAGGATAATGAGCAGTGATCCACGAGGTTATGTGATTTATTGTTAAGTTATCACCATGCCATTACGCAGAAGTTCCTGGTGTATACCTCGAGTCTGTGATGATTTGTGCAAGCAACGGTTCAAAATAAAACTGCCTACACATGACGTGAAGTCTATAAATCTGTAAATGACTGATTTACTATTTCCCTCGTTTGCAAATTAATCAAAGAATTGTCGCGTCCAGTGAATTTCATGGTATTTTGTTTCCTCAGACTTTATAACCTTCATTATTTCCTTCCCAACGTCTTCCAGTATTTTGGGCACGGCCTGGTACAATAATAACTGAGACACGGCCTAGCATAATATAAAAAGTGACATGGTTTACTGTAATGTAAGTGAGACATGAGCTAGTGCAGTAATAATTGAGCAAGGCCTAATGTATAATCAACAGAGATATGGTCTTGTGTAGTGATAACAGCGCATAGTTTTGTCTAGTAATCTGAGACTGGGCCTCGTGTAATTGAAACAGAGGCTTGGCCATGCAATACCAACTGACAGAATGTTCAGTGTAATATAAACAGTGACGTGATTAGTCGAGTAACAACTAAGGCAGTACCTGGTACAATGGAAATAGAGACATGGTTTAATGCAGTAATAACTGAAACAGAATTTTATGCAATATACTACGAGAGATATTCTTCTGTATTTAAAACTGAGCATTGGAATATTGTACTACCAACAGCGACAAGATTGAATGCAATATAAAGAGTGACATCTACAAGCGCAACTGAGACAGGACCTTGTTTTATATATAGAGAGTCGAAAACTAGTGCAGTAATAACTGAGACAGGGTCTAGTGTAATATAAACAGAGGGAGAGAGATGCTCCAGTGCATCGACCATGTCTCTGTTTATATTGCACTAGGTCCTTTCTCACATCACTGCAGTAGACAATGTCTCTCTTTAGATTAGATTAACCTAAGCAATATTTTTGTTTATATTACATTAAACCTTGCCTCGTTTTTGCTGCGATAGACCATTCCTCTATTAATGTCACATTCGGCCCTGTCTCAGATATTACTACTCTATACAATGTCTCTGTTTATATTTCACTAGGCCCTGTATCAGATGTTACTGCAAGAGATCATGATTCTGCTTACACTACATTACAGCCTGCCTCAGTGAGCACTGCAGTATACTGTCTCTCTGTTCATATTGCACTACACACTGTCTCATTTATTATTGCACTAGACTGTGGCCCCGTTTCTATTATAGTGGCCCTTGCCTCAACTTTCAACTGTATTGTGCAAGGTGTCAACTCATATTGCACTGGACCCTGTCTCAGTTATTACTACACTAGACTTTGTATATATTTATGTTAGATTGGACCTTGTCTCAACTATCACTGCACTACAGCAGAGGCCACTATAGTAGCAAAACAATGAAGTTATGCTAAACTGTTATAACGCTGGGTTTTCCCAGCTGAAGTTTTAAGTCCAAGTCTGGGTACCACATTTTCAGACGGGCATCGAAGCCTTAGGGAGGGTGCAGAAGAGGTTTCCTAAATGGAGCCAGGGATTAAAGGCTCCAGTTACATGGAGAGATTGGAAAAGCTGAGGTCGTTCTCCAGACAGCAGACATTATAAGGGGAGATTTGTTAGTCTTCACTGTCATGAAGGTGTTTTGATAGCGTAAATAAGCAGAAACTGTTTCCAGTGGCAGAATGGTCGGCAACCAGAGTTCCGAAGAAGGGTCACTGACCCGAAACGTTGGCTCTGCTTCTCTTTCTGCAGATGCTGCCAGATCTGCTGGGTGGTTCCAGCATTTCTTGTTTTTGTTTCGTATTTCCAGCATCTGCAGTATTTTGCTTTTATTAACCAGAGGGTGCAGCTTTATAGTAAATGACAAAAGAACCAGAAGCGATATGATGATGAAGGTAAGTTGCAGAGCGAGTTGTTCTGATCCGGAATGCACTGCTTGAAAGGGTAATGGAAGCAGATTAATAATAACTTTCAAAATTCAATTTGATAAATATTTCTACTGGACGAAATGAAACAGCAGGGGGAGTGAGACTAATCGAACCGTTCTTTCAAAGGACTGATACAGACTGAGGGGCTGAATGGCCTCTTTCTCAGCTGTATTATTCTCGGAGTCTGTGATTTACCGGCTCAATCAAATACTCCCTTGTTTACAGCTATTGCTAATGAACAAGTGACGTGACAAAATAATATAAAGATCATAATAGGTCGATGGAACTACAAGTAATCCGAAGCTCTACCTCCGATGTAAATAGCGTGTTAATTCGGATTGAGTCTTGGCCACTCAATCCTTTTTACAATTCTTTCACGGGAAGTGGGTGTTGCTGGCTATGGCACTATTTATTTCCCATTCCTGATTGTCATTGAGAAGGTGATGGTGTGCCACTAACATGAACAGCTGCAGTCCATGCGTTATAGGTACACGCACGGTGCTGTTCGGAGGGAGTTCCAGAACTTTAACCCAGCTGCAGTGAAGGAACGGCGATATAGTTCCAAGTCAGGATGGCGTGTGTCTTGGAGGGGATCTTGCAGGTGGTGGCGCTCCCACGCATCTACTGCCCTCTAGGTAGTAGGGATCCCAGGTTTGCAAGGTGCTATCGAAGGAACCTTGGTGAGTTGCCGCAGTGCATCTTGCAGATGGTACACACTGCTTCCACTGTATGTCGGTGGTGAAGTGAATGAATGTTGAAGCTGCTGGATAGGCTGCCAATCAAGCGAGCTGCTTTGTCCTGGATGGTGTCGAGCTTCTTGAGTACTGTTGGAGCTGCACTCATCCAGGCAAGTGGAGAGTATTCCTTAACACTCCTGACATGTGTCTTTTAGATGGTGGACAGGCTTTGAGGAGTCAGGAGGTACAATATGCACTGCGGTATTCCCAGCTTCTGACCTGCTCTTTTAGCCACAGCACTTTTGTGGCTAGTCCAGTTCAGTTTCCGGTCAATGGTAATCGTCAGGTTGTTGATAGTGGGGGACACAGCGATGGCAATGTCACTGAGTGTCAAGAAGAGGTGGTTGGATTTTCTATCATTGGAGATAGTCATTTCCCGACACTTGTGTGGTACAAAAGTAAATTGCCACTTATCAGCACAAGCCTGAATATCGTCCATGTTTGCTGCATCAGGACATGGTATCTGCATCTGAGGAGTCACAAATGGTGCCGAACTTCGTGCAATCATGAGGGGACATGACTATATAATGAAGGGAAGGTTATTGATGAAGTATAGGAAAATGGCTGGACGTAGGACGATACCCTGAGGAATTCTTGTACTGATGTCCTGGGACTGAGATGATTGACCTCCAACAACCACAACCATCTTACTTTGTGCAAGGTATGACTCCAACCAATGAAGAAATTTACCCGGTTCCCACTGACTTCAGTTTTGATAGGGCTGCTTGATGCCACACTCGGTTAAACGCTCCCTTGATGCTGGTTGGAGGTCAATCATCTCAGCTACAGGACATCACTGTAGAAGTTCCTCAGGGTAGTGTCCTAGGCCCAACCATCTTCAGCTGCTTCATCAATGACCTTCCTTCAATCATAAGGTCAGAAGTGGCGATGTTCGCTTATGATTGCACAATGTTCAGCACCATTCGTGACTCGTCAGATACTGAAGCAGTCCATGTAGAAATGCAACAAGACCGAGACCATATCCAGACTTGGGCTGATCAGTGGCATGTAACATTCACGCCACACAAGTGTCAGGAAATGATCATCTCCAACAAGAGAGAATTTAGTCATATCCCCTTGACATTCAATGATATTACACTCGCTGAATCCCCCACTACAAACATCCTGGGGTTTGCCTTGACCAGAAACGGGACTGAAGTAGCCAGATAAATAGCGTGCCTACAAGAGCACGTCAGAGGCTAGGAATCCTGCGGCGGATAACTCACCTCCTGACTCCCCAATGCCTGTCCACCATCTACAAGGCACAAGTCAGGAGTGTGATGGAATATTCGCCAATTTCCTGGATGGGTGCTGCTCCAATAACACTCACGAAGCTCGACACCATCCAGGACCAAGCAGCCCACTTGATTGGCACCCTATCCACCAATATTCACTTCCTCTACCACCGACGCACAGTGGCAGCAGTGTGTTCCAGGAAAATACCAGGGATTGAATCCCAGAGTTTGTATAGGAATATACTGCTTTAGCCGAGCGGTTTTCTCTAGTCAAAGACAGTGCTGTCCGTGTTGTGAAATGTGACATTTCTCTACCATTTAAATCCACGATCAAATTCAGATATTCCCAGCTCCCTATTAGCACAGAACTGCAGATCTCTGGAATGAATAACAGGATCAATATGTACCAGTAAAAGTCCTTGGCGTGACTCATACCTGTCAGGGCACATCTTGCAAAGTTTCTGGGATCACATTGGTAGCAAGAGTGGTTGATTGAAGTGAGCACTTTACTGGTACAACTTGGTACCTGATTCCGGTTTGCAGAGGGATGACTACTTATAATGTTCTTGGTGGTCACATGACTGCAGAAATGATGTTCATGGACTGGAGGGTATTAATTTATACCAGGCCTTGACAGCAATTTCGAATTCTTTCATTTTTCACCTTAATTAGAGAGAGATCTCTTTTCATAAGATAAAGATATTGAGTTGGACAGAAATGGAGACAACGAGATAAATAAACATAAAGACTGACAGCGAGATAAAGAGCAAGAGAGTGAGACGGAGAGACACCGAAATACAGTTAGGGAAGGAAAGTACTTGGAGAAACATAGCTGTAATTGGTCCTGAAAGAACATATCTGAGCGACCAGCTATCCCAACCTTGAGAAACGCCCCTCAGTTTCCCAAGTAAGTGAAGTCTGGCCCAATCTGACGTCATTCTTCAATATCAGATGAGAAGTGTTAACATAGTTAAAACATTCTGCTATTTTCTGTCGAGCTCAAAACTAACCAGCATGTGCTCCCCATGTTTCTTACTGCTAATTGTGATCTTGCTACCTGGTGAGACGATGTTTAAGTGGTCAGTATGTCTTCCATGGGCTATATTCATTCTTCCGACTGTGACACATGCTGTGTTTTGTCACAGGAAGGAGTGGCGATGATTCAGTGTCCCAGAACCCGCCTGAATTAACGGTTCAGGAAGGACAGATGGTAATACTGAACTGTAGTTACACAACAGCGTATCCTGGTTTAACTCTCTTCTGGTACATACAGTATCCAGGGGAAGCTCCGAGGAGACATGGCAAGGGGCTAAATCTCCAAATTTCCCAGACCGGTTCGCTGCTGATTTGGGGCCAAGACAAGAAAACGATTCCGTCAAAAATACCGGCGTTCTTGTCTCTGACTCTGCCGTGTATCACTGTGCGCTGAGTTCCACATTGTTACAGAAGTGCAGTCAATGCATACAAAAACCGACAATAGATTCTCATCTTTCACTGAATCTGGATTGTCATCTGAGAATGGAACGCAACCTTAACTATATAAATAAACAAACAGATCAATAAATTGATCGATCGTTCATTAAACAGTTTAGAGAGACAGAAACATAAACGGACAGCTCCAGGCTCTCACTTTCTCCTTTGTTTGAAAGCATCCAGATCCTGCAGACAAACGCATGTGAATTCCGGCTGAGGAGTCTGCGCGTTTAAAACGTGATTTGTTTCACAGCTGAGTAACGGGTTAGTTCTCGTTAGTTTGGGAGCAGAGTAATGTGACAGTTGTACATTGCAGCTTCAATCATCACACCGAGTGCCCAACTGTAATATTACCATGAGGTAGATCGGATCACAAAGAATATATAACAGTTAACTCGGAATATAACCTTAAATGAAGCTGCGGACCTAGAGCCTACGGAGCCGGGTTCAAACAAAGAAAGGTCATTCTAGGACTGGTATCAGGAAATTCTTCAGGCACGGAGCGATCAACGTGTGGAATCAGCTTCCAGATGGAACGGAGGAGGGTCAAACCTGGGAATAATTTCAGAAAATAATGGATGTTCCAATGGGGAATGTTGGGTGGTGGTGTTAGTTTCTCAATCCAGCGAACTCCGAAGAGCGACAACATTCCTTCTCTCCTGTGATCCTAACTGTGCGAAGACAGGAGTTGGCAATTGCCATTGGACATGCAGTCAGATGTATCGCCAGCAGAGGGCGCTGGATATGTCCTGATTTGGTCTCAGTGTGGAGGCAAGTAGCAGCCTCAGAACATCATTCAGAGATTTAACTGAACGGATTAATGAAACGGATTTTCCACAGAACCAATAATGTCAAATGGAAGTTGCCTTTTTCAATGTTCTTATGAAGTTTTAAAATATTATTAATGGAAATATCCTGCAAAAATTTTAATAAGCAGCTGTTTGTTGCGCACAAACCGCCATTCTCCTCAAAGCTGTCAATCATGCCCTATTTCATTCAAGTAAAAGGCGGCGTCTGTCTCATTTACCTCCAGAACAGCCATAAACTCGTTATAAACACCAGAAATGCTGGAAGTACTCAACAAGTCTGGTAGCATCTGTGGAGAGAGAAGCAGAGTTGCGTTAACTCTGCTTCTCGCTCCACAGATGCTGCCAGACCTGATGAGTATTTCCAGCATTTCTTGTTTTTATTTCAGATTTCCAGCATCTGCAGTATTTTGATTTTATCATAAACCCGTTATATCGGCTGTGGCAAATTCTAATGGTCAGTGAGCAGCTCTTTTAATGGGAAGCTACGACACAGAGGCCAGGGCAACTGGAACTATTTCCCCTCATGTCCCAGCCTCACAGACTGACCCTGTTAAAGGGCCAACATTGAGTTTCACCCCCGTCCAGTGCCCTGTTAGGAGGAGAACAATTTCATTCGGTTCCCTGCTCACTGCTCTGATGTCATCATTTGTGGCATAAAGGATCTGTGAGCTGATTGGATGAATTAGAGCACGAAGGCGCTGAGTACTGATTGGATGAACTGGAGAACAAAGGATCTGTGACCTGGTTGGACGAATTACTGAACAAAGATTCCATAAACTGATTGGTTGTCGCCTGCTGACCCTACCAGAAATGCACCTATCGGGATGAGGCCGGATATCGAACAACATCTTCTCAAGTCCTGACGAAAACAATTTCAGCTTCAGTCCGGTCAATTCGTATCAACCATCAACTCTCTGAAAGCATGTTGGCTGTCACTTTATATTCATTCCTCGCAGCTACTGCTCTTTTAACTGGTAAGCTCATAATATACACAACGCTGCCTTTCACATTTTTATGATGCATGTAATCGGTCAGTTCCCTGAATTCAAAGATAACAATAGATTGATCTGAAGTGAACAAAACTATCCGGATCCACCTTGACTCAACATTGAACACTGTTTGAGGAAACTCGACAAGCTCCCCCAGTAAGAGAAGTTGGAGGCGGTGGAACTTAGATTACAGGTAGGTGACAGACCAGTTTCGCCCCACCAGGACCAATGCCGGACATTGACAGATGTACGAGTCTTAAAACCACAGGCCATTTGCAGTTTTCTCTTTATTCAGTCCATCCGAGCACCTTCCTGCTGCAGCTCCGGACCTGTGGAGATCATATTTCTGCCTAACTGCCCTGATTTTACTTCTCGGATTAGTGTTGGGCGTAACGGTCTGATTCTGGGGGATAGACACAGTGAAGTGACATTGGTTAATTTAATATCACTCTGGGTTCTTGCAGGATATTGTCGAGGAGACTCCGTTTCACAGACACCGACTGTAATCGCAGTAAATGAAGGAGACGATGTTGAGTTGCGCTGTAATTATACAGCTACAAGCACCGGCAATCCTGACCTATTCTGGTACCGTCAGTACACCAGTGGCTCCATGGAATATCTGCTGCGGAGAACCAAATACAGTGGGGACCGAGAAAGATTTCCAGGGGACCGTTTTTCAGCGGAACTCGATGATTCGAGCCGAACCGTCCCGCTGAAAGTGTCTAAAACGGAACTGACAGACTCGGCGGTGTATTACTGCGCACTGAGCCCCACAGAGACACAGAGCTGGGCTGAACCTGTACAAAAACTGAGAGAGTCCTCAATCTAAAAGTGAGTTACAGAAACATAGTGATCATGGGTGAGTCTGTGCATTTGTGACTAGACCTTGTACTGTTAATGCTAATATACAGCTATTCTCATTCCTGAAATTTTTTCCTTTTCAAGTAATGATCTAATTTCCTTTTAAAAGTTCCGATTAAATCTACCTCCACAACCCTTTCAGGCAGTGTATTATGGAGCATAGCAACTCGCTGAATAAAGGCAAAATTCTCCTCCTCATTTAGTGAGCTCCTACTCATAAATGTTACCCTGCGTTTGTTATGTGAGCAATAATCCCACTCATGTTAGGATTTATTATTCACACGTTATCTAAATGTTTCTCCCTCTGTCCTTTAGAGAGCGGCCTCGCATGTATCACTCATCAGTCAAAAAACCATGTGATAGCTGAGGGATGAGAGATCACCATCAAGGCCAGCTCTAGTACCGCGAGGGTCTGTCTGTGGGTCCGGAGAGATCCTCATCCGCTGCACCGACGGATTCATTGACAATGCGAACTTTGCAAGACCGCGCCTCACCACATCTTTGGCCAAAACTTACAGAACCGTCAGGTTAACGGTTTCACAGGTGACAGCTGCGGATTCCAGGAAATAGTGCTGCGTCTTATTACCGCACACCGGGGTGTATGTAGGGCAAGAGTCTATATATAAACTGAAGGTGTTTCGACACGAAGACTGTGTCAGTGAACTCCCAGTATCATTGCATTGCATGGCCCATAGTGCAAGGTCCCAATGGAGAACCGTGACAATACTTTCACCCAAATCTTTCCTCAATGTATCATGACCGGACAGACAGAAAATTTTATAAAACATTGTGCACGCAAAGCATTTTGTTATTGTTGACCACAAATTGAAATAAACTCGAAAACACCTGGACACCCAAATACTCTTCCACAAGAGTCAGCGTCAAAGTCAGTGACAACATTTTCTGGCAGAGAATTCCACATTCACAAGCCTTACATTGTGAGTAATTTTACTCTATGTTAGAAGTGCATCTTTTGCCGTTTGAAATATCACCCTAAAGGCTTTCTTTATTGTACGCCTGTTTCCACAGGGACCAGTAGAGTTTTTCTCTGCTTTGTTTAAATCAGTCTTTTCCCGATGGTGTTGATTTGCGGTCACCAGCTCCTGTGATTTCCAGGATTCGGTCTCCAATCCCTTCAGTGATTCGCCGCTCACCAGAACACCCTCAGTCTTTCGGGACCCCGGCAGATCACGGCTGGAACGAGGTTGGGTTCAGATTAACTCAGTGGATGACTGGGCCATGGAGGGCTTCTGCTCCCACCATTCAAAGTGGCTGGGAAATGCCCCTATCTGTGGCATGGTCCGCGCTGCACTATGGGGCAACGGGCTGCACATGCGCATCTCACAAAACGCTTTACCACGACTTGATTCATTCCCCCTCCATGTGACGAACGGTCTGCCATGTTTGTGTGCCTCAAGGTTTGCGCATGTCATTTTTTCAGGAAAACCCCTCCAGTGAAAGGAAAAGTGATTTCAGTTTCCATCAGAATAATCGCTCCACCTTTAACGGTAAAAGTGAAAGTATAGAGATGTTCCCCAGGTCGGGAGGATCCGAAGAAAACTGATGAGACAGTGAAGGAGGCCGAGCAATGTTCAGGGAAACAAAGAAGTGGAGGATGAGATCGATGATCCTTGTGGTGATATTCGGTGAGTTCAGGGAGATGGTATCAGAGGGAATGGAACAGAGCACGGTGGAAGTTCATCAGGGAAACATGAATCATTGGGGCAGGGATAATGGATATAACAGAAAATGTGGAAAGGGCGAGTTTTTGCACAACGAAAAAATAGTGTGTGTAAGGAGATTTTGTGTGTATCATCGAAAATGTGTCAGGTGGGCCCGCATCTCATGATCATTCCAAAGGATTGTGTTCCCTGGTGTGTCAAGTAGACACTAGCCTCTCGGAAGCATTCTGAGCTTACGTACTCACTGTTGTGTCTGTATCATATGCCTAACTTTCCCTGGAAAAATTTTATGGGGCAATGTAGAGGGAGCTTTATTCTGTACCTAACCCTTTCAGCACCTCCCCTGGGAGTGTTTGATGGGACAAAGTAGAGGGAAATTTATTCTTCCATAAACGGTACCGTATCAGGCAGTAATGGAGCAGAGCCCTGCTATATAATGTAACCCTACATGTGACTGCGACAGACCATAACATGAGAGAAAGCAGCCAGGTGTTCCTGGTCGCTATGTTGTCATTCTGCCTCTGGGACTTCGAAAAGTATAGTGAACAGTGTCTACCCTGATGGGACACTGGGTGGCGCAGTGGTTCCTTAACCAAAGGGCCTGACATTCAAACGCAACCCAGACAGGAAGAAAAGAAAGACTGGCACTGATATAGCGCATTTCACGACCACCAGACGTCTCAAAGCACTTTGCAGCAATGAAGTACTTTTGAAGTGTAGTCACCATTGTAATGTAGTAAATGCTTCAGTCAAATTACACAGAACAGACCCCCACAAACAACAATGTGGTGATGATAGGATAATTGTTTTTTGCAGTGTTGATTGAGGGATGAATATTGGCCAGGACACGGGGATAACTTCCCTGCTCTTCTTCTAAGTAGTGCCACGGTATATTTTGCATCCAACCAAGCAGGCAGATTGAGCCTTGGTTTAACATCTCATCTAAAAGACGGCATCTCCAACAGTTTCCTCGGTACTGAGCTGGACTGCCAGCCTTGATATTTGTGCTCAAACCCTGGAGTGTGAGGTGTACCCAAGACTTTGTGATTTAGGGGCAAGAGTGCTACCAATTGAGCCACAGCTGGGACTGTGAGCAGGTTTGGTGAAAAATACCTGTCAGGAAAAGCGAAATAAAACCGAGGGATATGCAAAATGGAGCTGTGTGGAGAAGTATTGGATAGGATAATTCTACAAAATGCAAGTTAGTCAATTTGACAATCAAGATTTATTAACAATTTCACAGAGAACATTTTACAAGGTTTTTAAAAGTTAACACAAGCAACTAAGTGTCACGTTGAGAACAGAACTCCTGCAGTCTGAGCTGCCAGCTATCTAAATAAAATGTAAAAGACCAGAGAGAGAAAACAGAGGCTCCACATAAAAGTAAGGGAACAACTGTGAATAAGGAGTGAGGAAAGTTACTTATTTACATATGACATTCAAACAACGGCAAAAATGTCATTAACATTTACATTATAACCACAATTATCTCACACATTTGAAACAGAAAAGCGAAGCACAACAGACTTGTGAGAAAACTTGTAGTTCATGGAATAAAAGAGATGGTAGCAACATGGATACAAAATTGGCTGAGTGACAGGAAACAAAGAGTAGTGGTTAATGGATGTTTTTCAGGCTGGAGGAAGGTTTGTAGTGGAGCTCCCCAGGGATCAGTGTTGGGACCCTTGCTTTTCCTGATATATATTACTGACCTCGACCTTGGTGTACAGGGCACAATTTCAAAGTTTGTAGATAATACGAAACTTGGAAGCATTGTGAACTGTGACCGAGGATGTTGCCTGGTATGGAGGGAAGGTCTTACGAGGAAAGGCTGAGGGACTTGAGGTTGTTTTCGTTAGAGAGAAGGAGGAGAAGAGGTGACTTAATAGAGACATATAAGATAATCAGAGGGTTGGACAGGGTGGATAGTGAGAGCCTTTTTCCTCGGATGGTGATGGCAAACACGAGGGGACATAGCTTTAAGTTGAGGGGTGATAGATATAGGACAGATGTCAGAGGTAGTTTCTTTACACAGAGAGTAGTAGGGGCGTGGAACGCCCTGCCTGCAACAGTAGTAGACTCGCCAACTTTAAGGGCATTTAAGTGGTCATTGGATAGACATATGGATGAAAATGGAATAGTGTAGGTCAGATGGTTTCACAGGTCGGCGCGACATCGAGGGCTGAAGGGCCTGTACTGCGCTGTAATGTTCTAATGTTCTAAAAAAACTGTTCCCACTCGTGAAAGCATCGAGAACGAGAGGGCACAGATTTAAAGTATTTGGTAAGAGAAGCAAAAGTGACATGAGGAAAAACTAGAGAATTGGGCAGTTATATGAAAAAGAAGAATGTGCAGGGTTTTTAGGGAGAAGGCAGGGGAATGGAACTGAGTGAATTGCTCTTTCAAAGAACTAATGTGGACACGATGGACTTCCTTCTGCGCTTTAACAATTATGTGATTCTATGATTCTGTGATCATTTATGGTTTTCTCAGCTACAATTCGGAACTGTTGACTGAAAGCATTTTACTTTTAGAGTCACCAAAAGGATATATTTTATGTTAATAATACAGAGATGTTAATAAACAAATGAGGAAAATCCATGGCGACTGAAATTCAACTCATCACTTGACCTGTAAAAGACGAATGAAAGAATGAGGCTGAGATGTTGTGGTCTGGTGCTGTTATCACATGGTTGTTTTTTAAAAAATCTTTGAAACATTTAAGAGATTTGTCAAATCGCTTCAGTCAGATTGAAGTGTGAATTGATTGAATATTCTCATCTTCACCAGAGTGACGGCAGCACTGTAGAAAATGCTGAGGAAGAACAGGATGATGAATGTGGAAGTGGTTGTCTGGATGTTCCTTTTGGCTTCCTCAGAGTCTTCAATCTAGATGTGGTCCGAGGAGTCTATGGGATATAGAGGTGCAAATACATTTATATTGATTATTAATCCAAAATGTCTTATTTGTATTCCCTTTTCTCTTCTTTAAGGTATCATTTTGTTCTCTAATTTAATGTTCAGTGTATCTCCATTGTTAATTGAATCACTCTCAACAATCCATCTCAGTATTAACTCCACAGCTGTTCTTCTGTCGTGATCATCCTACAGGCTGTGTTGGAAAACAGGGCCTTTTTTTCTTTCATGGCAGACGCTAACTTATTTTGGATCAGTTTCGAATGATCTATCAAACGGGAATATTATGATGAGATATCACACAAACATACGAAAACCTGACTTAGGAGCAGAAGTAGGCCATTTAGCCTCTCGACCCTGGACCGGCATTTGATAAGACCATGGCTGATCTGATTGTGGCCTCAAATCTACTTTCCTGTTTACCCACGATATCCATTGACTCCCCTGTCAACGAAAAATCTATCGAACTCAGCCTTGATATATTCAACCACCCTGCTCCACTGCTCTCTAGGGAAGAGAATTCCGCAGACAAACGACCCTCTGAGAGAAACGATTTCTCCCCAGCTCCGTTTTAAATGGGAGATCCCTTATTTTTAAACTATGTCCCCAAGTTCTAGTCTCTCCCGCAAGATGAAACATCCTCTCAGCATCCACCCTGTCTAGCCCCCTCAGGATCTTATATGTTTCAATAAGAACACCTCTAATTCTTCTAAACTCTAATGGATATAGTCCCAACCTGTCTAACCTTTCGTCTTAGATAATCACTTCATCCCTGGAATCAGTCGAGTGAACCTTCTCTAAACTGCTTCGAATGCAGTAAGGAGATCAAAACAGTACACAGTACTCCAGATGTGATCTCACCAGCACCCTATGTAACTGAAGCAAAATGTCCTTACTTTTATACTCGAATTCCCCTTGCAATAAACGCAACATTTCATTTGCCTTCCTGATCACTTGCTGTGCCTGCATTCGTGTACCAGGACACCCAAATCCCTCTGTACCACAGAGTTCTGCAATGTCTTGCCATTTAAATAATATATTGCTTTTCTATTCGTCTTGCCAAAGTGGGCAAGTTCACATTTTCCTGCATTATACTCCATTTGCCAAATTTGTTCACTCGCTCACTACATCTTGATCCCTTTGCAGACTTCTTATGTCTTCTTCACAACTTACTTTACTGCCTATCGTTGTGTCATGGGAAAATTTAGCAGCCATATATTCTGTCCCTTCATCCAAATCATTGATAAAAGTTGTAAATAGTTGAGACCCCAGCACTGAAACCTGTGGCACTCCACTGGTTACAGCTTGCCAGCCGGAAAATGACTCATTTATTGCTACACTCTGCTTCCGGTAAGCTAACCAATCTACACGCTAATAGGTTACCTCCAACTCGATGATCCCTTATCTTGTGCATTAACCTATTGTGTGGCATCTTATTGAATGCATTTTGGAATTCCAAGTATTTTACATTTAATGGTTCCCCTGTATCATCCCTACTACTTAGATCTGCAAAAATCTCTAATGAATTTGTCAAACAGGATTTTCATTTCTTAAAATCATGTTGACTTGTTCTAATCATACTATACTTCTCTAAATGCATTGCTAATACTTCCTTTCTGCTTGTTTGTTAATTTGTGATGGAAATGCTTGGTACATCCTTAACTCATATCAGTTTCTAAGTGGGAACATTGGTCCCTAGTCTTTGTAGAACCAACATGCATTCGGGACAATTTTTGGAGATTGTTTCCATTGAAAAGGTAGATTTAAATTCTGGTTTTGCCAATATCCGGACTTTTTGCTTGTTCTCTGTCGCATATGCATAGGTCACTGAAAGTGGCAACGCAGGTGGATAAGGTAGTCAAGAAGGCATACAGCATGCTTGCCTTCATCGGTCGGGCCATAGAGTATAAAAATAGACAAGTCATGCTGCAGCTGTACAGAACTTTAGTTAGGCCACACTTAGAATATTGCGTGCAATTCTGGTCGCCACACTACCAGAAGGATGTGGAGGCTTTGGAGAGGGTACAGAAGAGGTTTACCAGGATGTTGCCTGGTCTGGAGGGCATTAGCTTGAGGAGAGGTTGGATAAACTCGGATTGTTTTCACTGAAACGACGGAGGTGGAGGGGCGGCATGATAGAGGTTTACAAAGTTATAAGCGGCATGGACAGAGTGGATAGTCAGAAGCTTTTTCCCAGGGTGGAAGAGTCAGTCACTAGGGGACATAGGTTTAAGGTGCGAGGGGCAAAGTTTAGAGGGGATGTGCGAGGAAAGTTCTTTACACAGAGGGTGGTGAGTGCCTGGAACTTGTTGCCGGAGGAGGTGGTGGAAGCAGGTACCATAGAGACGTTTAAGAGGCATCTTGAGAAATACATGAATAGGATGGGAATAGAGGGATACAGACCCCGGAAGTGCAGAAGGTTTTAGTTTAGGCAGGCATCAAGATCGGCGCAGGTTTGGAGGGCCGAATGGCCTGTTCCTGTGCTGTATTGTTCTTTGTTCTTCGTTCTTTGTTTGTGTTTATGAATATCTCTTTCTGTGTATTACTCTTGTGTTCATCTTTCCAGGTGTGTTGAATATGTTTATGTATGTGTATACGTGTTGATTTTTGTTTTTATATATTAGTCATAGAGTCATTTATGGCACAGAAGGAGGGCAATCTGCCCATCGAGTCCATGCCGGCTCTCTGCGGAGCAATCCAGTCAGTCTCACTCCCCTCCTCAATCCCAGTAGCCCTGCAAGTTTATTTTCTTCGAGTACCTATCCAATTTCATATTGAAATCATTGGTTGTCTCCGCTTCCACCAACCTTGTGGGCAGCGAGTTCCCAGGTCTTAACCCTTCTCTGCATTAAAAGGTTCTTCCTCATATTCCCCCTGCATCTATTGCCCAAAACCTTCAATCTGTGTCCCCTAGACCTTGTTTCATTAGTTAATGAGAACAGTTTCTGCTTGTCTAACTTACCTAACCCGTAATAATCGTGTACACCTATATCAAATCTCTCCTCAATCATCTTCACTCCAAAGAGAACAAATCCAGCGACTCCAAACTAACCATAGAACTAAAATCCCCCATGCCGGGAACCATTCTGGTAAATCTACTCTGCACCCTCTCAAGAACACTCACATCCTTCCTAAAGTGTGGTGACCAGAGTGAACGCAATAATTTAGTTGGGGGCCGAACCAGAACTTTATAAAGTTTCAGCATGACCTCGCTATGCCTCTATTCATGAACCCCAGGATACCATATGCGTTGCTAACCACTCTCTCAACATGTCCTACCACCTTCAAAAATCTATACACATGCACCCCCAAGGTCCCTCTGTTTCTGCATACTCTTTAGAACTGTGCCAGTAAGTCAATATTGCCTCATCCTATCCCTTTTGCTAAAATGCATCAATTCACACTTGTGTCTATTTAATACTATCTGCCACTTGTCTGCCCATTGTGCTAACCTATCAATGTCCTGTTGCAGGCAGTTCCTATCTTCCTCACTGTTTGCCACACCTCTAAGTTTGGTATCATCGGCAAATTTTGAAATTTTACTCTGTAATCCAAGATCCAAGTCACCTATATGTAGCAAAGGAAAATCAGTGCTCCGAAACTGACCCTTGAGAAACACCACTGTCTACCATCTTTCATTTACGAACCATTCACCATGATTGGCGCATTTATGTCCTTAAGCCATTTTTTATCCAATTAGACACTGATCTCCTATTCCATTAACCACAATTTTGTCAACGAGTCTTTTATGTGGTACTTTATCAAACACTTTCTTAAAATTTATAAAGACAAAATCCACCGGATTCCCTTCATCAACATTCTTTGTTACTTCATAAAAAGTTAAATTGTGTTAGTCAAGCGGAATATTCCTTTTACAAATTCGTGCTCGCTGTCCTTAATTAACTCAAACCTCTCCAAGTGCATGCTTATTTTTTTTCCTGATTATTGTTTCTAAAACCTTACCCATCACTGATGTTTAGCTAACTGGCCTTTAGTTGCTAGGACTTCCCTTACATCCTTTCTTGAATGTGTCCCTGTGTGTTAACATGTGTTTATGTTTCCATGCGTGAATGTGCATTTGCCAAATGGGTGAGCGTATTAATGTGTGTTCTACCTCATGCGTGAGTGTGGTAATGTGTGTTTTGTATGCTGTTTTCTGTGTTTATGTGCTAATATTATTGTTACTTTGTGTCTATGTGTGCACAAAACATGTTGGTTTATTTATGTGTTCGTGTATCCATGTCTGTGGTGGTATGTTAATGTTGATGCCTATTTGTGTGATAAATATGTTAGTGAGTATGTTTATCTTTGTGTTTGTGTGCCCTTGTGTGTGAGTCTGTTAATGTGCGTGTATGTGTGTCCATGTACGCATGTCAATGTATATATTAGTATGTGATTTTTTGTATTGTTTGTGTTCTTCACATTATGCTAATGTGTTCGTTGATAGCTTCGTTTTTGATTCAGTGTCCATGTCTTAAGTGTGGGAGGGGAACAGTTTACATTAGCGTTTTTATCTGTTTGTATGTGAGTTGATGGGAATGTGTGGCTGGGTGTGTGTCTGTTTATGTATCAGTGTATATGTATTTTTATCACTGGTCAAATTTTCACATATTACCAACAACCAGGTCTAACACTGACGGTATGCATTATACAGCATATCTTTCACCGCTCTATGTATAAATATGTTATGTGTGAGATGTAATATGACACCAACTAAATGATTATAAGAGCATAAGAAATAGAAGCAGGAATAGACCATACGGCCCTTGAAGCTGTTCATGGCTGATCCTCGACCTCAACTCTATTTTCACGCCCCCTCCCGATACCCCTTGATTCCCTACGGGACCAAAAATCTGTCTATATCAGCGCTAAATATATTCAGCGATGGCGCATCCACAACCTTCTGGAGCAGAGAATTCCATAGATTCACTACCCTTTCAGTGAAGACGTTTCTCCTTATCCCAGTCCTAAATGGTAGGTCCCTTCTTCTGAGATGATGCCCCCCTTTCCATATTCTCCAGCCTGCGAAAACGACCTCCCAGTGTTTACCCTGTCAAGCCCCTTCAGAATCGTGTATGTTTCAATGAGATAATCTCTCATTCTTCTAAATTCTAAAGATTATAGATCCGATTGCCTCAGTCTCTCATCATAGGACAACCTTTTTATCCCAGTGACCAATTTAGTGAACGTTCACTGTACCACCTCCATTGCAAGTGTATCCTTCCTTAAATATGGAGACCAAAACTGCACACAGTATTCCAGGTGTGGTCTCGCCAAACTCCTGTACAATTGTAGCAAGACCTCTTTATTCTTGTACTCCAATCCCATTGCAATAAAGGTCAACATGCCATTTGCCTTCCTAATTGCTTGCTGTGTCTGTATGCTAGCTTTCTTTGTTCCTTGTACGAGTACACCCAAGTCCCTCTGAACAGTGACATTTACAAGTTTCATGCCTTTAAAAAAAAAGATTTTTGCTTTTCCATTCTTAGGACCAAAGAGAATAACCTCACATTCCCCAACCTTATATTTCACCTGCAACCATGTTTCCCACTCACTTAACCTCCCTATATCCCTTTACAGCCTTTTTGTGCCCTGAGCACAGCGACAGTGACGACTAGTTTTGTATCATAAGCAAACTTAAGTACATTACTCTCTGCCTTTTCGTCCGAGTCATGAATGTAGATTGTAAATAGCTGATGCTGCAGCACTGATCTTTGTGGCACTCCACTAGTCACTGTCTGCCAGCTTGAAAATGCCCCATTTATCCCTCCTCTCTGTTTCCCGCCCATTAACCATGCTCATATATTACCCCCAACTCCATGAGACCTTCTTTGTGGCAACTTATAGAATGCTTTTGGAAATCCAAACATAATACTTCTTATGGTTCCCCTTTAGCTACCTTTCTAGTTACATCCTCAAAAAAAACCTCTCATGAATTTGTCAATCACGATTTCCCTTCCATTAAATCCTGTAAACATTGTCCGAGCTTACTATGTATTTTTTATTTTATTTTTTTATTTAGAGATACAGCACTGAAACAGGCCCTTCGGCCCACCGAGTCTGTGCCGACCATCAACCACCCATTTATACTAATCCTACATTAATCCCATATTACCTGCCACATCTCTACAATTCTCCTACCACCTATCTACACTCGGGGCAATTTACAATGACCAATTTACCTATCAACCTGCAAGTCTTTGGCTGTGGGAGGAAACCGGAGCAACCGGCGGAAACCCACGCGGTCACAGGGAGTACCCAGAATCGAACCCGGGTCGCTGGAGCTGTGAGGCTGCGGTGCTAAATTCATTGTTAAGACTTGCTTAATGATAGATTCCAGCATTTTCCCAACAACTGACTGCAACAATTCAACTGATGGACCTCAAACATCAGGAACGCAACTGTGAAAAAACAGGGGCGGCTCCATCACAGTTTAGATTTGCAGTATTAGAATTAAATCTGTAAAATACGATTAACAGGGACAAGTTTGCTCCAAAATCTTTTCGAAGGTATTATGTTGAGTAAGTACACATTGTACAATATGATTCCCATGTAAAGTTTGGAACCTTCAGACAGTGGGCTAAAAGCCAACTTTGTTCTGATGGCAACTGTAGTTCATATAACAGGGCGAGTGGGAGTGCAGTGGGTGAATAATTGCCCTTTTCCCTCTCTCTGGTGGAGGAGTTGGGGGCTCTTTCAGCAGTTCTGCTGGGGAAGTGAAGGTACAATAGAGTAACAATTGCCATTACCCTCTCTATGGTGGAGGAAGGAGAGGGGTAATCTGGGTACACAAATGCCCTTTCCCCACTTTCTGTTGGGTACAGTTAGTGTTCGCGTGTGTCCCTCACTTCAGTTCCCAGTGGATGCGATGCAGCAACTTAAGACTGACCTCAATTCTGAAGGGATGGACAACACAAGAAGCAGGGACACCGAAATCCAAATGCGCCACACTTGTTTGTCGGAAATGAGAAATTTTCAGATTTCCCCCAGCAGGAGGAAAGTTGCTGAAGTTACTTCGTGAAATCTTGTAATGAATTGGCTTCAAGCTGCCTCTAAGCCTTGGGCCCGAGACCTGCAAGTATCCAACTTAAGATAAACAGTACACCCCTTAGCAAATGTGTGAAATAAAATTAATTGAGCGGTTGTGTATTTCAATCGCGCGATTGGAAGAAAAGGTCTTTATTGGTTTTATTTCAGAATTGAAATACAATCGAGAGATTCTCATTGATAAGAATTGATGGCGTCGATCACTACAAGGGGAATGTTCCCAAAACTCGGTTTACCGTTGGATTTGCTCACCGTCTGGTTGATGATTTTCAAGGGGATCGCTTCATGTCCCACCACACAGGAGTAAGAAGCACCGCTGGCCCGTTCCTCCGATGCAATGGATAACAGGCTGTAGATGAAGAAGGAGCTATTGTCGTTCTCCGCCATCACCTCTGTGTTCTTGTAGTTGCCGGGATTCACCGACTTGTCATTGACGGTCCACTTGACGAAGATCTCTCGGGGGGAGAAACCTGTCACTAAGCAGGTGAGGGAGAGGAACCTCTGAGCGGAGACTTCTTCTGCCGAGGGCAGGAGAACAGACACAGATGGTTTTCGGAGATCTTTAGCTGCAGAAAAAATGAAATATGTGTTAATGAACAGGAGAATTCCAGAGACAATGAAACGGGCGGTTAGAGGTGAGAGAAATCGGCTATGCGCTGAACTTTCAAGATGTTCCTTTTCCCCTCTGGGTCTTGTCCTGCTTTCCAGTCCAGAGCAGAGGCGGATTGAATCTTTCTCTCTGAGAACTTAAAGGGTTAGACTGGAAAATTGCATAGATTTTACAGCACAGGAGCAGGCCATTCCACCCAACTAGTCTGTGCTGGTGTTTATGCTGCACACGAACCTCCTCCCACCTTACCTCGTCTCCTATTCTTTTCTCCCTCATCTTCTTATTTGGATTCCCATTAAATGGATCACCTATGGATCCAGAGGATTCCATCAGTGGAATGACAATTAAATGAGCAGAATCATCGATCAGCCCGCTCAATAGGACGAATTGTCCCTTGCACAAACGCAGGAAATAGGCACAACCTCTCACTTGTGCTTCAATCTCTCCGCTCACCATCTTCCTTGTGGTTGGAATCTCTGAGAGGAGTCGGCAGATCCTGATGGCTCACCACGCAGTAGAACTCATTCCCACTCAGCCAGGCTTGTGTCGAGATGTTTACGGTGCTGATCACGCTGTTGGGATCCTCTGCGGGTTGGACGGCAATCTCTGATTTCAAAGGCTTCAGTTCGTGGGTCCAGGACACGTTGGACTCCATAAGGAACATTGGACACGACACAGGTTAAGGTCACCGTCGCCTCCAGTAAGACCTGTTCTATTGATGGTTGCGGCAGAGTAATCATTGGATTTGCGCATGACTGTCCAACTGTAAAACACAAATGAGAATCAACCAAAGCGTCATCGTCAGAATCAAGACGCCAATATTCAACCTTCAATCTTAAGGAGAATAAATCAACTTTGACGTATCAAACTCTAACAGTGCATAAACACCATCGTTGTTTTTTTTAAAAAATTGTTCCAGGGATGCAGTTGGCTATACCAGCACGTATTGCCCATCCCTAATTGCCCTTGAGAAGGTGGTGGTGAGCTGACTTCTTGAACCGCTGTTGTCCATGTGCGGTAGGTACACCCACAGTGCTGTTAGGAAGGAAGCTCGAGCATTTTAACCGAGCGACAGGAACGCTGATGTAGTTCCAAGACAGGATGGGGCGTGGCTTGGAGGGGAACTTGCAGCTGGTGATAGTCCCATGCATCTGCAGCCCTTGTACATCCAGATGGTAGAGGTCACGGGCTTGGAAGATGCTTATGTAAGAAGGCTTGATGCATTGCTGCAGTGCATCTTGTAGATGGTACATACTGCTGCCACAGTGCATCAGTGATGGAGGGAGAGAACGTGGAAGGTGTTGGATGGGGTGCCAATCAAGCGGGCTGCTTTGTCCTGGGTGGTGTCGAGCTTCTTGAGTATTGTTGGAGCTGCACCCAACCAGGCAAGTGGAATGTATTTCATCACACTCCTGATTTGTGCCTTGTAGATGGTGGACAGGCTTTGGGGAGTCTTGAGGTGAGCTACTCTCACAGGAGTCCTAGCCTCTGACCTGCTCTTGTAGCCACCGTATGCATATGGGTACTTCAGTTCAGTTTCTGGTCAATGGTAACCCCAGGATGTTGATAGTGGGGGTCTCAATGATCGTAATGCCATTGAATGTCAAGGGGATATGATTAGATTATCTCCTGTTGGAGATGGTCATTGCCTGCCACCTATATGTCTCGAATGTTACTTGCCACTTATCAGCCCAGGGCCTAGATATTGTCCAGGTCTTGCTGCATTGCTACACGGACTGCTTCAGTAACTGAGGAGTCAAAAATGGTGCTGAACATTGTGCTATCATCAGCGAACACTCCCACCTCTGACCTTATGATTAAAGGAAGGTAATTGACGAAGCAGCTCAAGATGGTTGGGCCTCGGACACTACCTTGAGGAACGTCTGCAGTGATGTCCTGGAGCTCAGATGATTGACCTCCAACACCCACAACCATCTTTCATTGCATTAGGTACAACTTCAACCAGCAGAGAGTTTTCCCGCTGATTCGTATTGACGCCAGTTTTGCTAGGGCTCCTTGATGCCATACTCAGTCAAATGCTGCCTTGATGTCAACGGCAGTCACTGTCAGCTCACCTCTTGATTTAAGCTCTTTTGTCCGTGTTTGAACCAAGGCTGTAATGAGGTCAGGAGCTGAGTGGCCCTGGCGGAACCCAAACTGAGTGTTACTGAGCAGGTTATTGTTAAGCAAGTGCCGCTTGATAGCACTGTCGATGACACCTTCCATCATTTTACTGATGATTGAGAGTAGACTGCTGGGCCAGTAATTGTCTGGGTTGGACTTGTCCTGCTTTTTGTGTACAGGATTTACTTGGGCAACTTTCCGCATTACCAGGTAGATGCCAGTGTTGTAGTTATACTGGAACAGCTTGGCTAGGGGCGCAGCATGTTCTGGAGCACAGATATTCAGTACTATTGCCGGAATGTTGTCAAGGTCCATAGCCTTTTCAGTATCCAGTGCCCTCAATCGTCTCTTGATATCATGTGGAGTGAATCGCATTGGCTGAAGACTGGAATCTGTGATGCTGGGGACCTCAAGAGGAGGCCAAGATTGTTGCAAATGCTTCAGTCTTATCTTTTGCACTGATGTTCTGGGCTCCCCCATCATTGCAGATGGGGATATTTGTGGAGTCTCCTCCTCCTGTCAGTTGTTTAATTGTCCGCCACCATTCACGACTGGATGTGGCAGGACTGCAGAGATTAGATCAGATCCGTTGGCTGTGGGAGCATTTAGCCCTGCCTATCGCATGTTGTTTCCACTTTTTGGCATGCAAGTAGTCCTGGGTTGTATCTTCACCCGGTTGACACCTCATTTTGAGGAATGCCTGCTGCTGCTCTAGGCATGCCCGCCTGCACTCTTCATTGAACCAGGGTTGGTGCCCTACCTTGATGGGGATATGAGGTTACAGATTGCGGTTGAGTACAATGCTGCTGCTGATGGCCCACAGCGCCTTATGGATGCCCAGTTTTGCATTGCTAGTTCTGTTAGAATTCTATCTCATTTAGCACAGTGGTCGTGCCACGCACCACGATGGTGGGTGCCCTCAGTGTAAAGACGGACTTCGTCTCCATAAGGACTGTGTGGTGGACAGTTCTACCAATACTGTCAACGACAGATGCATCTGCAACAGATTGGTGAAGACGAGGTCAAGTAGGCTTGTCCCTCTTTTAAGTTCCGTCACCACCTGCCGCAGACCCAGGCTTGCAGCTCGGCCACCGAGCCACTATAGGTGATGAAGATTGAAATCCCCCACTCAGAGTGCTTTCTGTGCCTGTGCTACTTCTTCCAGCAGGTGTTCATGAAAAAGCACTGATTCATCAGCTGAAAGGGGGGAGAGGAGGGATCCGATGGTATTTGGTAATTAGCAAGAGGTTTCCTTGCCCATGCTTGACCTGATGCCATGAGGCTTCATGGGGTCCACATTCCATGGCAGCTTCCTCTCGCCTCTATACCACTGCGCCACTACCTCTGGTAGGACAGAACATACCTAGAGATGGTGATGTCGGTGTCAGACACATTGTCTGCAAGGTATGATTCGGTGAGTATAACTATGTCAGGCTGTTGTTTTATTAGTCTATGGGACAGCTGGGTTTGCCATTGCCGTTTCTGGTGCCTGGTTCGACTCGGGGTGATCTGTCCACTTTCATTCCTTTTCTTACACTTTACAGCTGTTTGATGGAACTGAAAGTCTTACAAGGCCAGTTAAGGGTCAACCACATTGCTGTGGGTCTGGAGTCGCATGCAGGCCATTAGTGGCCCAGATGGGGTTTTACAGCAATCGACAATGGTTGCATGGTCAGCATTAGACTAGCTTTTAATTCCAGATTTATTAATCGAATTCAGATTTCATCATGGACCATGGTGGGATTCGAGTTCATGTCCCCAGAGCAATAGACTGGCTCTCTGGATTATGAGTCGAGTGACATTGCCACTACACCACGCCTCCCCCGGGGTTGCAGGGTTATGTCTCTTACCCTGAAATTCGTTGATGTTTCGGCATTGGATGACCCCTTTATGAGAGACGTGGCAGGTCTCGACCGTGTTGGTGAACCATTCCCCAGAGGGGACTGTCAGCCGACTGGTCGCCAAGCAGTTGCCGTTCACTGCAAAGGTGGGAGAGGTGATGAAGCCCGAATCCATGTGCTGTCCATTCTTCAGCCAAGTCACTTCATTAATTTTGGATGGAAATGGATGATTGAACACACAACGGTTGCCAATCTGTTGCTTGTGATTTCTTCATTTCTTCTTAGCGTGGGTATAACGGTTGGATGATGTACCACACGATCTACAAGAAAATACGTATCATTGGGATTTCAATTTGTTGAAATCCAAATCATTAACAACTGTCAAGGTTTTACGTCGAATCTACACAACAGATACAGGCCCAATTGTTCGATACTAGAGTTTATGCTCCTCAGGAGCATCCTTTCGCCCTGCTTCATCTCGCCGTATCAAAAGAATCTTCTATTCCTTTTTCTCTCATGTACTTATGCAGCTCCCCCTTAAAGACATCTATGGTATTCACCTCAACTATGGTAAATTCCACATTCTGGCTAAAAAGGTTTCTCCAGAATTCCCTGTCGCATTTTTAGTCAATATGTTCTTTACAGGACCTCCTGTTTTGCTGTAATTTATCAATCTCATTCATATGTTTGAAGGCAAAACCTCATGCCTCCGCCGTCATTTTTATGGAGAAAAGACCACCAGCCTATTCAATCTTTGACATGTATAATGTCTCATTTCTGGCATCATCCTTGTAAATAGTTTTTGCGGCTTCTCCAGTGCCCCTGCATCATTCTCCAAGATGGAGATCAGAACCATAAACAGGACTCTGTGCGTGATATAGAGACCTGAACTGTATATTCAGTACACTAGGTGTGATATGGAGACCTGAACTGTACATTCAGAACACTAGGTGTGATATGGAGACCTGAACTGTATATTCAGTACGCTAGGTGTGATATGGAGACCTGAACTGTATATTCAGTACGCTAGGTGTGATCTGGAGTCCTGACCTGTCTATTCAGTACGCTAGGTGTGATATGGAGACCTGAACTGTATATTCAGTATGCTAGGTGTGATATGGAGACCTGAACTGTATATTCAGTATGCTAGGTGTGATATGGAGACCTGAACTGTCCTTCAGTACGCTAGGTGTGATATGGAGACCTGAAGTATGCACAGATCGTGAATTGTGATATGAAGAACTGAGCTCCACCCAATGGTCAAAGTCTTGTTTAACCAATTGCCTGTACAATTTGAACATAAGTTCTCCACTTATCATAGATGCCCGTCTCAATCCTCCCCTGCTGAAACCTCTAGCAGGCAACACTACCGTGGCATTTTCTTGATCCAGACTGACTCTCCGCGTCGAACCTCGCAGTAGATTTTGCTGCTTCCCACCTCTGACTCTGTGATGGTTAACTGGCCGCACTGGGTGTAGGTTCCCTTCTTGTTCAGCACTGACGGGTAAGTCTCCAATCCAGTGCTGATCGGTTCTTTATCTTTCTTCCAGGAAACAGTGGTGATTTCAGGGGAGTAGTCCATCGCCAAACAGCCGTAGGTCATGGAGCCGCCGGTGTTGGGCTGTTCATAGGAGGAGAGCAGGACGAAGAGGGTGGGAGGAGACAGTGTCGCTGGGAATGGAAAATAGATTGAGCAAGTTAGAATCTGTGATCGGTGCTTATAAAATAATAAAAGAAGTGAAAGTTTAACTACTGGTATAATCTAATTCTAACATTTTCCGATCTAAGCCTACTTTTTTGAATTGATAGACTCGACGTGAAATGCCTTTCTGTAACTTCAGTCTTGTACATAAAGGAAGACACGAGTCTGAAAAGAGTATTCTGGCCTTGAGTCCCCTTTAGACTGAGTGAATTCCGGAATATTGTATCGTTGGCTTCTTCCAGATCTTGATCCCCTGTTGAGGAGCACTCCTCAACCACTTTGACATTAGATTTTTCTGAGCTCCTCCCTATATCCTTTTGCTATCAGCCTCTTATGATCTGTACACAATTGGTCAATTCCATGCTTCTTTTTTAAGACGCTGCCTTAAAACATATCTTTTGACCAAGCTTTTGATCTACCGTCCGTAAAATGTCTTAGGTGTCCCAGTGTCAGTTGTAGTCTGACTACACTCCTGTGAAGGGTGTTGGGTCCTTTTATTACGTTAAAGACGCTACATAGATTTAGGTTTTTGTTGCATTCAGCGGATGCAATTCTTTGAATTGCGAGGGGGTTAATTCTCCTAATCACACAACTCCTACTGCTAAATTTAAAGCCAGCATGTTTATTAAGCATAGCACAGAGTTATAAAATAATAGAACATTAGAGCACAGCCCAAGGCCATTCGGCCCAGCGTAGCTCTGAAAGCTCGCTCTAGTGATCCCGTCCAGCTTCCAATTCCCAATCTCCTTTTCCAAAGTTCCATTACATCGAGCTATTTTGGATTCTGCTCGCAGCATGCTTCCTGATGGGACATTATAGGTCTTAGCAACCCCTGTGCCGAAAAGTAGATTCATACCCTCTTCATGTAGCCTTCTGCTGCTGATTTTAAATCTGTGTCCTCTACTTACCAACTCAGCAGACTGGGGAAATGTGTTTCCCGAATTGCTTTACAAAACCCTTAATAATTCCAAATCCTCCATCAGATCTCACACTGTTCTTTGTTCCCACGACAATAAAGGACGTTTCCAACATACAGCTGAAACCCCCTTAAAATTGACTGAATAAATTTAGTGTACGGAGTTCTTTGGAGCGGAAGTCTCGACTTTCTCCATTTAAATCGTCAAAATAACTTCCAGCCTCCCATCAGATCAGAACAGACGCTGCTTTCTGGAGCGTTACAGTTACTTCCTGGAACTGTTCGTTCTGAAAGCGCGCTCAAGATCAAGCAATCTCATTCAATGATTATCTGATACTTAAAATGTTTCAACATTATTAATTCATTAAAATTTGGGCATGAATGAGTGTTAAAATCAATTAATGTGCAGTCTTTCATCTGGGTAATAGAACAATTCATTTTCATATATCTGGGTGGAGAACTCAGCTTATTAGTTAGATACAGACTAAGGTTCTTTGAACACTACGGGAAAAAAACACTCTCAGATCAGATGCAGGACAGTTAAGTTAGAGACAAAAGCGCCATCTGCACGGCTTTGTCATGCGCAGTAAGCTCACATAGAGCAAGTGCTGCACTCTGAGGAAAGCCACCTCTACACTGAACTGTTAAACACTCCGAGTCAGGTATAGCACTTCTTTGATATAAAACAAAGCCCCCTCTACACTGCTCCATGAAACACCTCCAGACCAGATTAAACCCGGTTTAGATACAGAGTAATTTCTCCCTCTGCATTGTCCCATCAAACGGTCCCAGGAGAGTTACAGCACTAATTAAATAAACAGTGAAGTTCCCTTTACATTGCCCAATCAAACACTCCCAAGGCAGACATATTACTGGTTACAAGCTGACCAAAACTGCTTCTACAGTCTGTCTATCGTGTTATTTGTGATTGTCACAGACTGGGATACTGGTCTCATTGCTGAGACGCCTAGACAAACTTTAAGTCAGACATTAACATTTCTCACAGATACTTGTTTGTAAAGTAAATGGATCAAATTGCAGTCTTAGTTTAGTTTAGAGATACAGCACTGAAACAGGCCCTTCGGCCCACCGAGTCTGTGCCGACCATCAACCACCCATTTATACTAATCCTACACTAATCCCATATTCCTACCAAACATCCCCACCTGTCCCTATATTTCCCTACCACCTACCTATACTAGGGACAATTTATAACGGCCAATTTACCTACCAACCTGCAAGTCTTTTGGCTGTGGGAGGAAACCGGAGCACCCGGAGAAAACCCACGCAGACACCCTGAAGTACAGCAGAACGAACCAAAAGGTTATCAACCAATCGGGAGGACTCCTGTCCCTGACACAGTGAGCAGGCGCACAGAAACAGAACAGGCACAAACGGTGCAACAATCGGGCTCTCAGCAGATAGATCTGCACAATCAGTCAATTTCAATGCAGGTGTTTGACTCTATTTTATCAATTGGCAAATTGCGTTCATTCCAAGGTCTGTAAGATCTTCGAAATTGAACTGATATTAATTTCAGAAATTCCCTTTGGCTTCCAACTGTTTCTCCTTGTCAGTCTACAATCTAAAAACATGTAAGATACAGGTTCCCTGATAATGAGCACATCAAAATGATTAACATTGTGGGTATTTCGATGGCTGTAACAGGAATGCAGTGATAGAGTAAGAATGTAACAAACCTAGCAAACCGTTTACCCACTGGTTTGATATAATTTCATGATTCAATATAATCAATTAAGCAATCTAGGCAAAACATGAAGTTAAATCATTGAAATCTGTGGCGAGACCTTATGGAGCTGAGCACAGATGAGCTTACTAAATTAATTCTAGACATAATGAAAAATTCTCTCCAACCCTTGAGATTTTGCACTCAATGTAATCCTGCCACGTATACGACTCAATTTTGGGAGGTCACTTCTCCTTAATGAATGAGCATTGTTACGAGATTCTAAGTTAATACTCATGTTTGCTGATTTTGTACTGTATTATAAAACATTAGTTAATATTAATTCAAGACCTGTTTCTGCCTCGTGTAATATTAAATTAATATGACACTTAATCAATGTTAAATAATAAACATCATATTGATATATGAAAACAGTCACATTGAATCACATTTCAATTATTCGAAATGAACAATAACTTCTACTCCTGCCCTGCTTTCTGTCTAGACATTTGTAAACTGCGCATGCGCCTGAATGCATTGCTACATCATAAACTTGGTATATTCTCAGCGAATATGTCACATGATGGATCTACAAGTGGAATATTTAAAATAGTTCCAAGCCTGGCCGGAGCCGCATTTCACTAACAGTCGATGGGCTGTAACATCGCTTGTTTGCTCATGCAAAACCTTCGACTTTAAATATTGTCTTAAACCTTAGCTATATTAAAACATTAACCAACAAACACCCGGGCCGTTTGCGATCAGGAACTGTGCTGCCGCTATTTAGTAATACATGCAAGCTTCACGCAATCCCTCTAAATTAATTATTAAATATATTATGATATTTATTGAAAGAAGTTCCACAATGATCACTACAAAACGGGACGAGAACAATTCATTAGGTTCTGCAAATTCCGGCAATTTAAATAAAATCATGTGAGCAATTATTTGACTGCCAGCGCCTTCTATCGCTCAGCAAAATGTTTACAATTGGATCAGTGTTAATTATCTCGCTCTCCAACAACACATGACATTGAAGGAAGAACAGGGTTTGGGCTGCACGCAAAGGATGTAATAACCAGATATATTACATTGACAAGCTACAATTTACAACTCCTATTTAAAGATGTATGTAAATCCAAACCTTCATTCTTCTGTTTTAATCAGGGATATAACAATTAATTGCAAACCACTCACCGAGCAGAACCCAGCGGTGGAATCCGTATGTTCTTATTGAAATAATTTTAGGCATAATTAAAAATTGCCTCCAGCCTATAACATTTTCTGGTCACGTTAATTGCGTGCAGGACACAGCAGAATTGTGAAAGGCGACTAACGATTAATGATCCCTTATCAATATGAGAGCATATTTGGTTAACGTTGCGCAAAATAATTGTTTGAATTAGTGAATTTTACCCTCCAATATGCAAACTTGTTAATTATATAGTTTGTAACTGCAGTAACATTTCACGTACTGAGTGAGCATCGTAAACTATGGATTAATAGTTTAATCTGCAATTATCACTGAAATGAAAAATGCATTGAAATATCTTTAATATTCTTTTTCAGTTCTGAAACCTGCAATCGTCTTTGAAACTGTTGTAAACACACTTATGTCTTACATTCGATCAGAACTCTGCAGCGTTCAATGTCACCGAGGTTAAACAATGCAGAAACGATGAACAATTCCACAAATTTTATTGATACATGTTAACACAGACACACACTCTGCTCAGCAGATAAAAACCAGGTCACATCATTGAGGGGCTGAATCCTGCTTCAGTACGTTTCATGTGCTGTATCTCTAAACTAAACTAAACATGAAGAAGCAGCTTAACTCTACAAAACCATTCAGCAGAATCAAATGTCTTCTTTGGCCTCCTTATCTCGAGAGACAATGGGTAAGCGTCTGGAGGTGGTCAGTAGTGTGTGGAGCAGCGCCTGGAGTGGCTATAAAGGCCAATTCTAGAGTGACAGGCTCTTCCACAGGTGCTGCAGAAAAATTTGTTTGTCGGGGCTGTTACACAGTTGGCTCTCCCCTTGCGCCTCTGTCTTTTTTCCTGCCAACTGCTAAGTCTCTTCGACTCGCCACACTTTAGCCCCGCCTTTATGGCTGCCCGCCAGCTCTGGCGAATACGGCCAACTGACTCCCACGACTTGTGATCAATGTCACAGGACTTCATGTCGCGTTTGCAGACGTCTTTAAAGCGGAGACATGGACGGCCGGTAGGTCTGATACCAGTGGCAAGCTCGCTGTACAATGTGTCTTTGGGTATCCTGCCATTTTCCATGCGGCTCACATGGCCAAGCCATCTCAAGCGCTGCTGACTCAGCAGTGTGTATAAGCTGGGGATGTTGGCCGCCTCGAGGACTCCTGCCACCCGATGCCAAGTATTCTCCGGAGGCAGTGAAGATGGAATGAATTGAGACGTCGCTCTTGGCTGACATACGTTGTCCAGGCCTCGCTGCCATAGAGCAAGGTACTGAGGACACAGGCTTGATACACTCGGACTTTTGTGTTCCGTGTCAAATGTAAAGTTGCAAAAAACCTCTTTACAAAATCCACCGAACCCGCCAGTCATTGAACAAATTAATTATTATAATAAATAGAAAAATAGAAAATAATGGCAGCAGGATTGTTAGTTGACGAACATATTTAAAAGACTAATATTGATGCTTTTACATATTTTAGTAATATTGCCTGATAGCACTACATTAGAATAAATGAAGTTATCTAACTTAAATCTAAGCAAAGTTGCACATTTGTTATTTTTGCAGTTCTTAATTGCATCGAAATTTATTGCATTATATATGAGTGTTCGTGAGAATTAGATTAATAGATGCCAATTTAATTATCACAAAAATACATTAAAATATCGTCAGGTTATTTTTTTGCCGCTGGAGCTTTATGCTTCAATTTTACTTCAAACATAATTAAGCACTTACTGTTTGAAGTAAATCAGAAAACCTGCAGCAACTAGATGCCACCAAGATTAAACTTTGCAGAAACGCCAAACTGATTAACAGACCATAGGTACTTAAATTCCAGACACACAGTCTCATCAACAAATAAACACTGAATCACATCAGTCAGGAGCTTAATCCCACAAAAGCACCATTTCTGGAGAAGCCGTTTTAGAAAGAAAATCACCTGAAACATTGCAACAAATCTCAGTAGGGAATCCACCGAACCCACATTTCAGTGAACGAATGTATCATTACAATAAGCAGAAATATAAAATAAAAAACACAAATAAAACATTTATTTAAAGAGGGCACGTTTCTTACCTGCAATCACCGTCACCATGGTCCCTTGTCCCCAGTAGTCCATGTTGTCACAGTGTTACATTCCCTGCCTGGGTTTCTCAATAACCGGATCTGCACAGAATAGAGAGAAATCCAACATTATTTAAAATATTCATACCTCAGAGGCAAAATAAAATCAGGACGATTCTCCGTAAAATTATAACTGCGTGAATAGTTATTTTCACTTTTTATAACTTACCCTGATATTTTATGTTTCACACAGTAACAAATCAGCAATTATTGAAATCACCAACTGATGGATGAATAATTAATCAGTTTATCTGATTTTAGGGACATCCCGTCTTCTTCACATCCGCCATCAATCTCTCTGCAAACATGTTGGCTGTTACTGTCTATTTAATGGTCACAGCTGGAGCTCTCTTAACTGGTAAGTTCACAAGTTACTCAGCTCTGTGTTTCACATCTGTATTATACATTAGACTGAATCGGCCAGTTCACTGAGCAGAGGAATATCGGTAAATTGATCCGAAGTGAAGAAAACTATCCGGATCCACCTTGTCTCAACACTGAACAGTGTCTGCGAAACACGACAACTTCCCCCGGCGATTGGCAGCAGACCCACCCCAACAAGCTGGATCCAATGACTGACTTTGATAGACACACAAATCATTAAAGCAGAGACCGTATGGAGTTTCACATACACGTCACAGGAGGTGGAAGTGAGGAACTGATTCCGCTCGAAGATGCTGAAGGTTCATTAAAGGAAGTTTTATGAATTCGATTCAAGTACCTTCCTGCTTCAGCTCCTGAACTGTGAGGAATGTATTTGTGTTTAACTGTCCTGATTTAATTCTCAGGTCAGTGTTGGGGGTGACGGGCTGTTTCGGGTTTAGACACACTGAAGTGACATTGTTTAATTTAATATCCCTCTGCGCTCTTGCAGGACACTGTCGAGGGGACACCGGCTGCGAACACAGTAACTGAAGGAAATGATGTTCAGTTGCAATGTAATTATACAACTACAATCGCTAACCCTGACCTATTCTGGTACCGTCAGTATCCCAGCGGATCCATGGAGTATCTGCTACAGAGAAACAGTTACAGCGAGGACCGGGAGAGATTTCCAGGGGACCGTTTTTCAGCGAAGCTCAATAAATCGAGCCGGACCGCCCCGCTCAAAGTGACTAAAACTGAACTGACAGACACGGCGGTGTATTACTGCGCAGTGAGACCCACAGAGACACAGAGCTGGGCTGAATCTGTGCAAAAACTTTCAGAGTGTCGTTTAACATGAGGCACGTTAAGGGATGTTTGTTATGAGGGCGAGTCTCAACTGGTGCTGTGTTTGCGATGCTATGTTGTACTTTTTATTCAATTGCAGTTGTATTTTTAATGATAAATGTATAATAAAATATGCAAATGTAGTTACACAAGTGAAAAACCTTTAGCGAAAGACATGAAGAACGAAATAGCAGTTATAAAGTGAAACGCCAGAGGGGAAACATACTGACAGTCTGGACCTGTGTACAAAGATCACCGGCATCCGGCACTATTTGAAATGAGAGGAAATGAAAGTGAGCCGTTGTGAATGCGGGTTTTGGGTTCTTGTGGTTCATGGAGCGGATCAACAAGGGTCACATCTGTGAGCGGAAGCTGTGAATTTCCAAGCAGCAATTCATCTGATTGCTGCTTCTCTCCCTGTATGTGCTGTTGTACAGGACTCGACATTCACCATCAGCATCACCACAACACATCTCCCCATAAATGGGTACTGGAAACTATGCCATAGGTAATCTGACTGCCCGTTTTCTTCAAGTATCCGCAAGATGTTAAAGTTCTCATCATGTTCACCAGAGGGCGCCATAGTCAGATGTTTCTCTCTGTTCCTTCGGGTCTCAGCCCCGTGTTCTTCCTGATTTGTGGAAAACCCACCAACATTTAAAACTTGTTTATATGGTGTTTGTGCTTGTGAGTTTCAGTACAATACTTGCACCGCCGTCCTCCCCCTTGTTCTGTTTGCTATTCATCGTCAAAATTGGCCTTTACCACATGTATGATTTCGTTACAGATAACGAAAAAAGTAAAGCTATTGCGTCTGTAAAGCTAACGTTCGAGAAAATAAATTGTATATGAAAATGGTCAATGAAGGACAGAGTCACAGAGACAACACTGCAACCCGAGTGAGGAGTTTCTCCCGTCTGACAAGCAAAGATTTCCCTCTCTAGCTGATTAATTTCAGCACAGTGGAATGGCGCCTCCTGTTAGTTTCACACAGACATTATTCTAACGGTTTCACCAGATATTTGTGAAATCGGCTCATATTCCCCTCCGAGGATTTGCTAACACATGTCGGATGATGGCGGTAAGATTTTTATCTCAAAGTCACAAAATATGGGTTTGAATGTGGATGAAAATGCTCAGTTCATTTCACCCACTGTGACTGATCGGACTGAAATGTTGCGGGTGGTTGAGGTGGTGTCTCGGGTTTGATTAAGTTTATACTGGGGGCTACACAAGTGGAATTTCCTTTGGTCCCTGTGTGGATATCTACTCTGAAAGTTGTTTCAGCGTAATCACAAACGTTTTAATTTGGCACGCGCGTTCATTATTCCCCCACAGTGTGGACACTTCAGTGTTATACAGGAAATTGATGTTAATGTTCTCGATGAGACGTCATACAGCAGCATAAAATAAACACTCAGTGAAGTGACCGATTCGGCACCATTAATCCCACAATTAAGCAATGTTGAAGCTTTCCTCAGAGCAGAGATTGCATTCACTCGGTGACTGGCTCCTCAGTCTGATCCTTTATGCTGTGACCGTCAGTATCTCTGATCAGAACCGCTATCCAATTGGAAATTAAAGAGACAGGCCTTGCAGTAACACTGCCCGCGGCAGCTCCGCTCACATCCTCCGTTTGCTGTTTTGTCTTGGACCCACCTTGCCTGCCCTGTGTTATTGGAGAGATTGCTGCCGCTGTGCCGGAACTGCAAACAGTTTTTGTACAGTGACTGCCGCGCTTCCTCTCAGTGTGCGACTGTATCGCACAGTAATACACCGCCATATCCGCGCTTTCCGTGCTTCCAATGACAAATTGGCCTCGTTTGGCCGCAGTGGAAAGATCCAGTTCAAATCGACCTTTTTTCTCTTTTCCACTCGATAGACGCTTTATTACCCAGTCCAGTCCGTGGCCGGATTTCTGTTTGTACCAATGCATGCCGTAAATGCTGGACACGTCATAGCTGCAGTTCATCTGCACCGAATCCCCACTCCGGACTGTTTTCGCAGCGGGAGACTGGAGCACCTGCTCCGTGAGACAGCGACCTGAAAGAACACATTCAGATCATGAAACACTGAAGCAACGTGAATAAAAAATAAACACAGCGGGTTATTGAATAGAGTTCCTACACGTTAGCAGCGCCAGAACGACGGGTAATAGATTCACTGATTCCAAGTAATACATCCTTGTAATTACAATGTTAATAAGAAAACGGCACACAGTTCGCCGCAGAACAGGAACATTGAACATTTGTCTGACGAAAGTCGGAGCCGCCCAGAGAAAGTCTCAGTCACGTGGGTTTGCTGCTCTTGGATTGGCTGGAACAGGACATTGCTCCCCGATGTAAGGAGGCAATTTGTTGATCCGCTGCTGCCTTCGCCAGCGGTTCACATCTGAACATGGAGTTGTCTAATGATGAGATTGTTCCTCTCCTCTTGTGAACGGAATTGAGGGAAATCCTATCCCTTTGTGATAGTGACTCTCTGAAGGGACAGGTCTGGCGCTGGGTGTTAAAATCCAGTAAAATCTTTTCCTTACCGAATAAATGGAGCCTGTGGAACTCCACCCCATAAAGGAATCAATATATTCCGGACTGTCAGAATAACCCTTTCTGAATGGGCTGGATGATTTTTGCAATTTATATAAATGACTGAGATAAAGGGACCGAAGGTATGGTTGCTAAATTTGCTGATGACACAAAGATAAGTAGAAAAGTAACTTATGAAGAGGACATAAGGAGGCTACAAACAGATATAGATAGGTTAAGTGAGTGGGCAAAGAACTGGGAAATAGAGTATGATGTGGGAAATTTTGAAATTGTCCACTTTGGCAGGAAGAACAAAAACGTAGCATATTATCTAAATGGTGAGAGATTGCAGAGCTCTGAGATGCAGAGGGATCTGGGTGTCCTAGTGCATGAATCGCAAAAGGTTAGTATGCAGGTACAGCACATCATTAGGAAAGCTAATAGAATGTTATCGTTTATCGGGAGGGGAATTGAATACAAAAGTAGGGAGGTTATACTTCAGCTATACAGGGCATTGGTGGGAGCACACCTGGAGTATTGTGTACAGTACTGGCCTCCACAGTTAAGCAAGGATGTAAATGAATTGGAGGCAGTACAGAGAAGGTTTACTAGACTAATACCTGGAATGGAAAGGTTGTCTTATGAGGAAAGCGTGGACAGGCTAGGCTTGTATCTGCTGGAGTTTAGAAGAGTAAGAGGCGACTTGATTGAACCATATAAGATCCTGAGGGGTCTTGACAGGGTGGATGTGGAAAGGATGTTTCTCCTTGTGGGAGAATCTAGAACTAGGGGTCACTGTTTAAAAATAGAAGGTCGGCCATTAAGTCAAAGATGAGGAGACAATTTTTCTCTCTCAGAGGGTCGTGAGTCTTTGGAATTCTCTTCCTCAAAAGGCAGTGGAAGTAGAGTCTTTGAATTTTTGTTTAAGCAGAGGTAGATAGATTCTTGATAAGCAACGGGGTGAATGGTTATTGGGGATAGATGGAAATGTGGAGTAGTCAGTTCAGCCATGAACGTATTGAATGGCAGAGCAGGCTCGAGGGGCCCAGTGGCCTACTATAATTCATATGTTTGTATGTTCGTATGAAACCTGTAGAATTGTACCTCATGAAGGAGTCAACAGATTCAGGAAAGTCTGAACAACCCTTTCCTAATAGGGCGGAGGAAGCAGGTGGAACTGCAGCCAATAAAAGAGTCAACACAGGAGAGAAAAGTAGATGTGTAGAGATTGCCTGACAGGGACCTGCCGCAGATATTGTATTGGAGCGCTTAGTCATTGCCTCACAGTGCCTCACTGCACAGTAATACACTCCAGCGTCTGATACCAATGTGCTGTCAATACCGAGAATGTTATAGTTTCTTTTTGGTTCAATAAAGAGTCTGAACCGCCGGTCAGTGGCGTTGCCGTTGATTGCAGATATGATAAATCTGGGGCCACGGTTCGGTTGTTCTCTGTACCAGTGGATAGCGTCGGTGCCGCTGGTGGTTGCATTGCATTGGATTTCAATCAATTGCCCCTCTTGTGCACACATCTGTTGTGGTTGGTGGATTAGAGCCTCTCCGCCGATAACTGTCGATGCAAAAGAGACAGAGAAATGAGAAATGATTAAAAAAAATAACCGCAAACGCTTTTTCTGCAGAAAACACTCACCCAAAATCAAAAAAGTGATAGTTGCAATTTCATTCATTGCGTTTTCCTGGTTTCTGCGCTCGGTGAATCAGGAATATTTCTAGAAAATCGAGTTATTTTGGCATAATTCTGACGTGCAAATGGTGATATTTGCTGCCAGGTATGAAGATAAGTATCGCTTATATATTCACTGAGGGTCAGGGAACAGTCCACGTGCTAATCTTGTTCTCCCTGACACGCCCTCTGGTGGCCCTATTTCTCACTTCTCGACTTCAAACAGTAATGGTCTCTGAGAACTTGCGGGGAACTGCAACGTGATGAGTCAGACACTTGTCCTTTGATCATCATGGACGTGGGGTCAAAGCCAGTCTAGGCAGAATGTGATGAGTGAGGCTGTGGGGAAGGCTTAAGTATGGGCGGGAGAGGCTTTTGAGGTTTGTCGCTGTAAGCAGAGCCGTGATATATGTATGGTGGACATAGCATAGGCTACACAGTATTGACTACCCTCGCATTCTACACCATTAGCCGTCACCTCATCACATATAAACTCCCGGGAATGGAATACAAAATAAACATTTGGACATTTTAGGAGGATCGAAAGCTCTCGATGCATCAGAGCGCAACCTGGCTGCCCATTCCAGTAAATACTTGATTTTCAAACCTGTAATTTAGAGAGAGGCGCGGGGGGAGGGGGGGGGGGGGGTGCGGGGTTGGGGGGGGGGGTGGGTGGCGGAGTAGAAATACAGGGAGAAAGACTGAGGAGAGATAGAGAGAGAAAGACAGATAGGGATGCAAGAAGAAATATTGAAAGATTGACACAGACGGAAAAAGCAGACAGCGATACAGGCAAAAAGACTGAGGGAGACTGAGCAAAGTACCAGTAGAGACACGGGAAGAAAGAGAAAGAGAGAGAGAGAGAAAGAGAGAGAGAGAGAGAGAAAGACAGATGCAAGGGAGAAAGACTGAGGGAGAGACAGAAAGAGAAACACAGAAAGAAGCACAGGGAGAAATACTGGGGGTGGGGGGAGAGACAAGGATAGAAACACTGATAGCGATACAGGGAGAAAGAATGAGAGAGGGAAGCACAGATGGGGATACCGGGATAAAGACTGAGGAAAAGACAGAGATAGAAACACACAGAGATACAGGGAGAAAATTGAGGGAGATACAGAGAGAGAAACACAGATAATGATACAGAGAGAAAATAAAGGGAGAGACAGAGAGAGAAATACTGATACAGATGTAGGGACAAAGACAGCGCGGGAAACTAAGACAGAAAGATAGATAGAGGTACAGGGAGAATGACTGAGGGAGGGACTAATAGTCCCTGGAGGCACAGGGAGAAAGAATGAGTAAGAGACAATGATAAAAGCACAGATAGTGATACAGGGAGAAAGACTGAGGGAACGACAGAGAGTGAAGCATAGACAGATATACAGGGAAAAAGACGGAGGGAGGGATAGAGAGAGAAAAACACAGATAACGATGCAAGGAGAAAGGCTGAGGGAGTGACAGAAACAGAAAGAAAGGCAGAGATACCAGGACAATAGTGAGGGAGGGACAGAACGCTAAACACAAATAGAGACCAAGGGAGAAAGACTGAGGGAGATACAGGGACAGAAGCACTGATGGAGATACAAGAAGAAATACTGAGGGAGGGACAGAGACAGAAACACAAATTGAAATACAGGGAGAAAGACTGAGGAGGTAACTGAGGCAGATACACAGACATAGGCACAGGGACAAAGACTGAGGGACAGCCAGAGACGCAAGCACAGAAAGAGATTCAGGGATAAAGACTGATTACGATACAGGGACAGAAACACAGACAAAGGTGCAAGGAGAAAGACTGAGCGAGAGACAGAGACAGAAACACATATAGAGGTACCGGGAGAAAATTAAGGGAGAGACACAGACAGAAAACAAAGGTAGGGATTCAGTGAGAAAGACTGAGGGATAGACAATGATAGAAACGGCGGCACAGTGGCGCAGTGGTTAGCACCGCAGCCTCACAGCTCCAGCGACCCGGATTCAATTTTGGGTACTGCCTGTGTGGAGTTTGCACGTTCTCCCTGTGTCTGCGTGGGTTTTCTCCGGGTGCTCCGGTTTCCTCCCACAACCAAAAGACTTGCAGGTTGGTAGGTAAATTGGCCATTATAAATTATCCCTAGTATAGGTAGGTGGTAGGGAAATATAGGGACAGGTGGGGATGTGGTAGGAATATGGGATTAGTGTAGGATTAGTATAAAATGGTCGGTTGATGGTCGGCACAGACTCGGTGGGCCGAAGGGCCTGTTTCAGTGCTGTATCACTAAACTAAACATATAGAGAGGGCAGGTACAAAGAATGAGGGGAAGACTGAGGGAGGAACACAGGTAGACGCACAGGGAGAACGACAGAGGGAGAGACAGAAACAGGAACACAGACAGAGATACCAGGAAAATACCGATGGAGGGACAAAAAAAGAAGCACAGATAGAGGCACAGGGAGGGAAACAGAGTGAGAAGCAAAGATAGGAAATGAGGGAGAGACGGGGAGAAAAACCGAGGGAGAAACAGTGAGAGAAATGACAGCGAGACAGCTGGAGAAATAGACGAAGATGCAGTGAAGAAGAAGCAGATGCAGCAACAGGGAGACATGTATAGTGAGGAACGGAGAGAAACAAATGAAACAACGAGACAATCAGAGGGAGAGATAGTGAGAGAAGCAGTGACTAAAATGGAAGCAGGAATTCTAGGGGGAAAACACATAGAGATATAAAATAGCATGTGATGCGGAAAGAGTTAATCCTGAAACATACTTTAAATTAAACTGCGGCGGCAGAGCATGTGGGCAGAAAATCAATTCAGTAAAAGGTAACTTGAGGACTGAGCTGAGGAGATCGCTGGTCACACAAAGAGTGGTCAATATTTGGAATGAAATCCCGGCAAAGTGGCAGAGTCTAAAAGCAAGAAATTAGTTTAATGCTGCCCAGAGGCAATTTCAGAGGTGTGGGGATTTTCTGGAAGAATGGATTAAGATGGGAAGAATGGCCTTCCTTATTCACCAATGCTTTGTAACGTCGGGGTTGATCAGCTGCAGTGAAGACGCAAACACGGTGCGGGGGCTCCCTCTGGTGGCGATATGTGGGTAAAATTTGCCTGGAAAATCACTGAATTCTCAAACTGCTGAAGGGGGTTGTGATCTTGTCACATTCCTCTTGTTCTTATTATTGTTACTATGTCAATACAATTTAATGCAGATAAACCTACACACGATGTTAATGCCAACTTCAGCATTAATTATCGTGCTACATACAAAGGATGTAAATATCTCTCGTGATTCATCGCTATCCTATATATTATAGGATTTTAATGCAACTGCTGCTATTTTACACTTGTCACTGAGCTGCGGTTATTATCTTTATCCATTATAATTGCTGCTATTAGAATGGAGTACTTCATGTGGGAAGCTCATTGGAACGAGAGACTGATTTTCTACTCTCTGCACTTGCATGGAACACGGCAGAATGAGACAAGGACAGTGAAAGCTAGAGAGACTCAGAGATGGAGAGAGTGGTGATAGAGACACAGGAAAACCGAAAGACATAGAGAAACTGATAGTAACGGAACCAAAGAGGGAGTCAGAGACTCCGAGAAGGACAGAGACAGAAAGAGGCGCACAGAGGAGTTAATTGGTCCACAACTAATACTGATTGGCTCCCAACTGTCATCAGTTCTGACAAACTAGCCAATGCTGTCCCTGAGAAACGCCCCTGAGTTCCTCAATAAGTGAAGCCTGTCCCTAATCTGAGTTTATTATTTAATATCAGACCAGAAGGGTCAACATAGTTTAAATATTCTATTATTTTCCTTGGAACTCTAAATCAGGCAGCATGTACACCCCATGTGCCTTACTGATATTACTGGTCGTGCTGACTGGTGAGTCTATGCTTAAGTGGTCAGCGTGTGTTTCAAGGGTTATACTTACCCACAGACTTTTTACAAATTCTATATTTATGTTACAGGAACGAACGGCAAAGATTCTGTGCACCAGGATCCGCCTGAATTGACGGTTCAGGAAGGACAGGCCATAATACTAAACTGCCGTTACTCGACAGCTGTTCCAGCTCTGTTCTGGTACATCCAGTGTCCCGGTGAAGCTCTGAAAGATTTAGTGACGATGTATAGCTCGGGAGCTAAAGATAAGTCTCCAATTTTCGCAGGCAGGCTCTCTGCTGGTTTACACAAAGAAAACAAAACGGTTCTTTTAAATATCTCCGGGGTTCTTCTCTCCGACACCGCTGTGTATTTCTGTGCCATGGAGCCCACACTGCTGCAGAGATGTCGCGGACCCCGGACAAAAACCCACACTGAGAGTTCCAGTTAGCGCTCAGCAGAGGGCGCTCTTCCACCGGTAAATAGAAGCAACCATTCAGCCTCCACAGTGTGAGGCATAGGGACCTTCCTAAAAGATAATAAAACACACAGCCCTCAACAAGAACAGGTGAGGACCACTTGTGGGATTATATTAGTTGATTTCAATTCGCATTTACACTATAAATAAACTTCATAAATCTATTTCTGTCTCCTTGATATACGTTCTGTCCTTTGCTGCCCTTTCTGTGCCTGACCACAATATTAAGCAGCCCTTTACCCCATCTCCCCTGTCAGTTTCCCAGATCCTACGACCGCGGCCTGGTCACAGGGTTCATTTGATCAGATTGTGTTGCTGGTTCTGCGACAGTGTATAAACAATGAATAGATTTCACCAGGTAGTGATTTCATTGTTTAAACAAGCGCCAAGCACAGAGCTCCCCCAATGTCCAGTGTCCTTGAGAATGTCTCTTTTAATGCTGGAATGTTTTCTGTCCCCATGAACAATCCTGGGCTGTTGGTGTTGTCATGGGATATTATCATTTCGAATAAAACTTAAAATAAAATGCGAATTTGCAATTTAAAATTAATGCATCTCTATTCCAATTTTTAAAATCCCCTTTGAAAAATAAAGTGAATGAACATTTTTCTGTCTGTAAATTTTTCTACAGTAACGCCAGTGAGCACATCATCTCACTGCCATCTGGGGCGGCTGCATGTATCTAGAAGTTACATCTGACTTCTTTCAGTTCACAAACAGTTTGTATTGAGGGAGACCATTCGGCCGTCCTTGGATTATTCAAATGAGTGATCCTAACTCCCGTCCGCTGTTTGGTATTCATTCTCTTCCTTTATCCATTGCAGGGCATTTTACTGCACCGCTGCATCCTGAAGTTTATTCCATAGCTTGATAGAGTACATAGGTAGAGACAGTTCGCATTGGCAGTAGGGTCGGCATTCAAAGGGCACAGGGTTGAGGTAATTGGGGAGATGATGAGATTGTTTTTTTTTAACACAGGGAGTTATGATGATCTACAATGCAATGCCTTATTGGGTAATGGAAGTAGATTCAACAGTAATTTTCAGGAGGGGTGTGTATAAATACTTGAAAAGCATCACATGGCATGCTTTCCTTTAGTAGCCGAGGCATAGAGTATAAGAGAAAGGAGGTTATGCTAGAACTGTATGAAACACTTGAGTACTGCGTACATAGGAACATAGGAGTAGGAGTTCGCCATTCATCCCATTGAGCACGTTCCGCCATTCAATAAGTTCATGGCTGAACTGATTACTCCACATTTCCACCTACCGCCTGTAACCTTTCACCCCCTTGCTTATCAAGAATCTATCTACCTCTGCCTTAAAAACATTCAAAGACTCTGCTTCCACTGCCTTTTGAGGAAGAGATTTCCAAAGACTCGCGACCCTCTGAGAGAAAACATTTCTCCTCATCTCTGTCTTAAATGGGCGACCCCTTATTTTTAAACAGTGACCCCTAGTTTGGGATTCTCCCACAAGGGGAAACTTTCTTTCCTCATCCACCCTGTCAAGATCCCTCAGGATCTTATATGTTTTCAGTCAAATCGTCTGTTACTCTTCTAAATTCCAGCGTATACAAGCCTAGCCTGTCCAATCCTTCGTCGTAAGACTTCAATGCCTTTTTTCCCCACACTATCCCTAAATCTCTTTATGCCATTGGTATTTAGAAATCTATCAATCTCTGCTTTAAACATACTAAATGACTGTGCTTCCACAGCCCTCTAGGGTAAAGAATTCCAAATATTCACAACCCGCATGGGTGATTGGTTAAGAAGGCTCCATGGGATCCAGGGCAATTTGGCAAATTGGATCCAAAATTGGTTTGGTGGCAGGAAACAGAGGGTAATGGTCGAGGGTTGTTTTTGCAAGTGGAAGCCTGTGCCCACTGGTGTACCACAGGGATCGCTACTGGGGCCCTTGCTGTTTGTAGTGTACATTAATGATTTAGAAATGAATATAGGAGGTATGATAAGTAAGTTCGCAGATGACACGAAAATTGGTGGTGTCGTGAGGAGGAAGGCCTTAGATTACAGGACGATGTAGATGGGCTCTTAAGATGGGTGGAGCAGTGGCAAATGGAATTTAATCCTGAGAAGTGTGAGGTGATGCATTTTGGGAGGACTAACAAGGCAAGGGAATATACAATGGATGGTAGGACCCTAGGAAGTACAGAGTGTCAGAAAGACCTTGGTGTACTTGTCCATAGATCACTGAAGGTAGCAGCACAGGTCGATAAGGTGGTTAGGAAGGCATATGGGTTACTTCTCTTCATTAGCCGAGGCATAGAATATAAGAGCATGGAGGTTTTGACGGAGCTGTATAAAACGCTAGTTAGGCCACAGCTGGAGTACTGTGTACAGTTCTGGGCACCACATTATAGGAAGGATGTGATTGCACTGGAGAGGGTGCAGAGGAGATTCACCAGGATGTTGCCTGGGCTGGAACATTTCAGCTATGAGGAGAGACTGAAAAGACTAGGGTTGTTTTTCTTAGAACAGAGAAGGATGAGGGGGGACATAGAGTCATAGAGTTATAAAGCACAGAAACGGGCCCCTCGGCCCATCGTGTCTGTGCTGGCCATGATTGAGGTATACAAAATTATGAGGGGCATTGACAGGTTAGATAAGAAGAGACTGTTTCCCGTAGCAGAGCGGCCAGTAACCAGGGGGTGTAGATTTAAGGTAAGGGGCAGGAGGTTTAGAGGGGATTTGAGGAAAACAATTCATCCAGAGGGAGGTTGGAATCTGGAATACACTGCCTGAAGTGGTGGTAGAGGCAAGAACCCTCACAGCATTTAAGAAGTATTAAGATGAGCACTTGAAACGCCATAGCATACAAGGCCACGGGCCAAGTGCTGGAAAATGGGACTAGAATAGTTAGGTGCTTGATGGCCGACACAGACACGATGGGCCGAAGGGCCTGTTTCTGTGCTGTATGACTCCATTACTCTATGACAACCCTCTGAGTAAAGAAATTTCTACTCATCTCTGTCCTAAGTGGCTTCCCCTTATTTTGAAATTGTGTCCCCTGGTTCTAGATTCCCCAACCAGGGGAAACATCTTAGTTGCATCTACCCCAGTCTATCCCTTCAATTATTTTATAAGTTTCAATGAGATCACCTCTTATTCTTCGAAACTCTTGGGAATATAGGCCCAGTTTCCCCAATCTCTCTTCATAGGACAGTCCCACCATCCCGGGAACAAGTCTGGTGAATCTTCGTTGCACTCCTTGTATGGCAACAATATCCTTCCTAAGGTAAGGGGACCAAAACTGCACAGGGTACTCCAGGTGCGGACTAACCAAGGTTCTATACAATTGAAGCAAGACTTCACTACTCCTGCACTCAAATCCTCTGACAATGAAGGCCACCATACCTTCTTAATTGCTTGCTGCACATGCATGTTAGCTGTACAGTTCTGGTAACCACATTACAGTGTGATTGAACTGGAGAGGGTGCAGAGTAGATTTACGAGGAAATTGCCAGGACTGGGGAATGTAGCTATCAGGAAAGATTAGATAGGCTGGGGTTGTTTTCCTTGGAACAGAGGAGGGCAAGGGGTGACTTAATTAAGGTGTGTAAAATTATGAGGGGCCTAGATAGAGTAAATAAGGATGACCTATTTACATTAGGAGATGGATCAAAATCCAGAGGGAATGGATTTAAAGTAATTGATAGCAGGATTAGCGAGGAGATGAAGAAACTTTTTTCAGCCAGAGGATGGGGGGATCTGGATCTCAGTGCCTGAAAGGGTGGTAGCAGCAGAAAGGCATTGAAAAATACTTGGATATCTGCTTGAAGAGCTGTAACCTGCAGGGCTACAAATCTAGTGCAGGAAGGTAGGATTACGCTGGGTAGCTCATCATCGACCAGCACAGACATGATGGGATGATTGGCCTCTTTCTGTGTTATAAATTTCTTATGACTTCTATTTCTATGAAACCTTCGCAGTGCCGTGCGGAATGAAGTGGGGAGTGGGATTATTTGGAAAGCTCTTTCAAAGAGCCAGTGCAAACACGATGGTCTGAATGGCCTCCTTGTGTGCTGTGCGATTCAGTGATTCTTTTTAGATGCACAGAGACATGTCAAGGCCACAGGAACACACGCAGCCACATGCACACTGAGGCGCGTACATACAAACCAAGAGCCACACAATGTTTCATATCACTTGGAACTCATTGATGTATAATCATTTGTAATTTGACTGAAATGGAAAGATGTGAGTTGCAGCAAAAAATCAAACACTGGCATTAATTCTCCCACGAACGCATCAAAATGTTTCCAAATGGTCTGACTAGTCACAAGGTTCAATGGCAAGCTGACCTCACTCAGTATTTCTTTCAACCCCCAGTCAGAGCCTGTACATTAGTGTAAAAACAGAAAATGCTGGAAATAGTCAAAGGGTCTGGCAGCATCTGTGGAGAAAGAAACAGAGTTAACCTTTCAGGCCTGTGATCTTTCATCAGTGTCAAGGTCCTGTCGTTTTTTTGGGGGGTGGTGGGGTGGGGGGGGGGGGTGGTGGGCGGGAATATGCAGTTTGCCTTTAAGGCTTGAAAAGATCAGTATTGCTTTAAGAACCAACAAGCCTCAAGAGTTATAGGAAGGTGCATATTTGTTGCCTTAGAAACAGCCGTTTGGAGACTGTGATTCAAAAGGTGCATTCTCACTACCATAGATACAGACACTGGGAGTGAGCATCAAGCGATACATTTGTTAAAATTCAATTTGAACTGGCTTTTTAGTTGAAGACAGTTTGTTCTAACGAGCAGATGTGAGGTAATGCATTTTGGAAGATCTAATACAGGTGGGAAGTATACAATAAATGGCAGAACCCTTAAGAGTATTGACAGGTAGAGAGATCTGGGTGTACAGGTCCACAGGTCACTGAAAGTGGCAAAGCAGCTGGATAAGGTAGTCAAGAAGGCATACGGCATGCTTGCCTTCATTGGTCGGGGTACTGAGTTTAAAAATTGGTAAGTCATGCTGCAGCTGTACAGAACTTTAGTTAGGCCACACTTAGAATATTGCGTGCAATTCTGGTCGCCACACTACCAGAAGGACGTGGAGGCTTTGGAGAGGGTACAGAGGAGGTTTACCAGGATGTTGCCTCATCTGGAGGGCTTTAGCTATGAGGAGAGGTTGGATAAACTCGGATTGTTTTCACTGGAACGACGGAGGTGGAGGGATGACATGATAGAGGTGGAAGCAGGTACGATAATGACATTTAAGAGGCATCTTGACAAATACATGAATAGGATGGGAATAGAGGGATACGGTCCCTGGAAGTGCAGAAGGTTTTAGTTTAGGCAGGCATCAAGATCGGCACAGGCTTGGAGGGCCGAATGGCCTGTTCCTGTGCTGTACTGTTCTTTGTTCTTTGTTTGTTCTTTGTTCTTTGAACACAGACACAGAGGACACGAACAGACAGCCATGGTGTTTAGCACTTGTAAAAAGAGTTCTCAACCATTTAAACTGAAGGAGTAGGATTTTTTGTCTGTTAATTATTATCTCTCAAAATTCTAAAAAAAGTCAAGCCAAAACAGAGATCTCTGGTAATTTAAATTGAAGAAAGAGAAGTTAGATGGTGACAATCTTTGATTCTATTGAAAGTGTTTGCAAGTCGTTAATTGCTGAAATTCACTGAAGAAGGAAAGCATCACCACCTGTTGAAGTTCAACGACGGACTATTCTACTGTGGAAGAACCTTTTATCCCACATTCGGACGACTGTGAGGACTTCAAGCAGCATTCCGTGAGGACTTCAAGCAACATTGGACTGTAAATGTGCAAGGACTCTATTTTTTTCTATTTTAAATGTTGTTTATATCTTCATAATGTTTAAGCATTCAGTTCTTCTAATTAAAGAGTTAATGTGTTGATTTAAAGACACCTGGTTTGGTTAGCCTCATTCGGGGGTTAAAAGATGGTACAATTTGGCTGGGTCTTTCTTTAATTTGGAAAGTTTTAAATGATATGTTAGGCGATCTGTGGAGTGAAGGGATTGAATTAACAGTGTGTTTCTCCCACCGCAATCAGAATGGTATATTTTGGAGCGGTCGGTCATAACATCAGAACTAGACCGGGTTGTACTGTAATCGGTTTCAAGCAAATAAGGAGACAGGGAAATGTGGCAAGGGGAGGAGAGAGGAAATGAAATGCAGAATGTAGGAGATACAAAATGATAAAAGGGAATGATAGTGCAAGGAAAAAGGAGATGGTAATGCGACAAGTAAAGAAACAGCCATAACGTGGCACAGGATCCAAGATATTAGCACTGATGCATAAATGTTCGGTCAAAGAGATAGTTTTTAACGACCGTCTTAAAGGGGGACAGAGTGGACAGGAAGCGAGCTTTAGGAGCATAGAGATACATAAATAAATAGATTGATAGACATATAGAAAAATAGACAGACAGATATTTAGAAAATTGAAAGAGATCGAGATATAAATAGAGAGACAGACACAGCTATATATAATTACTTGGACAGACTGATGGAGAGATTTGGATAGGGCAAATAGATACGTCGATTGGCAGATATCATTTGAATCCCAAAATGCAATAATAAGAAACTGAACAAAAGGGCAGCGAATAATTTTGAATAGAAGCTTATCTCTGTTCGTGTTGAGAATGTGGAAAATTCTCAGTGTCGGCAGCAGGATATGGAAATCTCAGTGCTCACTGACAGCTGAACTATTGCACAGTGTCACTGGCGACCAAGTTCTCTAGGTTATAGAGTCATTTTCGGAGCTGAAGGTGGCCATTCGGCCCATCAGGTCCATAAATAAGGGAGAAGTCAGGATGTGGGAATTTCAGTGATTACTGAAACACTCTTCCATGTACATTTATCACGCTGTGATTGCAGTGCGTTGGCCCATTGTCCTCCCAGTCCTCCATTAGAGAACGGAGACCTTCATCACCTCTGCCTGTGGTTGAAATTGACCGAGGCCCCAGCAGGTGAAAAGGTAGCGACTAGATCCCGGCCTCATCCTGCCCAATGTCAGATAGAGAAGTCTTTTATTATATCCGTCTGTTGCCGAATTTGATCCCAGGTCCCGGGGTCAGTGGGCAGTATGCCACACATGCACACTTAGAATACAATTAAGATTCACATCAGAAATCACATCTAACAGTGGAAGATGGTGGAAAATTGGGGGATAGATAGAGATCGGTAGAGATCGAGAGATAGATGCAGAGAGATAGAAAGGACGATAGAGCGATAGTGAGAGAACTGCTGCAGTCTGTGTAGTGTAGGTACAAATCCTTGCAGACCCACACTGCTGCTAGGGAGGGCATTCCAGGCTATTGATCCAGAAACAGTGCAGGAACGGCAATAAACTTCGAAGTCAGAATGGTGTGCGACTTGTCTTTGTCCTTCTAGGTGGCAGAGGTCGCAGGTTTGGGAAATGCTGCCGAAGAAAGCTTGGTGCGTTGCTGCAGTGCATCTTGTAGATGGTACACACTGCAGCCACGGAGCGCCAGTGGTGGAGGGCGTGAATGTTTAATGTGGTGAATGGGGTGAAGATCAAACGGGTTACTTTGTCCTGAATGATATCGACCTTTCTGAGTATTGTTGGAGTAGCAGTCATCAGCTAACTGGAGAGTATTCGATCACACTCCTGACTTGTGCCCTGTAGGTAATGGAAAGTCTTTGGGAAGGCAGGAGGTGTGTTGATCGCTGCATAATTCCCAGCCTCTGACCTGCTCTTGTAGCCAGAGTATTTATGTGGCTGGTCCTGTTAAGTTTGTGGTCAATGGTGACTGTGGGGGCTGCAGTTGAATGTCGAATGGAGGTATTGAGACTCTCTTTTGTGGGAAATGGTCATTGCCTGGCACTTGTGTGATGCAAAAGTTACTTACCACTTCTCAGCATGTGGGCACATTTTCTGAGAAATTGCGAATGGGAGTGAACACGGTGCAATCATTAGCAAACATTCACACTTCTGACCTTACGATGGAGGGAAGATGTAGCTGAAGATGGCTGAGTCTAGGACACTGCCCTGAAGAGCTCCTACAGCATTGCTGGAGCTGAGCTGATTGGCCTCCATCAACCATCTTCCTTTCCTCCAAGTATGACACCAACCGATGAAGAAAATTCCCCTGATTCCCCATTGACCTCACTTTTACTCAGGCTCCATAATGCTACATTCGGTCAAAGTCTGCATTAATGTCAAGGGAAGTCACTCTCACCTCACTTCTAGAATTGAACTCTTTTGTCCACGTTTGGAACAAGGTTGTAATGAGGTCCGGAGCCAAGTGCCCCTAGCAGGACCAAAACTGAGAACCAATGAATAGGTTATTAGTGCGTAGTTTAGTTTAGAGATACAGCACTGAAACAGGCCCTTCGGCCCACCGAGTCTGTGCCGACCATCAACCACCCATTTATACTAATCCTACACTAATCCCATATTCCTACCACATCCCCACCTGTCCCTATACATTTCCCTACCACCTACCTATACTAGGAGCAATTGCTAATGGCAAATTTACCTATCAACCTGCAAGTCTTTTGGCTTGTGGGAGGAAACCTAAGCACCTGGAAAAACCCACGCAGACACAGGGAGAACTTGCAAACTCCACACAGGCAGTACCCAGAATTGAACCCGGGTCCCTGGAGCTGTGAGGCTGCGGTGCTAACCACTGCGCCACTGTGCCGCCCTAGTGCCGCCTCATAACACTGTTAACAACCCTATTCATCACTTTGTAGATGGTTGAGAGCAGGTTGTTTGACTATAATTGGCCAAATTGGATTTGTCCTCTCTTTTTTGTGGAAAGGACATACCTGGGTAATTTTTCACATTGTCGGGCAAATGCCAGTGACATTGATGTACAGGAACAGCTTGGCTAATGGCACAGCTAGTACTGGAGCACAGGTCTTCAGCAATTCAGGGGGTTGTTGTCGGGTCCCATACTCTTCTCTGTATCCGGTGCACTCAGTCGTGATTTCTGCACTTGGATCCGGAAACCTAGCTTATCCCTATTCAGAAAATACTCTGCTCTATCTTGCTTAGGTACAAAGTAGATGACATCACACTTTCCGGCAATGAAATCCATCTGTCTCAGTTTCACCAACTTACGGAATCTAAGAGATACGTTGTATTGCATTTTCTGCTCTGACCTACATTATTTATTTTTCCACCTAACTTGGAGTCGTCAGAAAATTTATATATGCGACTCTATTATTTCATTCGACTCTTTTATTGGCATGATTAAAAACTGGCGCACTAGCACTGATTGCAGGTGATGCCACTAGTTATATCCTGCCAGTTTGAGTACGTAGCCTACACTTTCTCCTGCCTTCTAACCAATTCCCTATCCAAACCAATAGATTGACTCCATTTTTGTTAGTAGTTTCTTATGAGGAACAGTGTCAACTGCCACCTGCAAGTCCCTATAAGCAACAACCATAGACACTCCCTTATCTACCACGTTAGTTGCCACCTTTAGAATTCAACTAGGTTCTTTAGATATGACTTACCTTTACAAATCCTTGAAGACCCTTTCCAATCAGCTCATATCTGTCCAAGTGCTCAGTCATTCTGTCTCTAACAACAGATTCTAATGAACTTACTAACGACAGATAGGTCTATAATCTCTTAATTTATCTTACAACACTTAAATAGTGCAGCGGCATTGACAATTTTCCAATTCAAGGGGATAATTATTAAATCAAGAGAGTAATGCATCAGAAATCACTTCACCTATGCCTTTAACACCCTAGGGTGGAAGTTACAGTGCTCTGCAATCTTTAGTCTCATCGGTATATCGATTACAATTAGTTCCTCACCTTCATTTCTTTTCTTTTTTTCAGTTTTCCTTGCATCTCTCATATTTTTCCACATCATGTAGTGTGAAGTGTGATACTACAAAGTAACATTTAAGCAAGTCTGCCATTTCCTCAATTCCAATTACGATATAATTGTGTCTGTCAACAATGGGCCCACATTACTCTTACCCACCTTATTTCTTAACAAAAAACAGTTGTAAAACCATTTAGTCCTCTCCTTGATAGCCCAAATAAACTTTATCTCAATAGAGAGGTAGGCAGTATACGCTCATGTATCAATGGATAAATACAAGTCTATACGATAGAAAAATGTCACATTGATTCCCAAAATGCAATAACAAGAAAGGGCACATAAATGATTCTGAACAGGAACCTATCTCTGTTTGCAGTTTGTGTTTAGAACGTAGAAAGAGCTCAGAGTCATCATCAGGGTATGGAAATCACAGTGTATAGTGACACCTGATCCACTCCAAATCAGACTGGAGATCAAGGTCTGTAATAATGTTACTGCTATGGTCAGGAGACGGACACCTCAGTGTGCACTGGCAGGTGTCATAGGCTGATAGGCTGTGATGACAGAATACGGCCCATCGTTTCACTCAGTAGCCAATCAGAGATCTTTATCCCTACTGTCTGCAACTGGATTTGAACCCAGGGAACCAAGGATGAGTGGACAATATACATCCCACCAATCCTGGAATTACATGGAGATTCACATGAGTATTCCCATTGCATTGGGATGGAGGGAGGAGCCTGATGTTTGCATAGCAAAGACAAGCACCAACTGCAGATCCAGAACTATAAAATGTCACTGACGCCGGTCACTGCTTCAACTTGTTGGAAGAGGGTTGAAGGATTAACTGCAAATTTTATTTCAATCTTGCTTCTTCTTGTGCTAGATCTGATGCTCCACAATCAAAACAGACTGAACTGTGAGTCCACACAGCCATTCTATGATTTCGACACAGTAAAAGAGTAAGGAGTCCAAAATACACAGATTGAGAGGGAGTGGAAGGTGAGCGGTACTTTCAGCAGTTAAAGAGCAGGGTCAGTTTGGAGGGAGGCACATGTCACTGTCAATGAATGCAGAGTGCGGAAGGAGAAATAGGCAGTGAGGAGAGGAGAGTAGAGAGAGATGATGGGGGTATAGAGAGTGCGGGTGGGGAGTAGAGAATGAGGATGGGAAGTGGAGATGGGGGACTGGAGATCGGGGATGGGTAAATAGAACGTTGAGAATGGCAAGAGGAGAATAGAATGTGCGTATGGGGAAGTAGAGAGTGAGGATGTGGGAGTAGAGAGTGACTTAGAGGAGTAGAGATTGAGGATGGAGGAATAGAGAGTGGAGATTCAGGAGTGGAGACTGTGGAGGAGGAGTAGAGAGTGGGGATGGGTGGGTAGAGAACGGGGATGGGGGAGTAGAGATTGAGGATGGGAGAGTAAAAAACGGGGATGGATGAACAGAGTGGGGATGAGGGGAGTAGAGATTGAGGATGGGAGAGTAAAAAACGAGGATGGATGAACAGCGTGGGGATGGGGGGAGTAGAGATTGAGGATGGGGGAGTAGAGAAAGGGGATGGGGGAGTATAAAGTGAAGGTGGAGGAGTCGAGAGTGGGGATAGAAGGGTACAGAGCGGGGATGGGGAGTAGAGAGTGGTGCTTATGGGTTTGGAGAGTCTGGATTGGGAGAGTAGAGGCCGGGATTTGTGGAATACAGAGCGGGGATAGGATGAGTAGATCGTGGGAAAGGAAAATTAAAGGGTAAGTTCCCATTTATGTTCAATGCTTCTTATTGTGTATTTATTTATATTGGCTGGAATTGTACAGAAATTTGTTATTTAGGTGAGACTGGGAATCGGACGAAACTCGTTACTAGTGTAATATAGAAATCCTCATAGATAGAGAAAGATAAATGGAAAGAATGAGGCAGAGCCCCTGGATAAACAGGGCAGAAACAGAGAATGATGGTGAGTGCAGGTAGAAAGGTAATCAATGAAATGGAATGGAACAAAGATTGGGCAGAGATTGTGAGAGGGAAATAAATATATGGCAAACGGAGAGACTGGAAGAAGTAAACTGTGCGTAGCCAGAGAGAGAATGAGAGGGCGAGACAGCGGGGAGACAGACATATAGATTAACAGGCAATCTCCAGAGAGATCATGATGGAGAGCTTGAGAAACGGATAGAAGAGGAGAGAGACAAAGGCAGACAGTACCAAGGACACAAAGATATAAATACAGTGACCAGGGGAGATAGAGAAAAACAGTAATGAGCAGTTAATGTGTTGCAGCAGGAAGCCAGAGAAAGGCACACAAAGAGCAAGGCAGTGGTAGTGACGGATGAGAGAGAGAGAGCAAGAAGGGAAATAAGGAATAACAGGAAACAGAAGCACATGGGAGAAATCGAAAGCACAAGAGAGAGAAAGGTTCTGAAAACTTTACAGATGTTGGATTGGCTTGGTGATCTTGCCATAGTGAAGCGCGTCTTTGTGAACTGTTGGTACGCCTTTACATTTTCAACATCTATAAGGAATCTGAGATGATGAGTGAAAGAAACGAGGAAAATATGAAAAAGGCATGGATAGGCAAGGAATTCAAATCAATGCAAATAAATGATTGGTAAATGGAAAAATAGTGAAATGGAAAGGCAGCGTCATACACAACGAGGCTGCTTTTGAACCCAGGGGTGAAAGTCAGTCTTGAAGGAGTGAGACATCCCAATCCCTGCACAGCTACCTCTTTGAGGGAGTCAATGTGCAGATGTTTCCATGACAGAGAGGGACAGAATTATAATAGTCAGTGTACTTGTATTTCCCTGAGAAAGGGACTGAGAGACACCACTGATAGTTCCTGAGGGATAGGGACTGAGAGGTATCAATCAATAAAAATATATCTTCTTGAGGGAAAAGAACTGGGAAACATTAGTTGGTGTGCAAATGTAATAATCCTACCCCCGTTTTGGCTTTATCTCGGATCAGGCGTACCCCCCAGATGATCACTCTCATTTAATGTTGAGAAAGACAGATCTCACAGATACGTGAATGAGTCTGAAGAACAGATCAAACTCTCCACAAAGGAAAGGAACCAAATGAGCATATGGCCATACTTCAGGTAGCATTTTTTGCAAGCTTTATCAGATTATAAAAACCCAGATATTATAAGGGTTTGGGAATCTCTCGTGAATAATGTACCTCCCCACTGAAGTGTGTATGGAGATGAGTTTTTGTGTTTGCGATACAGAAGACTATATATTTTCTACATTATATAAAAGGTTATAAAAGAACTGAACATGCAATTCACATGAAATAGGAAGCCAATCGCAACGTTGAGGTTTCTAGGAAAAGAATGAAAGTATAATCTTAATTCTAGTAGAAAATCCAAGTTTTAAGTCTGAAAAAATGTTACAGTAAACTTCTTAAGATATCCATCAATATTTAAAGCAGCATTTACTTTAAATCCCCGAGTAGAACGCTACAGAGTTTAGTGAGATAGCTCTATCCCAATTAAAGGGAGAACTATCGTTACCAGAACACAATGAGTGCCTTTACTCTGAGAAACGCTGGAGTGAATTCAACGAATCTAAATATCCACTGTGCGGTTCCAATATTTATACTGTTTCTAAGCTGCATAACTAGTTTTTTTCTCTTTTTAACGTATGGAGGTTCATCACTTTTAGGAGTGAATCCCTCTTAGCAGAAGCTGCCTGTATGCTCAAAGATGTGGCAATTCCTACATCACCTTTTAGGAAGATACCCTGCTCCTATTTTTTAAATCCCTAATTCATAGGAAAATAACTCGTGTAACATAATAACGCATGTGTATGGCCGAATTCCTTCACAACGATTCCCCGAGGGCTGGGTGATTGAGAGATACCAATGTACAGATATCTCCCTGACAGCGCAGGACTGAGAGACACCAGTCAGTGTACAGATATCTCCCTGAGGGAGAGGGACCGAGAGGCACCAGTCAGTGTACAGATATCCAGAGATCTCCCTGAGGGAGCGGGACCAAGAGACACCAGTCAGTGTACAGATATCTCCCTGAGGGAGAGGGACTGAGAGACACCAGTCAGTGTACAGATATCACCCTGAGGGAGAGGGACCGAGAGGCACCAGTCAGTGTACAGATATCACCCTGAGAGAGAGGGACTGAGAGACACCAGTCAGTGTACAGATATCACCCTGAGGGAGAGGGACCGAGAGGCACCAGTCAGTGTACAGATATCACCCTGAGAGAGAGGGACTGAGAGACACCAGTCAGTGTACAGATATCTTACTGCGAGAGAGAGACTGAGAGACACCAGTTAGTGTACAGATATCCAGATATCTCCCTGAGGGAGTGGGACCGAGAGGCACCAGTCAGTGTACAGATATGACCCTGAGAGAGAGGGGACTGAGAGACACCAGTCAGTGTACAGATATCACCCTGAGGGAGAGGGACCGAGAGGCACCAGTCAGTGTACAGATATCACCCTGAGAGAGAGGGACTGAGGGACACCAGTCAGTGTACAGATATCTCCCTGAGGGAGAGGGACCAAGAGGCACCAGTCAGTGTACAGATATCACCCTGAGAGAGAGGGGACTGAGAGACACCAGTCAGTGTATAGACATCACTGTGAGAGAGGGACTGAGAGACACCAGTCAGTGTGCAGATATCACCCTGAGAGAGGGGACTGAGAGACACCAGTCAGTGTATAGATATCACTGTGAGAGAGAGGGACTGAGAGACACCAGTCAGTGTACAGATATCACCCTGAGAGAGAGGGGACTGAGAGACACCAGTCAGTGTATAGATATCACTGTGAGAGAGAGGGACTGAGAGACACCAGTCAGTGTACAGATATCACTGTGGGAGAGAGGGACTGAGGGACACCTGTCAATATACAGATGGATCCCTGAAGGAGAGGGACTGAGGAACAGTAGTTAATATACAGAAATTACCTTGCGAGAGAGGCACCAGTACTGGTATCTCATTTTCTAACACATAGGATGACAGAATTTTCAATACTTCAATAAGTCCATATCTGTACATTTTCAGACTTCAGAGTTCTATGTGATCGATGCAACTCTGCATTCTGGTACCACGGGATACTCTTGATCTTATTGTTTTTTTATTGGTTTCAGATAAGAACTTCAGGTCTTCGGATAATGAATAATAAAATATTATTAACATCTTGAAGACCCACCTGAACCCTTTAACAACAAATAATCATACAGTGCCATCTCAACAGTTATTGGACATTATCAGCTCTAAGTTTTCATACATTTTCGTTGGTAGTTCTTTATTGTTTGACATAATATGGCTACTTTTGTGAGTTGGAATGCAACAGTCGATAGACCCTGGTTGGAGATTCATTCAACCAATCAGACTGGAAATGCTACTGTTGGGCCCTTGATAGACAGTTCCTGTCAAATCAGCTTCAAGATACAATTGATTGTCCTTCCCGCTCTCCTTGGCCCACTCATTACGTTGGGTATTACTTTAAACTCAATTGCACTCTGGCACATCATACGAATGAAGAAGGTCTCATCGTCAACTGATGTTCTCCTGCTTGACTTAACCATCATCAACATCTTGGTCATCCTGGCTTCTAAACTTGCCCTTCTGCAATGTACAAAGGCACTTATCTCGGTGGTGTTACTGCGTGATATCAGCTTTATCTTAAATATCATCAACCTTCACGGCAACCCACTCTTCATGACCTGCATTGCTGTTGATCAATACTTCGCTGTTGTCCATCCCATCAGGTCTCGTGCCTGGAGAAAGTCCCAATACTGCATTGTTCTGTCCATTGCAATTTGGCTCACTGTGCTATCCCTGAGCCTGGCGCATTTATTCACGAGAAAGGCCACTTTAAACGGCCTACTTTCATGCAAGGCTCTGGTTTCATTCTGGGAGAGGAAACCAGTGCTTCTGCTGTGCCCCAAATTGTTGACATTTTTTATCCCAATCCTGATCCTGTTGACCTGCTATGCTTTGACCGCAAAGAAACTGATCAAAGTGGGAGTTGGTAAGGAATCCATGGAATTGATGAAGAGGAAAGTGCTGCGAACCATTTGGGCGATTCTGGCTCTTCTCCTTTTCTGTTTTGCCCCATTTCACATCATTGAACTATCCTTTGTGTTGAAGAATCTGCTGGTACCTTCAGAGGAAATCACAACGTGGTACCTTTGTACAATTCGGCCGTATACCTGGACTCTCACTTCCTTCAGCTGCATCCTCAATCCCCTCCTCTACATTTTCAGGTCCCAAAACTTTCAGTGGAGGCCACGTAGCTGTTGTGAGTAGAGTGTGGAAAGAGAGCAGGGTTTACGTTGTGATTGATACAAGGCTATGGGGAGAGAATGGAGCAGTGGGATAAGTTTGGGACTAATACCGGGCTATGGGTAGAGAGCAGGGCTGTAGGAATAGTTTGCAATTAACACAAGGCAATGTGGGATTAGTGTGGGATTGCTATAGGGCTACAGGGAGAGAGTGGCTGTAGCATTAGATTGACACTGGGCTGTGGGTAAAGAAGGTTCAATTGTAATAGTTTTGGATTGATACAGGACTACAGCAGGGGGTGGGGGGGGTGGTGCAATGAGATTAGTTTTGGATTAACGTAAGGCAATAGGGAGAGAGTAGGCATTAATATTAGTCTGATGCAGAAAAGTGGTTGCTGAGATTTGGTTGGGATTGATACTGAGTTACGGGGATAGTACGGGGCAGTGCTATTAGTTTAGGATTGATACAGGCATATGGGGAGGGAGCCGGGCCAGAGGATTGGATTGGGATTGATAGATTGCTACGAAGAGAGAAGAGATAGGATCACACAAGGGCCAACACGGGAATCAGTGTTTAGGATTTAAATGAATGATTTCGGATTGTGTCCTGTACCTTCTAATACCAGTTGGATCATATCCCAGTTTCTCCATGTAGACAGCTTAAAGTAAACAATTCATTAATTAGTTGCTTCTTCAAGGAGAAACGCGACCAGGATGTCAACATAGATGTTAATTCTCATCGCCTGTTTCTTTAATGGCCTGTTGGAGTTTGCTCCGAAATGCCGTCTGAATCTATGAATTGTAGCGTTGTAATCAATAAAATCTGCGTCTTTATGTTGAACAGGAAATCCGTTTCATTTCTTACTGAAAAAAATAGACAATTAATGATCCCAAACAAATAGCAATACCTTCCTCGTCTCCCAACAACAACAACTTCTGTAGTAAAACGACCCAAGGCGCTTTGGAGGAGCGTTATAAAACAAGATTTGACACAGAGCCACATGGGACGATATCAGGACAGATGACAAAAAGCTTCATCAAAGAGGTAGTTTCTATGGAGCGTCTTAATTGAGGAGAGAGAGAGGTAGAGAAGTGGACAGGTTTAGGCGGGGGGTGGGCGAGGGTGGGGGGTGGGAGGCTGTTGGGTAGGAGGGGGTGGAATTCCAGTGTTTCTAGCCGAGGCAGCTGAAGACATGGCGCCAATTGTGGAGTGATTAAAGTAGCAAATGCACCAGAGGCCAGAATTGGCGAAGCTCAGTTATCACCATGTGTTGTAGGACCTGAGGATGTTACCAAGGTAGAGATGGGCGGAGCCATGGAGGGAACTGAAAACATGGGCAAGAATTTTCAACTTGGGTTGTCAATGTAGATCAAAAAGAACATGGATGATGGATGAACAGGACTTGATGCGGGTAAGGAATATAGGAAGCAGAGTTTTGGATGAAGTCAAGTTTACAGAGAGTGGAAACCAGCCAGGGGAGCATTGGAATAGCCACGCCTAGCCTAACTAAGGCATAGATCAGGCTTTCAGCAGCAGGTGAGATCAAGCACCAGTGTAGCGAAGAAATGCTACCGAGGTGAAATCATGCCATCTTGGTCTTTGCATGGCTAGGTGGTTGGCAGCGCATCTTGAGGGGGAAATACGACGACAAGATTGTGAACAGTCTGTTGTAGCCTCAGACAGTAGCCACCGAGGGTTGGTGCTTGTGGCTAGTGAATGGAGTTAATGGTGAGGACAGAAGACAATGGGTTTTGTCTTCCCAGTATTAAGTTAGAAGGCATTCCTGTTTATCCAGTACTGGAGGTCAGGCAAGTAGGCTGACAAATTAGACTCAATGGGGGAGGCACGAGAGATAGTGTTTGGGTCGTAGAACTGGATGTCTTCAACGTATATGTGAAACCCGACATTGTATTTTTCGTTAATGTCACTGAGGGCAGCATGTAGTTGAGAAATAGGGTGTAGCCAAGGATACATCCACATTAAGAGGAAATTAGAAGACATTTTTATGGAGCAAACTTTGATATGAGCTGCACGGCCTGAGGCAGATGTTGCTGTGGAAGTTGATTGAATATTACATTTCAGAAATGAGTTGATATATATGTATAAAGGAAACATTTGTCGAGTTATGGGAAAAGATTGGGAATAATTGTACTAGCCAGTAGCAGATGAGGCGTCAATACTCACTGCATAAGAACATATAATAAATAGGAACAGAAGTAGGTTATTTGAATCATAGAATCATCGAGTAGTTCTAACAGAGAAGGAGACCAGATAATTATCCAGTTCCCTTACAACCTCGATTGAATCTGCCTTCACCACACTCTCAGACTGTGCATTCCAGATCCTAACCGCTTGCTGTGTAAAATATTTTTTCCTTATGTCGCTATTTCTTCTTTTGTCAATCAGCTCAAATCAGTGTCCTCTGGTTCTCGATCCCTCTGCCAACAGGAACAGTTTTTCCTTATCTACTTTGTCCAGACCCCTCATCATTTTGAACACCACTATCAAATCTTATCTTCATCTTCCCTTCTCTGCGGATTACAGTGCCACCTTCTGCAATCTATCCACATAACTGAAGTTCTTCATTCTTGGAAGCATTCTTGTAAATATTTTCAGCTCCCTCTCTGATGAAAGGTCATCGACCTGAAACGTTAACTCTGCTTCTCTCTCTACAGGTACCGCCAGACCTGCTGAGTATTTCCAGCACTTTTTGTTTTTGCTTGCAGATTTCCAGCATCCACAGTATTTTGCTTTTATTTTAAGGTTTTACACTGGTTTGGCATTACTTCCTTGCTTTGGTACTCTATGCCCCTATTTATTAAGCCAAGGATTCCTTATGCTTTATTAATAGCTTTCTCAACGTAACTTGCCTCTTTCAGTGATTTGTGCACATATACCCTCAGATCCCTCTGCTCCTGCATCCCTTTTAGAATTGTATCCTTTCATTGCTTATTGCCTCTCCTCTTTCTTCCTGCCAAATTGAATCACTGCGCATTGAATTAAATTTCTTCTGCCACTTGTCCATTCATTCCACCAGCCTGTCTATGTCCTTCTGAAGTTCTACACTATCCTCTGCACAGTTCACAATGTTTCCAAGTTTCATATCATTGGCAAATTTTGAAATTGTTTTCGGTACGCCCAAGCCTGGGCCATTATTATATATTGGAAACAGCAAGGGTCCTAACAATGACCCATTGGGAACCCCGCTATAAATCTTCCTTAGTCCATAAAGCAACCGTTCACCACTACACTCTGTTTCCTGTCACTCAGCCAACTTCCTGTTCATGCTGACACTGACCCCTTTATTCCATGACTTTAACTTTTCTAAAATGACCGTTACATGGGACTTTATTAAACGCCTTATGGAAGTCCATGTATCTCACATCAACCATATTACCCTCATCAACGCTCTGTTACCTCATCAAAAAAAAGAAAACAAAATTAGTTAAACACGATATACACGTCGCAAACCCCTGCTGGCTTCCGTTAATTAATCCATATTTGTCCAAGTGACTATTAATTTTGTCTCGAAATATCGTTTCTAAAATCTATCCCACCACCAAAGTTAAACTGACTGGTCTATAGTTACTGGGTTTTTGTCTTACACCCTTTTTTGAATAAGGGTATTGTTATGACCGCTCAGGACAAAGCCCCCAATCAAAATATACAATATCTAACACACTATCAATTCAATCCTCTCGCGGCACAGGTCACATTACATATCTTTAAGCTTTCCCAATTGAAGAAAGCAGCAGCCGAATTGAAACAATCCAGTAACCCCGAATGAGGCGAACCAAACCAGGTATCTTTAGATATCAACAAATTAACTGGTTATTATAAAACCTAAATTATTAAATACTACTAAGATAAACCAATATCTAAAGACCTTTTAACTTACTTTAAAATAAACTTACTCCTGCATTCGCATGCATATACTCAAACTAATAGTAGTTTGGTTTTTAATTAGCTGCCCGAAAAAATAAAAACAAAATAAAGTCTTTGCAGATTACTCTTCTGGCGAATGGTCTTCGGATAAAACACGGTCAAAGTTCACTTGCAGTCTTCCAAGGTCCGATGAATCCGAAGATCTTTACAGAGATAGGAATTTAGCAGTTCAGTTCAGCAGTTCAGTTCAGCAGTTTCAGTATTAAACTCTTCTTTTTCATCGATGAACACAGGAGATCAATAACTTGTTATTTCTTTAAGAAATTAATCTGGCTTGAAGATTTTTTTTTAGAATTTTAAGAGAAAAACTACCCAGGCTCTACATTGACTTAGAGAGAGCTCTCCTATTTCCTTCACATGCCAGATCCATCTGTTAACTGTAGTCAGTTTCAAAGTCAAAATAGATACATTGAAGTCCTGTTCCCCCTCTCCGTATGGTTGTTGCTGGGCAATCAGAATACACTTTGCCTCACAGTCTCTGGAGCTTGCTGCCTCCAAGCAGGACCGATCTTTTACAGCCTTAAAGGTGCACTGCAGTATTTCGCAAGGAGAAAGGAAAACACAAGATCGTGACTGTAGCAATTCTCCAGTTCTCTGGCACCACTCCTGTATCTAAGAAGAATTGGAAGATTATAGCCAATGGCTCCACAACTTCCACCCCTGCTTCCTTCAGCAATTTAAAATGCCTTTCATCTGGTCCTGATGACATATGATCTTTAAATACAGCCAGCCCATCTAATTTAGTTTAGTTTAGTTTAGAGATACAGCACTGAAACAGGCCCTTCGGCCCACCGAGACTGTGCCGACCATCAATCACCATTTATACTCTCTTTGGCCTCCTTATCTCGAGACACAATGGGTAAGCGCCTGGAGGTGGTCAGTGGTGTGTGGAGCAGCGCCTGCAGTGGCTATAAAGGCCAATTCTAGAGTGACAGGCTCTTCCACAGGTGCTGCAGAAAAATTTGTTTGTCGGGACTGTTACACAGTTGGCTCTCCCCCTGCGCCTCTGTCTTTTTTCCTGCCAACTGCTAAGTCTCTTCGACTCGCCACACTTTAGCCCCGCCTTTATGGCTGCCCGCCAGCTCTGGCGAACGCTGGCAACTGACTCCCGCGACTTGTGATCAATGTCATAGGACTTCATGTTGTGTTTGCAGACGTCTTTAAAGCGGAGACATGGACGGCCGGTGGGTCTGATACCAGTGGCGAGCTCGCTGTACAATGTGTCTTTGGGGATCCTGCCATCTTCCATGCGGCTCACATGGCCAAGCCATCTCAAGCGCCGCTGACTCAGTAGTGTGTATAAGCTGGGGATGTTGGCCACCTTGAAGACTTCTGTGTTGGAGATACGGTCCTGCCACCTGATGCCAAGTATTCTCCGGAGGCAGCGAAGATGGAATGAATTGAGATGTCGCTCTTGGCTGACATACATTGTCCAGGCCTCGCTGCCATAGAGCAAGGTACTGAGGACAGAGGCTTAATACATTCGGACTTTTGTGTTCCATGTCAGTGCGCCATTTTCCCACACTCTCTTGGCCAGTCTGGACATAGCAGTGGAAGCCTTTCCCATGCGCTTGTTGATTTCTGCATCTAGAGACAGGTTACTGGTGATAGTTGAGCCTAGGTAGGTGAACTCTTGAACCACTTCCTGAGCGTGGTCGCCAATATTGATGGATGGAGCATTTCTGACGTCCTGCCCCATGATGTTCGTTTTCTTGAGGCTGATGGTTAGGCCAAATTCATTGCAGGCAGCCGCAAACCTGTCGATGAGACTCTGCAGGCACTCTTCAGTGTGAGATGTTAAAGCAGCATCGTCAGCAAATAGGAGCTCCCTGATGAGGACTTTCCGTACTTTGGGCTTCGCTCTTAGATGGGCAAGTTTGAACAACCTGCCCCCTGATCTTGTGTGGAGGAAAATTCCTTCTTCAGAGGACCTGAACGCATGTGAAAGGAGCAGGGAGCATAAAATCCCAAAAAGTGTGGGTGCAAGAACGTTGCCCTGTTTCACGCCACTCAGGATAGGAAAGGGCTCTGATGGGGAGCCACCATGTTGAATTGTGCCTTTCATATTGTCATGGAATGAGGTGATGATACTTACCCATTTATACTAATCCTACACTAATTCCATATTCCTACCACATCCCCACCTGGCCCTATATTTCCCTACCACCTACCTATACTAGGGGCAATTTATAATGGCCAATTTGCCTATCAACCTGCAAGTCTTTGGCACGTGGGAGGAAACCAGAGCACCCAGCGAAAACCCACGCGGACACAGGGAGAACTTGCAAACTCCACACAGGCAGAACCCAGAATTGAACCTGGGTTGCTGGATCTGTGAGGCTGCAGTGCAAACCACTGCGCCACTGTGCCGCCCATCTTTGTCAATTTTTAGCCCATCAAATATCTCAAGTGCGTCCTCTTTCACTATGACTTGGGCAGCATCTTCTTCCTTCATAAAGACAGATGCAAAGTACTCATTTGGTGCCTCAAACATGCCCCCTGCCTCCATGCCCAAATCCCCATTTTGGTCCCTTATTGGTCCCACTCCTCTTTTCCCCACCCTTTTACTATTCATATGCTTGTAGGAAACATTTGGATTCCCTTTTAAGTTAGCTGCCAGTCTTTTCTCATGTTCTCTCTTTGTTACACTTAGTTATTTTTTCCACGTCCCCCAGAACTTCTTATCTTCAGCCTGTTCTCAATTGTATTATCTATTATCTGCCATTTTCACCCCTTTTCTGCTTCATCACACTCTCTATCACTTTCATCAACCAGGGAGCTGTGTATTTGTTTGCCCTACCTTTCCCTCCTCGTGGGAATGTACCTCGACTGTACCTGAACTATCTCCTCTTTAAAGGCCTCTTTAAAAGTTTTATTACAATCTCTGATTCCAAATTAACTTGGGCCAAATCCGTTCTTACACTATTGAAATTGGCTCTCACCCAATTCATTATTTTTATTCTGGATTGCTCCTTGTCCTTTTCTATAACCAACCTAAACCTCGTAATACTATGATCACTGTCCTCTAAATGTTCCCCTACTGATACTTGATTCACTTGATCTACCTCATTCCCCAGAACAAAATCTAGCAATGACTCCTTCCTCGTTGGGCCGGAAACATGCTGATATAGAAAGTTCTCCTGAACACAATTCATAAACTTTCCCCCCTCTGCTCTTTACACTATTACTATGCAGGTAATACTATCAGGATAGTAATACTGTCAGGATAATTTAAGTCCCCCACTGTAATTACTGTATAATCCTTGCGCCCTTCTTGGCCCCTGGAACCGACTCCACCAATCAGTAAGATCATTGCTGATATTCTAGCTCAACTCCACCTTCCCACATTATCCCCATATCCCTTAATTCCCTTAGTATCCATAAATTTAGAAATTTCGGTCTTGAATATACCCACCGGGTAAGCATCCACCGCCCTCTGGGTAGAAAAGTCAACAGATTCACAATCCTTTGAGTGAAGAGGTTCTAAACGGCCAACCCTTTATTCTGAGACAGCGAAGCCTAGTTCTAGATTTATCAGCCAAGGGAAGCATCCTCCTTGTCCTGTACATCCTGCTTTCCCTGCCTTCCCTGTTAAGCACCTTAAGAATTTTACATGTTTCAATGAAATCACCATTCATTCTTCTAAATGCAAGGAAATATAAGCCTGGTCTACTCAATCTCTCCTCATAGCGCAATCTCCTCATCGCAGGAATCAATCTAGTGAACCTTTGCGCACTCTCTCTAAGGTGAACATATCCTTCCTTAGGTAAGGAGATCAAAGCTGCACACAGTAATCCAGTTGTGGTCTCACCAGTGCCCTTTATAATCCTAATAAGACTTATTTCCCCTTATATTCCAATCCTTTCCTAATAAAGGCTTACATGCTGTTTGTTTCTTAATTGCTTGCAGTACTCAAATGCTATCTTTCTATAATTCGCAGACAAGGGCACTAAGGTCTCACCAAATGCCAAACCTTTCCAGTCTCTCACCACTTAAAAATATTCTACTTTTCTATTTTTCCTTACAAAATCAATAGCTTCACACTTCCCTCCTTTATATACATTAATATTTCCATCTCCTGACACCCCACTCCCCCCATTATATTATCACAGTCTCTGGTACCCAGAGTCACCTTGCTGTAGACCAGGTGTTAGTGCATGTTGAGATTTCCATACTCTCATGGGCCTTCTCCATATTCTCAACACGAACTGAAAACAAACAATGATTCATCATGGAAATCCATCTATTTGTATTTAAAGCAAATCATTCCTTTTATACAAAGTTTCTTCCGCTTGCTATTTGGTTTCCCCAAAGTCATATCAATCCAACTCGCTCTGCACCATTTCACCTATTTCTCTATCTGTCTATCTATCTATCTATCTATCTATCTATCTATCTATCTATCTATCTATCTATCTATCTATCTATCTATCTATCCAGCTATCTACCTCAAAGCTAATTAACTCGCTATATCTTTATCTATGCATCTGTTTATCTATCTTTTTTTTTCTGTGTGCACATTTGGGTCTATGACCTGATCTGCTATCCTTCAAAATGGGCTATTTTAACAAATACTGTGGCCATGTGCTGACTTTGAACTCTTTATCTCACCGAGTAATTCTTATAACCTAATGTTAACCTAGATAAACAGATAGATAAATAAAGAGACAGCAAGTCTACGTCCTATTAATTTATATCTGTGGATGTACCTATTAATCTCATTATCTATGTATCTATCGATTTAATTATTTCACGATAGATATCTAACTATGCATTTCTCTGCCTATCTTTGTACCATTTATCTATGTATTCCTCTATTTCTATATCTATATATGCAAGGTTTTATCTCTAAATCTCTATCTAACTAGCTGTCGTTATCCCTCTGTCTAGGTGGCTCGCTGTCCACCCACCCATTCATCTTTATGCAGGACTGAGAGGAGAAAGACCATGGTAAAGCCTGCTCAATCACCTAATCCTCTATTGTTAGCTGAATTAAGTTTCATATTAAAAAGATAGACATTGGTTTGGTGTAATGACACGACCTATTCACTCAATATGCTAAAAGTTGACTTTCTTGTAGATCTATCATCAAAGAAACAGTTTTCAAAACAGACAGGGCGATGATACATCCCATTTGAATCTGTATAATATTTTACATCAAGGTGAAACTCTTATACAGTCTTGTGTCATTCACTCTCTGACAATATTATTAATAAACCCTCAACACTCTAACCCTGTAATTGGAAGACACACTATATGGCCTCTCCTCACATGGTTCCAAACTGCAGGGAGCATTAAAAGAGATTACCCTCTCAAAAACTCCGACCTATTCAAGGTCTAAATATCTCACACATATTTCGGGGAGTGGGTGCTGATGAAGGCTTCATGTATGGGTACATGTATAGCTATGTTTGTTATAAAATCCTTCTCTCAAGTCTAAACTCAGGCATCCATTTTATTTTATCTCACTGTGTTTTCTATGTTTCATGTATGGTCTAGTGTCAGTTTGTCTTAGTTGCTTTGATTATCCATTCTGAATAAACAGCAGTTTCCCTCAGCTAGATTTCACAAAAAACTGCAAATCCAGAATATATCGGTCCAACATATCTCAAACACTTTACAGCAATGCACACTATGGCCAATCTCTCCCTTTTTAAACTCCTTTCTCTACATTTATAATAAAAACTGCCTATGTAAACATGTCACGTGTGATTACACAGGAATGGCGGTGTGACACTTCAGATTTACATCTCGCACCTTCATCATCTGTACTGCACAGGATCTTCTAGGTTGGATTCAATACTATTTCGTTGCTTTACAAACCATCCTAACTCTAGTTATGTACTTTTAAATAATAATATGAAACCATTAAATTGACACAAGGGCAAATGCATGAGTTTAATGTGGGAACTGGATTATTGCTGCACGCCCCTCATCCAATTCTCCAACAACATCCAAACCCATTCCACCTAAAGACTACGCTTGGCTTTGGCTGCCTTTGTGAAATAGTAGCTGAGTTGATTAGTAATGAACGAAAGCACTAATAACCCTTTCATCAGGCAGTAAAATATATGTCCATGTTCTTTTCTTTTCTTTTCTATTCATGTTCCAGACAGCTAGGGTCCCACTTCAGAGATCCTACAAACCCTGTTTCATATAGTATACAGGACGACGTACTCTGACTGCATTCCAAAGATGAAACCAACCTGGGGGTCCTGGTTGACAAACTCTTTTCGTTTTTAATCTCATTCTATTTGTTCCCCATTGACCTCCCCCACCACCCAGGCCTCCATTCTTATCAGTATTATCAATATTCAAAAGAAAGATGCCATTTGTTTGATGTAAGGACAGGACATTCATTCACTCAGTATGCTAAACGTGGACTTTCTTGGTGATCGATTGTCAAAGAAATAGTTGTTAAAACAGATAGGGGACGAGGCGTCCCATTTGAAACACTACAATATTTCTTTCTGGATGAAACTCTTAGATAGCCTCGCGCCATTCTTCCTCTGACAATAACTTACTTTATCCTCTAACCATTCCAGCCTGGTATTTGAAAGGCCCATGATGTGAATTCTCGGTGCATGTTACCAGACAGCAGGGAGCATTGCAATAGTTTAATCTTGGCTGAATGAATAGGAAATGGAGACATGACCTGGCAGCCACGAGATAATTTCCACACCCCACAGACAGAGCCCCACCTCCCGCCTCCCCACTTGCCCCACCCCAACCATAAGTTAAATCCTGCTAATTGCCGATAAATAATAGGATGAGAATAAAGTATACTGAAACGAAGGCAGAGTGCATAACTTTAAAATGGTGTATTCCACCCCCCACCCCCCCGCCCCCACACCCCGCCGCTCATCCATTCAACCCCATTCCACGTGAAGACTACAATTGATTTTGGCTCTCTTGGTGAAATGACAGCTGATGTCCATTGTGAGGATGGCGAAGAAATAATAACCCTTGGATCTAACAATGAAATGTATCCCAGTTTGCACTACTAGTCTATTCATGTCCCACAGAACCGGAGACTCATTAAAAGACCCTAAATGTCCTGTTTTTTGTATTATAAAGGGCGACGCAATCTGAGCACGTTCTAAGGATAGAAATCCATCTGGGGAATCTCGGTTGATTTTTGACATCCTTCTACATCACCCAACCTCACAATCTATCACAGCCGTTACTTAGCTGTGAACAATAAATTACAAATATGGTCAAGCTACATTTTCTCTGAACCGATACCATTTATTTTGACTTTTCATAAATTATTCTACTGATCTGCAAAACTAGTATTGAATTAGTAATTTTTAAGCCATAATTGAAGCAAATGTTGCATTTTATACTTAACAAACCTTAGAACGTTGGAGAGATGCCGTTACAAGTTCTTTACAGTCCTCGATTTTAATTACTCCTGTTTCCTCTGTCGGTCATTTCACTCATCTGCCGTTGTCCCAAGGACACGGGATAATCTTCCAGAAATACCCCAGGTTTTATTCTTCTGACAGGAGCCTGGAACGTTAAATGTGGGACGGCTATTCGGCTCTATGGGTCAGGTGGATAGATAGTTGTCCAGCTAGACAGAGATATGTAGATATTGATAGAAATATTGTTAGATAAAGCGATAAATCGATACATAAGCAGATATATAGATAGAAAGAAAATAGGTAATAAGTAAAATAAGTATCCGGTAGCCAGATAGTTACATGCATAGGTAAAAACACTCACGATATACGTGAAGACAGAGAAATAATCAAATAGGTAGATAACTCAAACGATAAGAAGCACATGAGTATTTGAGATTTATAGATACATGTAAAATAGCATTAGGTTAACAGACCTGCTACACAGCATATAAGATGAAGCTGCTTTAATTTGTATAGTATTTCATAAGTTGAAACTTCTGATCTAATTAATGCTACTCAGGATGTCACTGTCTTTCACACATTCTCTCAAATTCAATGTGGAAAAGAAGGAAGCGTGACTTGATGGCAAATCTGAAACCCCGATGATGTGGGATGGGATTGTGTGGGTTTCCAGCGTATTACACAATGTAGAAGCGCGCCTGGAGATGTACGAAGAGAGCTTGAGAAAGTAGTGAAGGAAGTGAAAACCGAGTGGTAAAACTGGATACCATATATGTAAAATGCTGAGACTGGATGTGATGGATCTATCGGATCATTAATCCCAAAATATCATTCAGGAAAGTGTAATTAGGAGTAAAGCAGAAAAGAAGAACCAAAATTCACCCAATTGTCTTCAACACTTTGTTCTTCATCAGTTCCATGGATTCCTGCACAGCTCCCACTTCAAGCAACTTCGTTACTGCCAGGGCGTAGCAGAATCAGTATTGGGATTGCAATATAGTTTCAGTAATTGGCATGAAGATTTGCCATTATCTCAACACTATAGATATATCCATTCATGAAACTGCATGAAGTATTATTGCTTCTTCTTTGCTCAGGGCAAACACTGCCAGGCAAGTTGCAATGGAGGCAGCATCGCTACCTTCTCCAGGCATGAGGCCTGATGCGATGGATACCAGCACATTGGTCAACAGCAATGCGGGCTATGACGGGTGGTTTGCTGTAAATGTTTATTAAATTCAAGAGAAGACTGTCTTCGTTGAGTAACCCAACTGAGAGAGAATCTATGATATTACCAATAATGTCAAGTGCAGAAGCGACGATAACCAATATATTGGTGATGGTTAAGTCAAGCCGGAGCACATAGGATGCTGATGGGAATTTCTTCAATCGTGTGATTTGCAACACTTCAATTGAGTTCCCAGCAACGTCCAAACATTTACTAAGCTAAAGAGACAGGGAAAGATTATAATTCTGATCTACTCCAATGCTTCAAAGGTGCTGTCGATCGAAGGGTCAAGTTTTGCATTGCCACTCTGAATGGATAAGTTGATCTGAGTCTAGCATTTGGTGACTATTAAATTCCAGCTCACAACAGTAGCTATTTGATGTTATGTCAAATAATAAAGAACAACAGATGGCAAATTTGAGGAAAATGTAAAGATATATTGTCCAATAAGAGTTGACGGGGAGATATGGTTAAAGTTTTGAGGTGCTGAAGATGATGCTAACCATTCTGTTCGAAAGCGAGATGTCTGTATCCTGACTAGTGTCTCCTACATCCTCTCCCTATTGGAGATAGCTGTATACTGACAGGTATCCGGCAGTCCCTCTCCCTCAGTGAGATATCTGAACACTGACTGGTGTCTTCTACACACTTTCCCTAAAGGAGAGCGGTGCCCGACAATCCCTTTCCCTCACGTGGGGTTCATAGTGACATTCTGTTAGATTTCAACCTGCTATTGTTAGACAGAGCAGGAAGCATCAAAATAGACAGGCACCTCATTTATCCTCGGGGTCTACTGTGCTATTCCAACTCCCTATTCTCCCATTGCCACTCTCTGCACTCCCATCTCTGCCTCTACACCCGATCCGCACTTTCAGCCACACACATGACTTTATTCCTTGCTCTCTACTCAACCATCCCCATTCTCCACCCTCGATCCATGGGTTCTACTCACCTTCACCAGTCTCTACACCCCAATTTCTACTCTCTACTCACCCTTACATGTTTACACTTACCAATTCCCATTTCTACTCACTACTTCCTGTCTCTATTCAGTCATCTTTCTCCACACGCACACACCTGCTCTTTCGCTGACAGTAATATTTTCCTCCATTCAACTTGCCCATGCCTCCTCAACTGCTGAAAGGTCCAATCACCTTTCTCTCTGTCTCAATTTTGCAGTTTTGGATTGCAATTTGAAGGAATTGGCTCCTTACCAGCTCAAGTACCAGGACAAGCAGGAAAGGCGAATTTTCAGGGGGGTTTCACCCGCCTTTCAACACGGGAAAGCAGCTGTTGGAATCAATGACCTTTTGTAATTCCCAGGCTGCAGTTGGTGCTGTTACTCTTGTTAATGTCATGGGCCTCGTCGGGCTCCTCTCAACTCCCATATTGGAATACGTTCCTGATGTCCACCTAAATGTAATTCCAGTATTGAATTGGGGTCTACTCCAGCCCAGACAGAGGGGATGAATTTCAAGTTGCATGTAGGGATTCGTTTGAACAGTTGGTCAGACACTGACCTCATGCCCTCTGGGACACGGGTCAAATGCATTCCAGTACAGCGGGCATTATGTTTTTCACTCTCTTATGGGGAGTGGGTGGTGCAGTGGGTTAGATACTGCTCTTTCATCCTTTGGGACTTGTAATCCTTTCCGCCATTAATCAACCCAACCATTATATAATACACACCCTTGTTCCCCCGTCTCACCCTGCAGCAGATTAGGTGGCGTTACATACAGGAATTTCCATCTCCTGGACGGCCCAACACCAATATATCATTATGGACCCTCTTCCCCAGTCCCACTCTGCAGTATATCAGGTGGCAGTACACACTGGGATTTCCATACCTGGATGGTGACACTGATGCGTTTCCGTAGTGTCAATATGAACTGCAAGCAAACATTTATCAATCATGGCAACCCATCCATCGGTACTTAAAGTAACTCATTCACTGCAGAGGGTTTTTATTAACTCTGCCATTTGCCATCTCCAAAGTAACATCAGTCTCTGTCTGCACCTATCCACCTCTTTTAATCTATCTATAGCTATACATGCCTCTCTACTGTCTCTGCATCTACGTTTCCCTCTATATTTTGTCTATATTTATCTATGTAGCAGCTTTGTATCTCAAAGCTAAATAACTCCTTATCACTTTATCTAATGGTGTATACCTATTGCCTATATCTATCTATTAATCTATTTTCTCATTATCTATGTCAATTTATTAATTTATCTATGAATCTCTCTCTCTCTATCTCAGTTGGTATATAGGAGGACAGGCGATGGAAATTATGGTGTGCACTGACACCTGATCTACTGCAGGAGCTGTGGGGGGGTGGGGGGTGGTGCGGTGCGGGGCTGCTGGTGTCAAGGGTCCTTATTGATATAATCAGTGTCGGGGAGGGGTGAAGCAAGAGAGTTGAATCTTAATGTGTACTGACACCTTGTCTACTGCACGGTGGGACCAGGGTCCAGTGTTTGTCACAGGGGATGAACGGTCTTGGAAAATGGAAATCTCATTGAGTATTGGCACATGATCTACTCCAGGATAGGACTGCGTAGTCCCAATTTGTCCCATTCCCCCTTTTCCCCCATAGTCGACCAAATGTGTTCTTTTCAAGCATACATCCATTCAAGTTTGCAAGTACCTATTGAATCTGCTTCCAACTCCTATGAGGCAGTGCATTTTAAATCATATCAACTCACTGCCTAAAATAGTCTCCTGGTCCACTCCTCCATCGCCTGACACCTCGTCCCCTTCCCACGGCACCTTCCCATGCAATTGCAAGAGCTGTAATACCTGCCCTTTTACCTCCTCTGTCTTCACCATCCAAGGCCCCAAACACTCCTTCTAGGTGAAGCAGCGATTTACTTGTACTTCTTTCAGTTTAGTATACTGCATTCTTTGCTCATAATGCAGAATCCTCTATATTGGGGAGATTAAATGCAGATTGTGCAACTGTTTTGCAGAACACGACTACTCAGTTTGCAAGCATGACCCCTAGCTTCTGGTTGCTTGCCATTTTAATTCACCAACCTACTCTCACGCCCACATTTCTGTCCTCGGCCTGCTTCAGTGTTCCCCTGAAGCTCAACACAAGCTCGAGAAACAGCCCCTCATCTCCTAATTAGTCATTCTATAGCCCTCTGGACTCAACATTGAGATCAATAACTTCAGATCATGGCCGCCATTTTGATTGTTCGTCTTTTCTTACCATATACCAGGCTTAAACTTGTTTTCATGTTTTTGCTTTTGGACAGAGTTGTTCATTATTCTGCCATTAACACTCTCTCTGGGCTAATGCTTTGCCTTTCACTACAACTATTGGCACTCCCTTTCCTTTTGTTCTGTGACATCTGTGCATTTAAGCTCTCGTGCCCTCCACCCTATCATAGACGTCCCCTTTTGTTCTACTTCCCCCTTCCCCCCTTTCACTTGCTCAAGTGGGCGGCACAGTGGCGCAGTGGTTAGCACCGCAGCCTCACAGTGACCCGGGTTCAATTCTGGGTGCTGCCTGTGTGGAGTTTGCAAGTTCTCCCTGTGTCTGCATGGGTTTTCGCCGGGTACTCCGGTTTCCTCCCACCACCAAAAGACTTGCAGGTTGATAGGTAAAATTGGTCTTTATAAATTGCCCCAAGTATAGGTAGGTGGTAGGAGAATATAGGGACAGGTGGGGATGTGGTAGGAATATGGGATTAGTGTTCTTTTGGGCCTCCTTATCTCGAGAGACAATGGATACGCGCCTGGAGGTGGTCAGTGGTTTGTGAAGCAGCGCCTGGAGTGGCTATAAAGGCCAATTCTGGAGTGACAGGCTCTTCCACAGGTGCTGCAGAGAAATTTGTTTGTTGGGGCTGTTGCACAGTTGGCTCTCCCCTTGCGCCTCTGTCTTTTTTCCTGCCAACTACTAAGTCTCTTCGACTCGCCACAATTTAGCCCTGTCTTTATGGCTGCCCGCCAGCTCTGGCGAATGCTGGCAACTGACTCCCACGACTTGTGATCAATGTCACACGATTTCATGTCGCGTTTGCAGACGTCTTTATAACGGAGACATGGACGGCCGGTGGGTCTGATACCAGTGGCGAGCTCGCTGTACAATGTGTCTTTGGGGATCCTGCCATCTTCCATGCGGCTCACATGGCCAAGCCATCTCAAGCGCCGCTGACTCAGTAGTGTGTATAAGCTGGGGGTGTTGGCCGCTTCAAGGACTTCTGTGTTGGAGATATAGTCCTGCCACCTGATGCCAAGTATTCTCCGAAGGCAGCGAAGATGGAATGAATTGAGACGTCGCTCTTGGCTGGCATACGTTGTCCAGGCCTCGCTGCCGTAGAGCAAGGTACTGAGGACACAGGCCTGATACACTCGGACTTTTGTGTTCCGTGTCAGTGCGCCATTTTCCCACACTCTCTTGGCCAGTCTGGACATAGCAGTGGAAGCCTTACCCATGCGCTTGTTGATTTCTGCATCTAGAGACAGGTTACTGGTGATAGTTGAGCCTAGGTAGGTGAACTCTTGAACCACTTCCAGAGCGTGGTCGCCAATATTGATGGATGGAGCATTTCTGACATCCTGCCCCATGATGTTCGTTTTCTTGAGGCTGATGGTTAGGCCAAATTCATTGCAGGCAGACGCAAACCTGTCGATGAGACTCTGCAGGCATTCTTCAGTGTGAGATGTTAAAGCAGCATCGTCAGCAAAGAGGAGTTCTCTGATGAGGACTTTCCGTACTTTGGACTTCGCTCTTAGACGGGCAAGGTTGAACAACCTGCCCCCTGATCTTGTGTGGAGGAAAATTCCTTCTTCAGAGGATTTGAACGCATGTGAAAGCAGCAGGGAGAAGAAAATCCCAAAAAGTGTGGGTGCGAGAACACAGCCCTGTTTCACACCACTCAGGATAGGAAAGGGCTCTGATGAGGAGCCACCATGTTGAATTGTGCCTTTCATATTGTCATGGAATGAGGTGATGATACTTAGTAGCTTTGGTGGACATCCGATCTTTTCTAGTAGTCTGAAGAGACCACGTCTGCTGACGAGGTCAAAGGCTTTGGTGAGATCAATGAAAGCAATGTAGAGGGGCATCTGTTGTTCACGGCATTTCTCCTGTATCTGACGAAGGGAGAACAGCATGTCAACGGTCGATCTCTCTGCACGAAAGCCACACTGTGCCTCAGGGTAGACGCGCTCGGCCAGCTTCTGGAGCCTGTTCAGAGCGACTCGAGCAAAGACTTTCCCCACTATGCTGAGCAGGGAGATTCCACGGTAGTTGTTGCAGTCACCGCGGTCACCTTTGTTTTTATAGAGGGTGATGATGTTGGCATCGCGCATGTCCTGGGGTACTGCTCCCTCGTCCCAGCACAGGCATAGCAGTTCATGTAGTGCTGAGAGTATAGCAGGCTTGGCACTCTTGATTATTTCAGGGGTAATGCTGTCCTTCCCAGGGGCTTTTCCGCTGGCTAGGGAATCAATGGCATCACTGAGTTCCGATTTGGTTGGCTGTATGTCCAGCTCATCCATGACTGGTAGAGGCTGGGCTGCATTGAGGGCAGTCTCAGTGACAGCATTCTCCCTGGAGTACAGTTCTAGGTAGTGCTCAACCCAGCGGTCCATCTGTTTGCGTTGGTCAGTGATTATGTCCCCCGATTTAGATTTGAGGGGGGTGATCTTCTTGATGGTTGGCCCAAGAGCTCTCTTCATGCCATCATACATTCCTCTGATGTTTCCGGTGTCTGAGGCCAGCTGAATATGGCTGCATAGGTGTTGCCAGTAGTCGTTTGCGCAACGCCTAGCTGTTCTTTGTGCAGTACTTCTGTCTGCTTTAAGTGCTGCGGATGTTAAATCGCTGGGGGCTTTCTTGTAGTTCAAAAGTGCAATGTGCTTAGCGGCTATGACAGGTTCCAGCTCTTCATTATGAGATTGAAACCAGTCTGCATTTCTCTTCGCACTTTTGCCGTAGGTGGTCAAAGCTGACTCATAGATGGCGTCTCTGATGTGGGCCCACTTGGTCTCAGCATCCCCTGTGGGAGTGTTTTGAAGGGCTGTTACAAGTGAATTTAGAAATTTTTGTAACAGCTGTGGGTGAGAAATTCTGCTCGTGTTGATGCGCGGGTGGCCCTTCTGCTTGGAATGATGCAACTTCTTTGGTCTGAGTCTAACCTTGCTGCACACCAGGGAGTGGTCGGTGTCGCAGTCCGCACTGTGGAAGCTGCGTGTGATTTGAACACTGTTTAAGGCGGCTCGCCTTGTGACAATGAGGTCTAGCTGGTGCCAACGACGTGATCTTGGGTGCCTCCATGAAACCTGGTGACAGGGTTTAGTGTGAAAGAACGAGTTGGTGATGCAGAGGTTATGATAGGTACACAACTCAAGCAGTCTCTGCCCGTTCTCATTCATCCTTCCAACGCCATAGCGCCCAAGGCAGGAGGGCCATGAGTCATGGTCGGCCCCAACCCTGGCATTAAAGTCCCCCAGCAGGAATAGGTGTTCGGTGTTGGGGATGCTGCTAATGATGTTATGGAGTTGTTCATAGAACTGGTCTTTAGCTTCAGGTGCGGAGCAGAGTGTTGGAGCATAGATGCTGAGTAGGTGTACTGGACCAGAGGTGGTGAGCAGTCGGATGGACAGTATGCGTTCCGAGCCATTTGAGGGAGGCTCTATCATGCTGAGCAAGGAGTTTCTGATGGCGAAGCCCACTCCATGCTGTCTTGGTTCTTCAGGATCCCTGCCCTGCCAGAAGAAGGTGTAGTCTTGCTCTGCTAGAGAGCCACTCGCGGGGAGGCGAGTCTCCTGAAGTGCTGCAATGTCCACATTGAATCTACTGAGCTCGTTGTTAATGATGGCGGTCTTCCGAGAATCGTTGATTTGTGTAAGGTCTTCCGACAGGCCAGGACACATAGTTCTGACGTTCCAGCTTGCAAAGCGAAGGGCTGGTACCTTCTTTCCTTTTTTCATGTTGTTTGGTGCGGTGTATCAGTCCGCCTTTCGGGCAATGACCCTGAGCTCCAAGCACCCATTGAAGCAGGCAGACTGTGGCGGGACAGAACCTTAGTGACCGGGGGCTGCCCGGTTTGAGGCGGGCGGTAGCTGTCCAGTGAGGTGCAATGACCTCTCCCACCGACAAAGGCAACCCGTGGCGTCCAGTTTCTACGCCAATTTATCTGGACTTATAACCCGTAACTGCTGCCTTCCGTGTTGTTTTAGTCGCTGTGAGGCAACAATGGAGTGACCTCTCCATGGCGCATGCCTGGGCAAATTTATGGAGGTTGAGAGTTGCCCAGTCGTCAAAACCCCCCTCTCGGCCTTTCTGGTGGGGTCCAAAGGAGTGCAGGACACGACGTTTGGCACCAGTATGGCTGCAGGAACTGCCGGAAACATGCCAAAGGTGACACATGACCGCCTACGGGGTTCCGCTCCGGATTTTCTGTTAGGGTTTACTCCCTTAGCCTTGGTCTCTCCCGAGACGCCCACAAGGCAGTGGGGTTGTTGGGGCCCCTACACAGGTGTAGGATGGTGCCGGTGGGAGGAGGGGATGCAAGGGGGAGGGGTAGAGGGAGGGGGTGGGGGGGGGGGTGCAGGGGAAGGGGGTGCGGGGTGAAGATGGTGCGAGGGGGGGGTGGGCTGGGACGGGGTTGTGAGGGGGTGAGCTGAGAGGGTGGAGCAGGGAAGGGGACAGGGGTGGGGGGGGGGGTGGAAGGGGGGTAAAGGGGGGGGGAGGGGGGTGGAATCTGGTGCAGGTAATAAGCCATTTCCTCAGTGCCCACCATCGACGTCCGGAAAGCTCATCCACGTCCTTCGGGAGGTGAAGCATCATTTGGCAGACTTAGAGGTGATTACATTTGCTAAGGGTTTTTTTTTTGCAGTGGTTTAAATAAAGTCATGCAGCATTGCCGACAGTGCGCTGCAGATGCTCTCCGAGCCATCTCCCGCGGGCGCTTTGAAGTTGCGGCCGGGGGGGCCGTTCGTGGATGTTTTGGGTGTTCGGGGCACCTTTTCACAGGACTTCTCTCGGGTCCCGCAGCTCCTTCTTCACCTCAATGGACTTACCACATGCCGTGGCTGCAGACACTCTGGACTGTGAAGACAGCAGGATCGGAGATTGAAGTATCGGCAGCTGTGCTCGTCAGTTTCATCCGGATCAATTTCATTGAGAAAACAAAGAGCAGGTGTGGCTGGGGGAGGGCAGTGGGCCCAGGTAACATACACTAAACTAACTGTTAACTTTTAGATAGGGCTAAAATGAACTGATTTAAAGAGCCAGGGGAATTTAAACAGTTTAAGAGGGCAGATTGGGGGAGAAAACGTTAGGGATGGGAGCAGATGGCCATGGATAGAGTTGAACAGCAAGGGAGCTTCCTAGGGAGCTTCCAGCCCAGGAGCCATCTTGAATCATAAGGGATTAGTGTAGGATTAGTATAAATGGGTGGTTGATGGTCGGCACAGACTCGGTGGGCCGAAGGGCCTGTTTCAGTGCTGTATCTCTAAATAAAATAAAAATAAAGCCTGTTATATTTCTAACCTTTGCCAGTTCTGATGAAAGGTCACAGACCTGAAACGTTAACTCTGTTTCTCTCTTCACAGATGCTGCCAGACCTGCTGGGCATTTCCAGCACATTCTGCTTTTAGTTCGCATTTCCAACATCCACAGTATCTTGCTTTTATTTTAGCATTAAATAGTTTCCTCCTCTCCAGTTTATTTTTCGCTGCTGACCTTAATCAGTGCCCTCTGGTTGCTGTTCCTGCGCCACTTGTACATGTTATCTATGTTTACTCTATCAAGACCCAATGCAGTTTTGAAGACCGCTCTTAAATCTCCCACAACTAAATCGGCTACAATGTGTTAGCTATGCCTCAGTTGTAACTCTTCCCATTTAACGCCAAAAGACTGTGTGTTCAAGCTCCATACGAGTGATTTGAGCATATGATCTTGTCTGCTACTCCATTACAATGCAAATGCAGTGCCACCTTGTCAAAGATGCTGTCTTTTGGATGAGGCATTAAACCAAAGCCCGCCATCCATCTCAGATGGAAGTATAACATCCCACGGTATATATTCGAAGAAGAACACTGGACCTCCCCTAGTGCCTTGGCTAATATATATCTTGCAGTGTGTAGATGCTGTGCTTCTACATTGCAACAATTTACACAACTAAAAATCTAATTCATCGACTGTAAAGTGTTTTGAGGCGTTCTGAAGTCGTGGAAGATGCTAGGAAAAAGGAAGTTATTTTTTCACAGAAAGAGGAATTCTCTTTCCATCGTCCTTCCCCCAATAGGCTCAGTGCCTACCCACTGGAGTTAGAACCTCTTGTGCCACACTGCCATCCACGCTGTTACTTCTAGAATGACCCAATGGTCTATCCTTGGACCCCAGTTATTTCTAACCTGCATCCTGCCCTTCAGCAACATCATCTGAACACATTAAGTTCCACACATACACTCACGGCACCCAGTTCTACCTCACCACTACCTCAATCGAGCCGACCATGTCTCTAAATTGTCAGACGGCTTGACCGATGTCCGGTACTGAATGAGCAGATATTTCTTCCAATTAAATATTAGGAAGCCCAAAAATAATGTCTTCATTCCATGCTACAAACTCCAGTCTCTAGCCACCGATTCCCTCGCTCTCCCTGGCAACTGCTTGAGACTGAACAGACCACTTGTATTCTCCATGGCGTATTTGACCAGCAGGTGAGCTTCTAACAACATATCCACACCATCACTAAGACTGCCTGTTTCCACCTCCATAACATCACATGACTCTTGGCCAGTCTCAGATCACCTGCTGATGAAACCCACATCTACACTGTTGCTACTTCTAGTCTTGACTAGACAATGCAAGGCCTCTCAAGTTCTGTCCTCCAGCAACATGAACTTATCCAATAGTCTGCTATCCGAGTCTTAACTTGGACTGATTCACATTCACCAATCACCCCTGTGCTTGCTGATCTACATTGGGTTTCTGTTAAACAGCAGCTAGATTTTAAAATCCTGATCCCTGTTTTCAAATACCTCTATGCCCTCGCCTCTCCCTATTTCTGCAATCTCCTCCAGTCCTACTATACTTGCTGATCTCTGCGTTCCTGAAATTCTGACATGTTATGCATCCCCTATTTAATCACTCTACCACTGGCGGCCATGATTTTAGCTGCCTTGGCGCTGGAATCTGGAATTCCCTAAACTTTGAGGTCTCTCTCCCTTTAGACACTTCCTAAAACGTAACTTTGTGACCAAACTTTTGATCTTCTGTCCTGATATCTTCTTATGTGGCTGGTTGTTGTTTGGCATTGCGCCTGTGAAGAGTATTGGACATTTTGCTACTTAAAGACGCTATACAAGTGCGGGTTTGGAGATTCAAGAAAGGCATTCCGATGTGTTTGGGTTAATAAACTGTCATTTATTTGAAAAAAAAAGTAGACAGGTCATTTGTTTAGCATAAAAGTGCAGGTTTTATTGACTCCTGATCTTGCATTTACATCTACAACATTCATAGATTCAAACAGCATTTCACAGCAAACTCCAACAGGCCATTAAATAAACAGACGATGAGAATTAGCATCTGTACTGACAAGTTGGTAGCGTTTCTCCTTGAAGAAGCAACTAATTAATGAATTGCTTACTTTAAACACAGGTAAGCATCGACATACAGAAACTGAAACATCACCCAACAGATGGTAGAATGTAAACTGAACAAATCCCACTGCAATCCCAATACCCTACTCTCCCCGCCACCCCCCCACCCCCCCAAATCCCTGTAATAACCCAAACTAATGTCACCGAATATTCTATCCCCATAACTATCAATCCCATACTAAACTCATTGGCCAGTCTATCCTCTATTAATCCCACTCTAATCCGACGACCGTCTCCCTCCAGAGAGACTGACATTAATTCAAAATTACTCCCATTTCTCCCTCTCATCTCCAAACCCTATATAAATCCCAAATTCTTCCGACAGCATCCCACCCGAGGGGTGTCTCTGACCTCTTTCTTCCTGTGTTAATCACAAATGAATCCCACTATTTCCTCTCTCCCCACAGCACTGTAATAATCCCAAACTAAACCCACAGCCCCTCTCTCCAAATAGCTCTCTATCAATCTTAAAAACTAAGGCATCTATGCCACTTTCTCCCCATGCCCAGTATGAATCCTAAAATAATCCAATTGTACACTCTCTTCCTGTAGCCTTATGTTAATCCAAAAGTACTTCCAGTGATCCCTTTGACCTTATCATTGTGCGACAATCCTGAACTGGGTGGCACAGTGGCGCAGTGGTTAGCACTGCAGCCTCACAGCTCCAAGGACCCGGGTTCGATTCTGGGTACTGCCTGTGCGGAGTTTGCAAGTTCTCTCTGTGTCTGCGTGGGTTTCCTCCGGGTGCTCTGGTTTCCTCCCACATGCCAAAGACTTGCAGGTTGATAGGTTAGTTGGCCATTATAAATTGTCACTAGTATAGGTAGGTGGTAGGGAAATATAGGGACAGGTGGGGATGTTTGGTAGGAATATGGGATTAGTGTAGGATTAGTATAAATGGGTGGTTGATGGTCGGCACAGACTCGGTGGGCCGAAGGGCCTGTTTCAGTGCTGTATCTCTAAAACTAAAAAACTATTTCCTTTGCTCCATCGTGATGGAAGGAGACAAATGCAAGATTTTCCCACTCCACCAGTTCGGAGCTCCCTAATTTTTTTTTAAAGAACATTACAGCGCAGTACAGGCCCTTCGGCCCTCGATGTTGCGCCAACCTGTGAAACCATCTGACCTACACTATTCCATTTTCATCCATATGTCTATCCAATGACCACTTAAATGCCCGTAAAGTTGGCGAGTCTACTACTGCTGCAGGCAGGGCGTTCCACGCCCCTACTACTCTGAGTAAAGAAACTACCTCTAATATCTGTCCTATATCTATCACCCCTCAACTTAAAGCTATGTCCCCTCGTGTTTGCCATCACCATCCGAGGAAAAAGACTCTCACTATCCACCCTATCTAACCCTCTGATTATCTTATATGTCTCTATTAAGTCACCTCTCCTCCTCCTTCTCTCCAACGAAAACAACCTCAAGTCCCTCAGCCTTTCCTCGTAAGACCTTCCCTCCATACCAGGCAACATCCTAGTAAATCTCCTCTGCACCCTTTCCAAAGCTTCCACATCCTTCCTATAATGCGGTGACCAGAACTGCATGCAATACTCCAGGTGCGGTCTCACCAGAGTTTTGTACAGCTGCAGCATGACCTCGTGGCTCCAAAGCTCGACCCCCCTACTAATAAAAGCTAACACACCATATGCCTTCTTGACAGCCCTATTAACCTGGGTAGCAACTTTCAGGGATTTATGGACCTGGACACCAAGATCTCTCTGTTCATCTACACTACCAAGAATCTTCCCATTAGCCCAGTACTCTGCATTCCTGTTACTCCTTCCAAAGCGAATCACCTCACACTTTACCGCATTAAACTCCATTTGCCATCTCTCAGCCCAGCTCTGCAGCTTATCTATGTCCCTCTGTACCCTACAACATCCTTCGGCACTATCCACAACTCCACCGACCTTAGTGTCATCCGCAAATTTACTAACCCACCCTTCTACACCCTCTTCCAGGTCATTTATAAAAATGACAAACAGCAGTGGCCCCAAAACAGATCCTTGCGGTACACCACTAGTAACTAAACTCCAGGATGAACATTTGCCATCAACCACCACCCTCTGTCTTCGTTCAGCTAGCCAATTTCTGATCCAAAGCTCTAAATCACCTTCAACACCATACTTCCGTATTTTCTGCAATAGCCTACCGTGGGGAACCTTATCAAACGCCTTACTGAAATCCATATACACCACATCCACTGCTTTACCCTCATCCACCTGTTTGGTCACCTTCTCGAAAAACTCAATAAGGTTTGAGAGGCACGACCTACCCTTCACAAAAACATGCTGACTATCGCTAATGAACTTATTCTTTTCAAGATGATTATAAATCCTGTCTCTTATAACCTTTTCCAACATTTTACCCACAACCGAAGTAAGGCTCACAGGTCTATAATTACCAGGGCTGTCTCTACTCCCCTTCCTGAACAAGGGGACAACATTTGCTATCCTCCAGTCTTCCAGCACTATTCCTGTCGACAATGACGACATGAAGATCAAGGACAAAGGCTCTGCAATCTCCTCCCTGGCTTCCCAGAGAATCCTAGGATAAATCCCATCTGGCCCAGGGGACTTATCTATTTTCACACTTTCCAAAATTGCTAACACCTCCTCCTTGTGAACCTCAATCCCATCTAGCCTAGTAGTCTGAATCTCAGTATTCTCCTCGACAACATTTTCTTTCTCTACTGTAAATACTGACGAAAAATATTCATTTAACGCTTCCCCTATCTCCTCTGATTCCACACACAACTTCCCACTACTATCCTTGATTGGCCTTAATCTAACTCTAGTCATTCTTTTATTCCTGATATACCTATAGAAAGCCTTAGGGTTTTCCTTGATCCTATCCACCAATGACTTCTCGTGTCCTCTCCTTGCTCTTCTTAGCTCTCCCTTTAGATCCTTCCTGGCTAGCTTGTAACTCTCAAGCGCCCTAACTGAGCCTTCATGTCTCATCCTAACATAAGCCTTCTTCTTCCTCTTGACAAGCGCTTCAACTTCTTTAGTAAACCACAGCTCCCTCGCTCGACAACTTCCTCCCTGCCTGACAGGTACATACTTATCAAGGACACGCAGTAGCTGCTCCTTGAATAAGTTCCACATTTTGATTGTTCCCATCCCCTGCAGTTTCCTTCCCCATCCTACGCATCCTAAATCTTGCCTAATCGCATCATAATTTCCTTTCCCCCAGCTATAATTCTTGCCCTGCGGTATATACCTGTCCCTGCCCATCGCTTAGGTAAACCTAACCGAATTGTGATCACTATCACCAAAGTGCTCACCTACATCTAAATCTAACACCTGGCCGGGTTCATTACCCAGTACCAAATCCAATGTGGCATCGCCCCTGGTTGGCCTGTCTACATACTGTGTCAGAAAACCCTCCTGCACACAGTGGACAAAAACTGACCCATCCAAAGTACTCGAAATATAGTATTTCCAGTCAATATTTGGAAAGTTAAAGTCCCCCATAACAACTACCCTGTTACTCTCGCCCCTGTCGAGAATCATCTTCACTATCCTTTCCTCTACATCTCTGGAACTATTCGGAGGTCTACAGAAGACTCCCAACGGGGTGACCTCTCCTCTCCTGTTTCTAACCTCGGCCCTTACTACCTCAGTAGACGAGTCCTCAAATGACCTTTCTGCCGCTGTAATACTCTCCTTGATTAACAATGCCACACCCTCCCCTCTTTAACCATCTTCTCTGTTCTTACTGAAACATCTAAATCCCGGAACCTGCAACATCCATTCCTACCCCTGCTCTACCCATGTCTCCGAAATGGCCACTACATCGAGATCCCAGGTACCAACCCATGCTGCAAGCTCACCCACCTTATTCCGGATGCTCCTGGCGTTGAAGTAGACACACTTTAAACCAGGTTCTTGCTTGCCAGTGCCCTCTTGCGTCCTTGTAACCTTATCCCTGACCTCACTACTCTCAACATCCTGTACACTGGAACTACAATTTAGCTTCCCATTCCCCTGCTGAATTAGTTTAATTGACACCTCATAGATTCACAGAATGGCTACAGCACAGCAGAGGCCGTTTGGCACGACGTTTCTACTCTTCCAATGTAACATCAGTAAATTATTTGCTCTCATAGTAGACCTATCCTTTGCAAACTGCACTGATGACTTAGAGTTCAAGGAAGTATTACACTATATCACCATCCATGAGGTCAACTACTCCAAGTGTTATTCCTGACTTTCTATATTATGCAATAGATGGCTTCTGACTTTGCCAACATAGTCACACAGCACTGAAAGGTCCTTCGGCCCACCGAGTCTGTGCCAACCATCAACCACCCATTTATACTAATCCTACATTAATTCAATATTCCCTACCACGTCCCCACCCCCCTCAATTATCCTACCACCTAACTACACTAGGGATAATTTACAATGGCCAATTTACTTATCAACCTGCAAGTCTTTGGCTGTGGGAGAAAACTGGAGCACCCATCAGAAACCCACGCGGTCACAGAGAGAACTTGCAAACTCCACACAGGTAGTACCCAGAACCGAACCCGGGTCGCTGGAGCTGTGGTGCTAACCACTGTGCTCCTGTTCCGCCCACAAGTTCGATCGATGGATGCAATTTTTTTTATAAACAAGATGGCGACAGATTAGCGAAGGAACTATTTGTCTGGTGTCAGCCGTTGTGTGATTGATAATATCTCGCCTCTGATTCAGAAGTTTGTGGGTTCAAGTCCCTATCCAGAGACTTGAACACAAAAATCCAGACCGACACGCCAGTGCAGGACTGAAGGGTTGCTACATTATTGGAGGTTTGGTCTTTCAAGTGAGGAATTAAGCCAAGGCACAGTCTGCTCCCTCAGTTGGCTAGCAAAAACCTTATGTCGCTATTTCAAAGAAGAAGAGGGGAGCTATCCACTGGCCTGCATGTATCTCTCAATCAAAAGTAGTAAAACATCTTATCTGATCATTATCATATTGCTGTCTTCGGAAACTTGCTGTGCATGAATTGGCCGCTGCATTGCAATAGTGACAAAACTTCAAAAGCTATTTTGTTGACTGTAAAGCACTTTTCAATGTCCTGAGGCCATTAACGGCACTACAGAAGTGTAAGTCTTTCTTTTACCAGAAACTCGCTACATTAAGCCACCACTGTCACAGTAGATAAATTGCAAAATTGAAAGGGGAATGTTGACGTGGCAATTAACAATGAGAAATGGTGAGGGAAAAGTGCGACCAACACTTATTAGGAGAGGGGAGGTTTGGAAATGAGAAGTGAATGTTCTACACAAGCCTTTTAGATAGATAGATAGATAAATATAGACCGGTGAGAGATAGAGATAAAGATAAATAGATACATGGACAGGTAGGTAGGTAGCTGGATAAATGATTGTAGATAGGCCAATTCGCATTGAGAGTCAATGCAACAAACCTAAGTCACCATATTTTATTCAGAGAGCCTTCAGCGCCATTTCAAATCTATGGTACCCCTGGTGGCCTTGTTTTCATCATATTCCCCTTTGCAATTCCGCATTGGGAAATAAGTAAAAGTTGCATTGGAACCGAGACTCGTGTCAATGTTTGGATGGGGGAGGGATCAGGGGGTCCACTGGATCATGCGTTACTGACGTCTTGCACACAACAGCAACCTGCCCTCCACTGAAAAGATTGGGATCTGAAAATGTACAGCAGGGGAGTGAGGATGGTGCTAAGGGAAGTGAGGGTCCAGGTAAATGGCCGAACCTGACAAACGTACCACTTTGTGATTTCTGTCGAGAGACCCAGCAGTTTCTTTATAAGAAAAAACAATTCAGTGATGTGAAATGGAGCAAAACAGAGAAGTAGTAGAGCCAGAATCGCCCAAATGGTTCTCAGCACTTTCTTCTTCATCAATTCCATGGATACCTTCCCATCTCCCACTTTGATCAGTTTCTTTGCGATCAGGACATAGCAGGCTAATAGGACCAGGATTGGGATGAAAAATGCAAACAATTCGGGGCACAGCATAAGCACTAGGTTCTCTTCCCAGAGCAAAGCCTGAGCACTGCATAAAAAGTTGTTGTGTGACGGGCCTTCTGTGGCGTAAAAGCACGCCAGGCTCAAGGCTAACAATGCCAGCCAAGCTGCAACGGACAGAACAACATAATATCGGAGCTTTCTCCACGCATGGGATCTGATCGGGTGGACAACCGCGATGTATTGGTCAATAGCAATGCAGGCCATGAACAAAGGATTGCCATAAAGGGTAATTACGTTCACGATAGCAATGATATGACCGAGTATCTTCACGAAGATAAATGTGAGTGCAAATTGCAGAAGGATAATTGTGAAATCCAGGATGACCAAAATATTCATAATGGTTAAATCAAGAAGGAGGACATCAGTTGGCGACGAGATCTGCTTCATTCGTATGATGTGCCAGAGTGCAACTGAGTTCCCAGTAATACCCAATACAATGAGTGGGCCAAGGACAGTAGGAAGGGCACTCAAGTACAACAGGAAGTTGGCAGTGTCGGCGCTGTCCATCGAGGGCCCAAGACTAGCATTTCCCGTCTGATTGGTTGAGTTGATCTCCAGCCAGGATCTGGTGACTGTTGTATTCCAGCTCACAATCGTAGCCATTTGATGCTATGTCAAACAATGAGAACAACCAATGAAAAATGTGCAGAAACGTAGATCATGTGTTGCCCAATAACAGTTGAGATCGCACTGTCAGATTATTTGCTGTTGAAGGAATAAATTAGGTCTCCAGGAGGTTAATCCTCTCTCATTGCTTCAGACCAGGTGAAGTTCTTATCTGAACTGAGTGGGCGCCAAATGATTCCCGAGGCACCTGGGTGCAGAATTGCAAAGATCATTGAGGATTCCGAAGCCTGAAAATGGAAAGAAATGGAAAAAGCTATTTAATTCTGAAAAATACTGTGATAGTATGTATGAAAACGTGAGGTTCTGTAGCAGCGTTTCTCAGTTCACCTGCCTTAGGGATGTATCTGCCTATTGACTGCTACTTAAGTGCCCTCTCCCTCCGAGATATATCTGTGCAATGATTGTTATCTCTCAGCACCTCTCCCTCAGTACTGTGCATCGATTGCTGTCTCAATGCCCTATCCATCAAAACTATATCTGTACAATCGTCGGTGCCTCTGAATTCCTCTCCCTCAGGGAACTATCTGTGCATTGGCTGATGTTTGTCAGTTGTTCAGCATAGTGGACATATCAGTGCACTGACTGGGGTCTTCTATTCCTTCAACATTGACCTTTCATCTCCAGCTCCAAATCCGACCTCGCTGTGTCTGCCTCTGACTTTATATGCCACCGTTTTTTTCATTCCCTAATCCTTTATCTCCCTTGTTTTTGCTCTCCATAGTTTCCTTCTTTACTTCATGCTCACCACTCTCTCTCGCTGTTTCCACCTTCGCAGAATCCTGGTGCTTAGAATGTAATGTTTTAACAAGTTCTGGCAGGGACGAACTTTGTTGTGGCAAATTCACAAAGCTAATCCAACTTCATGAAAGATCTCAGAAGCTTTCACTCTCTTCCGTCTCTCGATATCTCCATGTGTCCTCCTTACACACCCCTTCCCTCCCTCTTTCCCTTTTGTTTCTCTGTCTGTCTTCCCTTACGTCCCTTGTCTATATTTCTGTGTCTATCTTTCTCTGCTTGCTTGTCTCTACAAATTGTCTGTTCACCCTTCTTTTTCTATCTTTGTGTCTTTTCCCACTCTTTGCTTCCCTCTCTCTTCTCCTATCTCCATCTCTCATTCTTTCCATCATGCTTTCTCCGCAAATTGCTTGTTAATCTATCTTTTACTATCTTTGTGTACTCGTTCTCTGTCTCTCTCTGACTACACTCTGTTCACTTTTTTCAGCTGCTTCCTTTGCCATGAATTAATTTCCTGCTCACTATGTGTCCCCGATCTTTGTACCTTCCGCTGATTAACTGTGCAACGGTTTTATCTCATTCGCTTTGTTTATCTTTCTCTTTCTCTGAGAATTTCTATTTTACACCATTAACCAGGGTTGACTGATCCCAGTCTTCACTACGTGCAGTTAATCTGTTCAATTTCAACCAAATATTAATATAGAAAGAAAAACGCATCAAAGCACAAGTGGTAACAACAGAAATCCTCTACTGTCTATGTTCCCACCCCGTTCTCCATTCATCCATCCATGCTCTCGACTCCTCCATCCCTGCTTTGTACACATCCGTCCACTCTCTCCGCACACCTATGCTCTCTGCTCACCAATGCTTTCACGCCGCTCACCCATCCCCCCTTTGTACTGATGCATCCACACTACTAATCCATTCCCACTCACCCATCCCTGCTCTCCCCTCACCAATCATTGCTCACTACACAGCCATCCTTCACCCAATTCTGCTCTCTACTCACCCATCTGCCTTCCCTACTTACTCATCCCCAATCTCACTCACCCTTCCAAGCTCTCTGCTCAGGCATCCCTCACTGATCCAGCTGTTTGATCACCCATCCCTGTCCTCTATCATTCGCAGTGACATTTGTTTGCATCTAAACTGGCCCGGCCTATTCAATTGCTGAAAATATCACACACATTTCACTCCCTATTAATCACCGTGTTTTGGACTGAAGCTGTTTTGTCCTTACCTATGGACTGTTAGGGAATGTCGGTGTGGACTCACAAGTAAGCTTGTCATTAGTATGGAGAATCAGCTTGACTAGAAGAGCAAACGTAAAGTGAGAAGATTCAGGCAGTCCTTGATCCAACTTCCAACAGGTGCAAGCAGCTGCTGGGATTCGTGGCCTTTTATAGTTCCCGACCTTCAGCTGGTGCAATTACTTTGCTTGTCCATGACATTGGAGCCTCGGGCTCCTCCCTCCTCCCACGTGGGATGGGATTGCTGATGTCAATCTCAATCTAATCCTCGTATTGGTGAAAATGCTGGTATATTGTCTACTTAGACCTGGGACCTGGGGTTATATACAGCTACAGATAGAGGGGCTGCAGGTCCCCTCTCTCTCTCCTGGATGACTGGATTGGACAACGGGTCAGACAGTAAGATTTCGCTCTCTGGGTGCTGGGATCGAACACAGTAGCAGACACAGGGGTTGAACATCCCTAATAAAAGCCAACATGTTCACATAGATCAGGTGCCTGCACACAGAGATTTCATTCTCCTGACCATCGCAGTAATGTCATTACAGATCCTGGTCCCCAGTCCCACCCTGCAGCAGGCCAGGTGTCAAAACAAACTGAGATTCCAGAATCCACACCTCATACCCTTCCTATACTTACGGACCCGGATCTCCAGACCTATCCTGCAACAATTCAGGTGCCATCACAAACTCAGACTCATTCTCATATCCTCCTGAGCCCCTACCCTTTATATTATTACATAGCCTGGTATCTCATCTCACAGTGTAATCGATAAGTGTGTGGTACACACTGTGATTTCCATACCCTGATGATGTCTTCCAGCCTTTTCTCAACACGAACTGCAAACAGAGATACATTTCTATTCAAAGTCACTCACTATTCTTCTGTACACTTTTTTTGTTGATTTTCTTTTATAATCAACATGCCATTTCTCTGTCATCTATCAATCTATCCATCTAGTTATTTATCCATTTATTTATCTATCCATCTATGTAAACATATTGCTTTAGATAGAATTAAGAACTAGGACTTGAAAATAGATACAGCATATACGAAGATGATGTGGTGCGGCAGAGAACGCCAATAGACACAAAAGGATTATAATACGATTTTTAAAAATTCATTCATGGGATGTGGGCGTCGCTGGTCAAGCCAGCATTTATTGCCCATCCCTAATTGCCCTTGAGAAGGTGGTGGTGAGCTGCCTTCTTCAACAGCTGCAGTCCATTTGGGGTAAGTATACCCACAGTGCTGTTAGGAAGGGAGTTCCAGGATTGTGACCCAGCGACAGTGAAGGAACAGCGATATAGTTCCAAGTCAGGATGGTGTGTGACTTGGAGGGGAACTTGCAGGTGGTGGCGTTCCCATGTATTTGCTGCCCTTGTCCTTCTAGTTGGTAGAGGTCGCGGGTTTGGAAGGTGCTGTCTAAGGAGCCTTGGTGCATTGCTGCAGTGCATCTTGTAGATGGTACACACTGCTGCCACTGTGCGTCGGTGGTGGAGGGAGTGAATGTTTGTAGATGAGGTGCCAATCAAGCGGGCTGCTTTGTCCTGGATGGTGTCGAGCTTCTTGAGTGTTGTTGGAGCTGCACCCATCCAGGCAAGTGGACAGTATTCCATCACACTCCTGACTTGTGCCTTGTAGATGGTGGACAGGCTTTGGGGAGTCTGGAGGTGAGTTACTCGCTGCAGGATTCCTAGCCTCTGACCTGCTCTTGTAGCCACGGTATTTATATGGCTACTCCAGTTCAGTTTCTGGTCAATGGTAACCCCTAGGATGTTGATAGTGGGGGATTTAGCGATGGTAATGCTGTTGAATGTCAAGGGGAGATGGTTAGATTCTCTCTTGTTGGAAATGGTCGTTGCCTGGCACTTGTGTGGCGCGAATATTACTTGCCACTTATCAGCCTTTGGTATTAGAGGTGATATATTGACCTGGATTGAGATCTGGCTGACAGGGCCTCGGCCAAAATGTAGTTAGAGATGGATTTGGGCCTGTTTGGAGACCAGTCACCAGTGGTGTTCTGCAAGTTTTGCAACCATTGCTCTTCATTACTCTTGATAATGATTTGGAGTTAACCTTTGGGGGCATGATATGCAAATTTGAAGATGATGCAAAGACCTGTGCGAGTGCTAAGACTGTTGACATTGCTCGGTTTCTTCAGGTGGCTCTTAATGCATCGGGGGATTGGGGTGATGACTGTCAAATGATGTTTCATTTGGAGAAGTGCGGTGTTATATATGCATGGGCAGGGGAATACTCAACATTCACACAGTCTTCATGGTAAAACATTGAAGAAGGTGGACAAAGAAAAAGATCTAGGCGCTTCTGTGAATCGATTTCTGAAGGTACATGAGCAAAGATGTGAAGCAATAGCTAGAGCAAATAGAGTGTTGGGGTACATTCATAGGACCATTGATTATAGGAGGTGGAATACTATGTTGTACTTGTACAAGACCTTGTTCAGACCTCACTCGCAATAATGGGTCCAGTTTTGCTCTCTTCACATTGTGGATAATGTTGAGGCTCTGGAATGGGTGCTAAGGAGGGCCGCTAGAATACTTCCCAATATAGAGCATCGTAATTATCAAGATAAGTGAAAACATTTGGAACTCTAGATAGATGCACTTTACAGAAGTGTAGACGTGGGGTTGATCTGATTGAGGTTTATAAGGTGATTCAGGGAATAACCTGTGTTTCAGTGTTCCAGTTGGCTGATTGTTCTATTGAAGTATGTTAAGCACGACCAGGAGGCATATATTTTAGTTCAGCAAGGCCAGATCCAGGTTGGATGTCAGAAGATGGTTCTTTTCTCAAATAATTTTGTATTTCTGGAATAGGCTGTGATCCCATGTGTTGGACGTCATTCGTTGCTATCCTTCAAGAAAGAGCTGGACCCGTTTTTGGCTGTGGCAGATATCGCCTCTTCTGAAAGGTATATACTTCAAGGAATTCAAAGCCAGAGTGATCTCTTGGACTCGTTTTGATCACCTAGATGGATTGCAGAGGAAATTATCATATTTCTTCGCCCCTGGTGATTTTTTTTTTAAATCTGGATTTTTGCTTTTCACAGGGGTTCTCATGACTTTGGGTGAGGTAGGGAATGTATATCAAAATCAAAAACTGCGGGAACCAGAAATCGAAATAAACAACCAGAAAATGCAAGAAACACTCAGCAGGTCTTGTATCATGTGCGGAGAGAGAAACAGAGTTAACATTTTAGTTTTGTGACCTTTCATCAGAGTATTAGGGAAGGTTTGCGATTCACAATGTACTTTTTTGTTTATTTCATGGGATGTGGGCATCGCTGGCTCGGCCAGCATTTGGTGATCATCCCTAATTGCCCTTGAGAAGGTGGTGATGAGCTGCCTTCTTGAACCGCTGCAGTCCATGTGGGGCAGATACATTCACAGTGCTGTTACGGAGGGACTTCCAGAATTTTGATCCACTGACAGTGAAGGACCACCGATATAATTCCAAGACAGGATGGTGTGTGGCTTTCAGGGGAATTTGCAGCTGGTGGTGTTCCCATGCATCTGCAGCCCTTGTTCTTCTAGGTGATAGAGGTCACGGGTTTAGAAGGTGCTGTCTAATGACCCTTGGCAAGTTGCTGCTGTGCATCTTGTAGATAGTACACACTGCTGCCACTATGCATTGGTGGTGGAGGGACTGATTGTTTGTGGATGGGGTGCCAAACAAGTGGGCTGCTTTGTTGATTGTGTCAAGCTTCTTGAATGTTTTTGGAGCTGCACCCATCCAGGCAAGTGCAGAGTATTCCATCACACTCCTGATTTGTAGATGGTGGAAAGGCTTTGGAGAGTCAGGAAGTGCGTTACTCGCCGCAGGATTCCTAGCCTCTGACCTGCTCTTGTAGCCACGATATTTACATGGCTACTCCAGTTCAGTTTCTGGTCAATGGTAATCCCCAGGATGTCGATAGTGGGGGATTCTGCGATCGTAATACCATTGAATGAGAAGGGGAGTCGGTTAGATTAGCTCTTGTTGGAGATTGTCATTGCCTAGCACTTGTGTGGCACGAATGTTATTTGCCAGTTATCAGTCCAAACCTGGCTATTGTCTCTCTATCTACTATATAGTTATCTATCTATCTATCTATCTATCTATCTATCTATCTATCTATCTATCTATCTATCTATCTATCTATCTATCTATCGATCTATCTGTATTTGTGATACACTTCCATCCACTCCAGTAGAATGATGCAAATCTTAATGTACTTCCATGAATTTAAAAGATGGCTGTTATATATTCAACTCACTCTTCGGAATTATGGTCAGAGCCAGACACAGAGGAGAAGATGGTCTTCTGTCTCTGAAGTAGAATCTAGTGGACCAGAGTATCTGATTCTGGTCATTTGTTTTCTGGGACTTGTATCAAGACCAGCACCAGACAAATGGTATGAATTCTCCTCTCTCTGATGGGGGATTGGTGAAGCAATAGTTCCATCCCTGCAATTACAGGGTGATTACAAGAACAGCTGTCAGTACTCATTATGATTTCCATCTCCTGACTTGCCCCAATATATTCTTGCAAACGCTGGTTCCCCAGTCCCACCCTGCAGTAGATCAGCTTGTCAATACAAGATTTCCATACTAAGTGATGAGGCTGAGCATTTTCCACATACGCAATAGGAACTGCAAATAGAGATCGGTTCCTATTCAAAGTTGCTCATGCTATTATTTCACATTCAACATAACATTTGCCTTTCTGCCAATCTATAACGTATCAACGCCCATCTATCTATCCGTTTATCTATTATTATGTATCTAACCATTTACCTAGCGATCATTCTATGTACATCAGAATTGTAACTACCTATCGCTCGGTCTACATATGTATGTGAATCTGTCCATGTGTGTTACTTTCTATCTATGTATATTTATCTGTGCAACCAACTATATAACTTACTATCTCAGCAGCTGTCGAACTATTTATCTATTAATATCGATATATGCATATCTGGGAAAATCTACACATCCATTTATATATGTGAATTCCACTTCCCTGTACCTCCATTGTTTGTATGTAAAGCTACCCCACGACCTGCTGCTGCTGATTACAGCTACGCCTACCAGGAGATCTGCTGCACGGTATGAGATGCTCATCTATCTTGCTCCACCCTCACACATCCACTGTAGCTCATCTGCAACTGCTCTGTGCCGCCTATTGTCCAACTACGCCTAGGTCGATCCCGCTTTCTGTTCCCCTCCACTTTGCCCTCTAGAAGAGATCTCTGTAGTTTTTCAGCTTTAATCAAGTTCCAAAATACTGAAATGTTGTTTGCTCGATATCATTTTTTTACAGTCATTTTGGTCTTGCAACGTCAAATCCCTCTTCATTTGTCTTATGGCCTGCATAAGGAATTTTATGCATACGTCTTAGCATCCACATTTCAAAGGTCTCTATTTTCTTCCACAGATCTTTACTTATTGTTCAGGTTTGTGAGTTATGCAGCAAAGTGGATATAATGTAGCATCGTTTGAGATTTTCCCTTGCAGAAGACTTAACTCTAGTTTCTTCTAATGTGTTCCTTCTAACTACCATTGTTTTTTGTCTTTTTGCTGTTCATACTCAATCCATATTCTAGACTTCTAGATTTTATCTGATCTACGATATTTTGTGGGGCCTGTTCTGAGTCCACAGGTAGCGCTGTGCTGTCAGCGTACTGTAATTTTGTTATGGTCTTGCCTCCAATGTTTACACCTGGAAATACATCTAATTCTCTGAATATTTGTTCTGTGCACAGATTGAATATTTTTGGCGACAGCTATAGCTTTGTCATAGTCCTGTCTTCGTTTCAAACATATCTGATTGTCCATCTTTTAACCTGATGCTCGCTATCTGATCCGAATACAGACTCTGCATAAATCTTACATCTTTACTGTCAATGTCACATTTCAGCAACATGTCTGTTAGCTTATGGTAATAACCACGATCGGACACTTTTTTTTTCATAATCTATAAAGCATGTGTAGATGTTCTTGTTTACTATTAGACATTTATCAAAGATTGCTCTTAGGTTAAATATTCCCTCCCTGGTCCCTACTCCAGGTCTAAATCCAAACCGTGTTTCACCAATTTCTGCTTCAAAGATGTTAGTATTTCTTTCTATTATGATTTTCAATATCAATTAGTGTGATGACTCATTAAGCTTTTAGTTGCAAACTGATTGCACGCCATTTTAAAAAAAATTCTTAGGTATCTTAAGAAATAATGAATGTCTGAAGTCACTTGGAATGTATCCTTTGTTATCTTTTTGATCACAAATTTCTGCTATCACTTCTCATCTGCTTCTCCAATGGCTTTTAGGTGTTCTGTTGTTAGTTAATCGGAACTTTTCCAGTACTTAACAATTTCAAAACATTTTTACCTCTGATATCATAATGTTTGGTGCTTCCTTTGCCTCTTTATCATGAAAACTCCCTCGATATGGATCATCATACAACTTACTAATATATTCTGCCCATCATTTTTTCCGACTGCATTCCTTCCAAACAAAATATTACCATCTTTACCTTTTATTCCACTATCATTTGTTTTCCCTTCCTTTCTATCTGTCAAAGATTTCACCTTCTGGTGCATTTGAATTCAATTAATAAATCTGGAACTAAAACGCTAGTCTAATGATGGCCATGAAACCATTTTCGATTGTAGTAAAAGTCCGTTTGGTTCACTAATGTCCTTTTGGGAAGGAAATCTGCTATCATTACCTGGTCTGGCCTACATGTAACTTCGGACCCACAGCAATGTGGTTGACTCTTAAATGTCCTCTGAAATGGCCTAGCAAGCCACTCAGTTGCATCTAACCACTGCAAAGTCAAGAAAGAATGAAACCAGATTGACCACCCGGCATTGACCTTGACACTGGAACTGACAACAGCAAAAGCAGCCGGTCGACCCTGCAAAGTCCTCCTTCTGAATATCTGGGGGCTTGTGCCAAAGTTGAGAGAACTGTCTTGCAGACTAGTCAAGTAACAGCCTGACATAGTCATACTCACAGAGTCATACCATACAGACAATGTCCCAGATACAGCCATCACCATCCCCGGGTATGTTCTGCACCACTGGCAGGACAAACCCAGCAGAGGTGTCGGCACAGTGGTATACAGTAGGGAGGGAGTTGCCCAGGGAGTCCTCAATATCGACTCCAAACCCCATGAAGTCTCATGGCATCAGGTCAAACATGGGCAAAGAAACCTCCTGCTGATTACCACCTACCACACGCCCCCCCCCCCCCCCCCACCACCCCTCTTCAGCTGATGTTCAACATGGAAGAGTACTCCTGTGGTAGGAGGAAGTACTGAGCGTGGCAAGGTGCTGATGTAGTCTGGATGGGGCATTTCAATGCTCATCACCAAGTGTGGCTCGGTAGCACCACTACTGACCGAGCTGGCCGAGTCCTAAAGAACATAGCTGCTAGACTGGGTTTGTGGCAGGTGGTGAGGGAACCAACAAGAGGGAAAAACATGCTTGATCTCGTCCTCACCAACCTGCCTGCCTCAGATGCATCTGTCCATGATAGCATGGGTAGAAGTGACAACCGCACAGATCTTGTGGAGTCGAAGTCCAGCCTTCCCATTAAGGATACCCTCATCGTGTTGTGTGGCACTATCACCGTGCTAAATAGAATAGATTTCAAACATATCTAGCAATGCAAAACTAGGCATCCAAGAGGCGCATGCTGTGGGCCATTAGCAGCAACGGAATTGTGCTAAACCACAATCTGTAACCTTACGCCTCGCCATATCCCTCACTCTAAATTTATCATCAAGCTGGGGGACCAACCCTGGTTCAATAAACAGTGCAGTAGGGCATGCCAGGAGCAGCACCAGGCATATCACAAAATGAGGTGCCAAACTGGTGAAGCTACAACCCAACTTGTGTGCCAAACTGCGTAAGCAGCATGTGATGGACAGAGCTAAGCGATCTCATAACCAACGAATCAAATCTAAGCTCTGTAGTCTAGCCACATCCAGTCATTAATGGTGGTGGATAATTAAACAACTAACTAGAAGAGGTGGCTCCACAAATATCCCCATTCTCAATGATGGAGGAGCCCAGCACATCAGTGCAAAAGATAAGGCTGAACATTTGCAACAATCTTCAGCCAGAATTGTCGAGTGGATGCACAGTGGCAGCAGTGTGTACCATCTACAAGATGCACTGCAGCAATTAACCAAGACTCCTAGAGAGCACCACCCAAACCCGCGACCTCTGCCACCTAGAAGGACAAGGGCAACAAATGCATGGGAACACCACCACCTGCAAGTTCCCCTCCAAGTCACACACCATCCATCTCGGCCTCCTCCTGATGGCCCCAGCAACATGGATGCCAGTCTTCAGCCAATTCAAATCACTCCGTGTGATATCAAGGAACGACTGAAGGCGCTGGATATTATGGGCCCTGACAACATTCCAGCAATGGTACTGAAGACCTGTGCTTCAGGATTTGCCACGCCCCAATCTAAGCTGTTCTAGTACAACTACAACACTGGCATCTACCTGGCAATGTGGGAGATTGTCCAGGTACATCCTGTACACAAAAAACAGCATAGTGGTGCAATGGCTAGCACTGCAGCTTCACAGTTCCAGCAACCTGGGTTCGGTTCCGGGTGCTGCCTGTGCAGAGTTTGCAAGTTCTCCCTGTGACTGCGTGGGGTTCCTTTGGGTGCTCCGGTTTCCTCCCATATGCTAATGACTTGTGGTTGATAGATAAATTGGCCAATGTAAAAATTGCTCCGAGTGTAGGTAGGTGGTAGGAGAATTGAGGGAAGGTGGGGATGTGAGAGGGAAAGTGGGATTAGTGTAAATGGTTGGTCGGCGTGACTCATTGGGCCAAAGGGCCTGTTTCAGTGCTGTATCTTTCTGTGATTTTAAGTCCAACCCGGCCAGTTACCATCCCATCAGTCTACTCTCAATCAGCAGCCAAGTAATGGAAGGTGTCAATGACCGTGCTATCAAGTGGCACTTGCTTAGCAATAACCTGCTCACTGATGCTCAGTTTGGGTTCTGCCAGGGCCACTCAGCTCCTGAACTCATTACAGACTTCGTTCAAACACAGACAAAAAGGCTGAACTCAAGAGCTGAGGTGAGAGTGACTGCCCTTGACATCAAGGCAACCTTTGACCGAGTCTGGCATCAAGGAGCCCTAGCAAAACGGTTGTTGGGGGACATCTCTCTGATGGTTGGAGTCATACCTAGTGCAAAGGAAGGTGGTTGTGGTTGTTGGAGGTCAATCATCTCAGCTCCAAGACATCACTGCAGGGTAGTGTCCCAGGCCCAACCATCTTCAGCTGCTTCATCAATGACCTTGCTTCAATCATAAGGTCAGAAGTGAGGATATGCACTGATGATTAGTCAATGTTCAGCATCATTCACACTTCCTCAGGTACTGAAGCAGTCTGTGACGAAATGCAGCAAGACCCGGAAAATATCCAGGCTTTGGCTGATAAGCAGCAAGTAATGTTTTCACCACACAAGTGCCAGGCAATGACCATCCCCAACAAGAAAGAATCTAGCCATCTCCCGTTGACATTCAATGGCATTACCATCACTGAATCTCCCATTGTCAACATCCTGGAGGTTACCAACTGAACTGGAGTAGCCATATAAATACCGTGGCTACAAGAGCAGGTCAGAAGCTAGGAATCCTGTGGCGAGTAACTCACCTCCCCAAAGCCTGTCCACCATCTACAAGTCAGGAGTGTGATGGAGTACTCTTCACATGCCTGGATGGGTGCTTCTCCAAAAACAGTCAAGAAGCTGGATACCGTCCAGGACAAAGCAGCCCGCTTGTTTGTCACCTCGTCCACAAGCATTCACTCCCTCCACCACTGATGCACAGTGGCAGCAGTGTGTACCATCTACAAGATGCACTGCAGCAATGAAACAAGACTCCTAGAGAGCACCACCCAAACCCGCGACCTCTGCCACCTAGAAGGACAAGGGCAACAAATGCATGGGAACACCACCACCTGCAAGTTCCCCTCCAAGTCACACACCATCCTGACTTGAATTACATCACTGTTCCTTCACTGTCGCTGGGTCAAAATCCTGGAATTTCCTTCCTAACAGCACTGTGGGTGTATCTACCTCACATGGACTGCAGCGGTTCAAAAAGGCAGCTCATCACCACCTTCTCAAGGGCAATTAGGTTTGGACAATAAATGCTGGTCTAGCCAGCGACGCCCACATCACATGAATAAATACATTTTTAAAAATCTTTCATTTTGTGATTTCTTTCCAGCTCCAATATTTCATCACACATTCATTATCCAACTTCTATTTAACCTGCCTCCAGGTATTCTTTGTTTTCTTTTCAACTTCATCATACTCTGGCGTGTTTCTTTTCTTTCCCCTTTCTATCATATCTTATCTGCCATCCACTCATTGTCTCTTTTTTTCAAGTCTTGGTAATATTTCCTTTGTATTCTCGCCTTCATTTTTTGCGATTTGTTTTCTATTTCTTGTTCTGAGATTTCTGTTTGTTCTGTTTCCTCAATCCTGGGATATTTATACTTATTTTTTTACTTTAAGAGTGAATGCCTCTCTGACGTTCTCATCCTTCAGCATGTCAAGGTCTAAACGGCTGCACAGCTTGTTCTTTCTTTGGTATTTCTAACTTAATTTTTGCCACAAGGAGACAATGATCTAAATTTATATACGTGCCAGGATATGTATGAATGTTCTAAATACTGTTTCTAAAACGTCGTTTCACCATCTCATAATCTATTTGATTTCTATACACAATGGCGAGACTTCTCCAAGCGTGCAGTCTTCATTTAAGGTTTCTTTAAAAAGGTGTTTGCCGCCATCAGATCATTTTCTTGACAAAATTGTATCAATGTCTTTCCTCTTACATTTCTCAATCCAAGCCCCTATTAACCGGCATGCGTTCCTGATGTTCCTTCACTGACATTAGCGCTTAGGTCTTCCCTTACAATTACCACATCAGTTGACCTGACGATCATAATTCTTCAGGATGCCACCATAAGATGCCTCTAAGTTCTGCTCACTGGGATCTTGTGTCGGGGCATAAACTTGTATGACGTACAGATCAGGTGTATTTCGTTCTTAATCATCATCACTCTTTATGAAATTGACCAGTAACCTTGAAATGACCTCTTGTATCCTTTGTTTACTAGGATTCCTACGCCATTCCTACGCTTCTCATCTTTTGAGAAGTGAAGCACACGATTCTTTTTGCCCATCTGACCAGAATCTAACCATCCCACTTCTGCAATCCCTAGTAACTCAATACGGTGTCTATACATCACCTGTATGTAATTATCAAGCTTTCCCACTTGACATAAAGTTCTTATATTCCTTGTTCCAATTCTCAAGCAGCTACCTGTTACATTGATGGTAATAGGTTCAGAAGCTGACCTCTCTTGCGAGTTTAGGTCAACTTCGTCATTGATCTGTCAGTTACTTCGTTGGGCAAGGGCTTCTCCTATCCTGTCGCTATTTACTGCAAAATCGGTTTCAGGGATCTTAACTTCTTCTGTATCTTCTATTCTTTGATTATGACTTTCCATGACTAACTCTGGGGCTTATACCGTGTGAGGTTCCAGACTTTTCATAGGTGACTGACCACATTATCTTACTAAGCGTCATGACTGTGCCCTTAGGTGTGTCACACGCCTTGTTGGTCTCTGCTTTCTGAGTCATTGTGCTACTAACTTGTAGGACTGTTATACTGCACCACCGTTACCAGTCTTCATGCACATTAGTAGGGGTGATGTCCCCACACTACAGCAGCCGAAGCTGATGAGCCCCTCACTTAGTTTTGCACGACTACTGAGACGAGATCGCGGGGTATGGCCGCTGGTGAGCACATCCAGCTAATTGGAGTAATAAGTGAGAAATTGGAGATTTGTAGGACACCAGTTTCCCCTACACACACGCCTGTTGGAGTGGGTGCGCGGTTTGCCAGATGATCAAGGATGCTAGCCCTCATAATATCTCCCATATAGCCAATGGCCTAGGCCACCAGACTCAGGGCTACCAATGACAGTCAAATTGCAATGGAGAGAGCAGCGCCTTCACCAGGCATTAGACCTAATGGGTTGGACAACAGCGACGTATTAGTCAATGGCAATGCAGGTCACGAAGGGTAGGTTGCTGTAAAGGTTGAAAATATACAAGAGAAGAATGACATCACTGAGTAACCCCACTGATATAAAATCTACAGTATTACCAATAATGTCAAGGGCAGAAGCAACAATAACAAATACATCGGTGATGTTTAAGTCAAACAGACGGGCATCAGGTGCTGATGAAACTTTCTTCAATTGTATGATATGTCACACTGCAACTGACTTCCTGGTAATATCCAATGCAAGCGCTAAGCTATAGAGACAGAGAAAGACTATCATTTTAATCTGCTCCAATGCTTCAAAAGCCCACGACTTGCATTTACAGTCTGATTGATTGAACTGGTCTCATACCAGGGTCTGGTGATTGCTACATTACAACTCACAAAAGTAGCCATTTGATGTTATGTCAAATAATAAAGAACAACCAATGATAAACGTGAGAATGATATAAAGCTTTATTGCCCAATGACAGTTGAAACTGCACCTTAAGATTATGTTCCCAGTTGGGTCACCAACACATTAATTCTATATCATGGATTCAGACTGGGCGACTTACCTCTCTGAAAACTATGGATACCATTAGATATTAGAGGTCCCAGTGACACCAGAATGCGGAATTGTAAAGATGAAGCAGAAAACTCAATCCTGTGAATGGGCAGATATAAATAAAGTTATTGGAGTACTGAAAATGATTTCATCCTATCTGTTAGAAAGCGAGGCATCTGTACACTGACGAGTGTCTCAGCAGCTCTGACTCCCCCCATAAAGATGTATGCTCGCTGACTGGTGTTTCCTATACCCCATTCCTCATGGAGATATCAGTATGTGGGCGGGTGTCTCTCTCTGTATTTCTCTCTTAGCGAAATATCAGCAAATTGACTGCTGACTTTCAGTCCCATTCCCTTGGGAAATATCTGTACTCTGTCAGTTGTTCTTCAGCCCCTAGTTTTGATGCGGCTGTAAAGTGATCAGCATCTCAGTTCCCTCTCCCCTCGGGAAGTATCCACCCACTGACTAGTGTCTCTCAGTCCCTCCGCTCACAGCGATATCTATACACTGACTAGTATCTATCAGTTGCTCTCACAGAGGAAAATATCTGTGCAGTGACTGCTGACTCTCAGTCCCTATCCTCAATGAGACATCTGTACATAGAAACATAGCAAATAGGAGTAGGAGTCGGCCATTCGGCCCTTCGAGCCTGTTCCACCATTCAACGAGATCACGGCTGATCTTCTACATCAATGTCATTTTCCCGAACTATCCCCATATCCATCGACATCTTTAATGTTTAGAAATCTATCGATCTCTATCTTGAACATACTCAGTAACTGAACCTCCATGGCCCTCCGGGGAAGAGAAAGATTCACCACTCTCTGAGTGAAGAAATGCCTCCTTATCTCAGTCCTAAATGGCCTATCTCTTATTCTGAGACTGTGTCCCCTGGTTCTAGAACGCCAAGCCAAGAGAAACATCCTTTCTGCTTCTACCCTGTCGAGCCTGGTAAGCTTCAATGAAGTTACCTCTCATTCTTTTAAAATCTAGAGAATATATGGCCAGTCTCCTCAATCTCTCCTCATAGGACAAACTCGCGATGCCAGGAATCAGTCTGGTGAACCTTCATTGCACTCCCTCTTTGGCAAGTATATCCTTATTTAACTAAGGAGACCAAAACTGTGCACAATACTCCTGGTGCGGTATCATCACACTGGCTAGTATCTCTCAGTCCCTCCCTCTCAGGGATCTATCTGCAGACTGATCGTGTCCCTCAGTCCCTCACTGTAAGGGAAATATCTGTCATCTGAATGGTGCCTCTCAGTCCCTCTCCCTCAGGGAAATATTGTCTCTTGTCTCGCAATCCCTCTCCCTCAGAGTGATACTTGCATACTGACTGATGTCTCTAATCTCTCCTCTCTCAGGGAGATAACTGTACACTGCTGGCGTCTCTCTGTCCCTCTCTTTCAGGGACATATCTGCACATTGACTGGTGTCTCTAAGTCTCCTCCTCCAGGGAGATACTTCGACACTAACTAGTGTATCTTAGACCCCCTCCACTCTGGAAATTATATCTACACTAAATGATGTATCTCATTCCCTCACTTTCAGGGAGATATCTGTAAACTGACGGATGTCTCTCAGGTCCTCTCCCTCAGGGAGATATCTGTAGATTGACTGGTGCCTCTCAGCTCTTGTCTCTCAGGAGATATCCGCACAAAGAGAGATGTCTCTCAATTCTCTCTACCTCAGGGAGATATCTGCACACTTACTAGTGCCTCTCAGCCCTTTGCTCTGTAGAGATACCTGCACACTAGTGTTTATCCATCTCTTCTGGGGGGAAGTATCTTTACAATGACTGGTGTCGGTCAGTCCTACTCTCCAGGGAAAATATTTATACATCCTGATTTTTCCTCAAATGCTCCTTCTCTCTACTCCACCATCCCAAATCTCTACTCTCACATCCACACTTTCTACTCACTCTTCCCCACTCCCTACACTCCCAAGCCTGCACTCGATTCCACCATCCCTTTCTTTACTCACAAATCCCAGTTCGTTATCTTTAACAGTGGCATTTGGCTGCATCCAATCTGGCCCTGCCTATTCAACTGCAGAAAGTGCCAGTCACCTGCCACTCTCTCTTAAATACTGTGTTTTGAATGAAGCAATTCTTTCTTTACCTGTAGACTGTGCACAATGTTGATTTTCACTCACAAATGAACCTGTTATTATTATTGAGAGTTGGCTTGACTAGAAGAGCAAGTGAAAAGTGAGACGTTTCAGGTTGACTTTCATCCAACTTTCAACCAGTACAAGCAGTTTCTGGGACTGGCACCTTTTATTGTTCCCAAACTGCAGTTTCTGCAATTACTCTGCTCTCCCATATTATTGGAAACTCGATTTCCTTCCCTTACGCCTATTGGATTGTATTCTTCATGCATACCTCCATATAATTTCAACATGGTATATTGTTCACTCATCCCTGGTGTTTTGGGTTAAATACAGCCCCAGAGAAAGGGGAGGAAGTTCGTTTCTCTCTCCTGAGAGACTGATTTGTGCAGTGGGGCAGACAATGACCTTGCAGCCATGGGACCCGTGTTTAAATACAGCCCCAGACTGGCTGGGTGGAAGTCTCCTCGCACTCCTGAAGGACTGGTTTGGGCGGGTGGCATAGATGGTAGATATTGCAAAGGCAATGGAGTATAAAAGTAGGGGAGTCTTGCTACAGGGCTTTGGTGAGACTGCATCTAGAGTACTGTGTATAGTTTTGATTTCCATGTTTAAGGAGGGAAATACTTGCGTTGTCAGCCACTCAGAGAAGGTTCAGTAGGCTGATTCCTGGGATAAGGGGTTTGGCTTATGAGGAAACGTTGATCAGGCTGTGTTATACTCATTAGAGTTTAGAAGAATGAGTGGTGATGAGTGGTGATCATATTGAAATACATAAAATTCTGAGGGGGATTGACAGGGTAGATACTGAGAGGATGTTTCTCCTCGAGGGGGAATCTAGAACTAGGTAGCACAGTTTCAAAATAAGGGATCTCCCATTTAAAATGTGGCACTGTGGGCCATCAGCAGCAGCAGAATTGTACTCAACCACAATCTGTAACCTCATGGCCAGGCATATCCCCCACTCTACCATTACCATCAAGCCAGGAGACCAACCCTGGTTCAATGAAGAGTGCAGGAGGGCATGCCAGGAGCAGCACCAGGCATACCTCAAAAAGAGGTGGCAAGCTGGTGAAGCTACAACCCAGGACTACTTGCATGCCAAACTGTGTAAGGAGCATGTGATAGACAGAGCTAAGTGATCCCATAAATAACGGATCAGATCTAAGCTCTGCACTCCTGCCACATCCAGCCGTGAATGATGGTGGACAATTAAACAACTAACTGGAGGAGGTGGCTCCACAAATATCCCCATCCTCAATGATGCGGGAGCCTAGCACATCAGTGTGAAAGATAAGGCTGAAGCATTTGCAACAATGTTCCGAGTTGATGATCCATCTCGGCCTCCTCATGAAGTCCGCAGTATCACAGATGCCAGACTTCAGCCAATTCGATTCACTCCACGTGATATCAAGAAATGACTGAAGGCACTGGATACTGCAAAAGCTATGGACCCTGACAATATTCCGGCAATAGTACTGAAGACCTGTGCTCCAGAACTTGCCGCACCCCTAGCCAAGCTGTTCCAGTACAGCTGCAACACTGGCATCTACCCTGCAATGTGGAAAATTGCCCAGGTTTGTCCTGTACACAAAAAGCAGGACAAGTCCAACTCAGCCAATTACCGCCCCATCAGCCTACTCTCAATCATCAGTAAAGTGATGGATGGTGTCATCAACAGTGACATCAAGCGGCACTTGCTTAGCAACAACCTGCTTAGTGATGCTCAGTTTGGGTTCCGCCAGGGCCACTCAGCTCCTGACCTCATCACAGCCTTGGTTCAAACATGGACAAAAGAGTTGAACTCAAGAGGTGAGGTGAGAGTGACTTCCCTTGAGATCAAGGCAGCATTTGACCAAGTATGGCATCAAGGAGCCCTAACAAAACTGAGGTCAATGGGAATCAGGGGGAAAACCCTCCGCTGGCTGGAGTCATACCTAGCACAAAGGAAGATGGTTGTGGTTGTTGGAGGTCAATCATCTGAGCTCCAGGACATCACTGCAGGAGTTCCTCAGGGTTGTGTCCTAGGCCCAACCATCTTCAGCTGCTTCATTAATGACCTTCCTTCAATCATAAGGTCAGAAGTGGGGATGTTCGCTGATGATTGCACAATGTTCAGCACCATTCGTGACTCCTCAGATACTGAAGCAGTCCATGTAGAAATGTCGCAAGACCTGGACAATATCCAGGCTTGGGCTGATAAGTGGCAAGTAACATTCGCGCCACACAAGTGCCAGGCAATGACGATCGCCAACAAGGGAGAATCTAACCATCTCCCCTTGACATTCAACGGCATTACCATCGCTGAATCTGCCACTATCAACATCCTAGGGGCTACCATTGACCAGAAAGTGAACTGGAGTAGCCATATAAATACCGCGGCTACAAGAGCAGGTCAGAGGCTAGGAATCCTGAGGCGAGTAACTCACCTCCAGACTCCCCAAAGCCTGTCCACCAACTACAAGGCACAAGTCAGGAGTGTGATGAAATACTCTCCACTTGCCTGGATGGGTGCAGCTCCAACAACACTCAAGAAGCTCCACACCAACCAGGACAAAGCAGCCAGCTTGATTGGCACCCCATCTACAAACATTCACTCCCTCCACCACCGACGCACAGTGGCAGCAGTGTGTGCCATCTAAAGTATGCACTGCAGCAATGCACCAAGGCTCTTTAGACAGCACCTTCCAAACCCGTGACCTCTACCAACTAGAAGGACAAGGGCAGCAAATACATGGGAACATCACCACCTGCAAGTTCCCCTCCAAGCCACACACCATCCTGACTTGGAACTATATCGCTGTTCCTTCACTGTCGCTGGGTCAAAATCCTGGAACTCCCTTCTTAACAGCACTGTGGGTCTACCTACCCCAAATGGACTGCAGTGGTTCAAGAAGGCAGTTTACTACCACCTTCTCAAGGGCAATTAGGGATGGGCAATAAATGCTGGCATAGCCTGTGACGCCCACATCCCATGAATGAATAAAAAAAGATCTCTGGAATTCTCTTCTTCAGAAAGCAGTGGAGTCTAGATCATTGAACAAGTCTAAGATTTCCGATATATAAGGGAGCCAAAGATTATGGGGGACTGGCAGTAAAATGGAGTTCAGGCCACAATCTGATAGCTATGATCTTATGGAATGGCAGGGTAGGATCGAAGGACTGAATGGTCTACGCTTACTTCCATTTTTTGTGTTCTTATTGTCACGTTCATGAGAAGTGCAGTGATGAAAATATAGAACACAAACTGAACAGTTAGAAAACTGACTTTTCCTTCCAAAAAGTGGGCAATATGCTGCAAAATGGGGCCGAAGGTCAGACGACCTGGCCTTGTGTATTCAAACCGTCTTACTGTCGGTTAAAGAGAAAAGGATACATTCCAAGCTGAGAGGTGTCAATTACAGCCCTCCTGTACTCATCAACAGACAATCCTGAATTGAATGGGCTCTTCTGAAGCAAAGAATATGTGAAGTAGTTGCATCGTGGTTCATTGTTGGTCACCACAGGCTCCTGCATCGCCTAACAGAGGCAACCATGTGAGAGATTTTTTACCTTTAAAAAGTGCCTCTCTGGAAAGAGAGATGAGAGATCACCACAACATCACAAAAAGACTGTCCAGCTGAGAGTTGTGAGACATCCAGTAAAAAACAAAGGAGACCTGCTGAGAATTCTACACTTCAACGCGGTGTAGCAGAGAACTGAAAGTGATCCTTGCCTCCAGAATGAAGTCTCAACCACCAGAAAATCTGCAAACAACTCAGGCCTGCACCTTTAAAAGAGAACCTGTCCTCCAAAAAGATTCAACAGCCCCGAACACTCACCTCACTTTTTTTTAGAGATACAGCACTGAAACAGGCCTTCGGCCCACCGAGTCTGTGCCGACCATCAACCACCCATTTATACTAACCCTACACTAATTCCATATTCCTACCACATCCCCACCTGTCCCTATATTTCCCTACCACCTACCTATCCTAGGGGTAATTTATAATGGCCAATTTACCTATCAACCTACAAGTCTTTGGCATGTGGGAGGAAACCGGAGCACCCGGAGGAAACCCATGCAGACACAGGGTGAACTTGCAAACTCCACACAGGCAGTACCTGGAATTGAACCCGGATCGCTGGAACTGTGCGGCTGCAGTGCTAACCACTGCGCAACTGTGCTGCCCCAAACCACTTACTCTCTATCTACTACTTGTGTGTGTGTGTGTGTGACTGTCTGTCTATCTGTCTATCTATATGTGTTTGTGTGAGAGAGAGAGAGAGAGAGTAAATGTGTGCATGGATGTGGTTGTGACCATTTCAGGAATGAATATTTTTCAATAAATAATTGATCTATTTTAAACGACAGGAACACGTGTCACTGTGTTTATTTGACAAATAAAGCAGAAGGGTTGAACACACTCATAACAAAAACACTTGCTTTGATCAATTTGGAGGTGAACACCCACATCCCTCACCACCTGGCTGTAACATTATGATCTTAGACCCGACACGTGGCGTAAAACAAATTCTAGGCAAAAGGCATGAGGGTCTATACCCTCTAAAAAGTGAATAGATGTGTCAGTGTGTCAACATTCAGCAATTATAGCTTGAAAGATTTATATAGATCAGATGTCAGTGTGCAGTGTATTCTACATCTCCAGACCACTAATTATACGATTACAGACTCTTTTCCCCAGTCCCACGCTGTAGTTGATCAGATGTCTATTTACATTGTGATTTCTATACCCCGATGATGACTCTCAACCTTTTCCATCTTCTAAACACGAGCTGCAAACAGAGATACATTTCTGTTCAAAGTCACTCATTGTCCTTCTGTACCCTTTCTTGTTATTTTTGGGGGACTCAACATGCCATTTGACCATCATTTATTCATGTAAAGTTATTGCTTTAGATATAATTAAGAAATTAAACATAGATAGGACATGCATCCACCCGAAAGTCCTCAGCAATATGAGACATGTGCCTAGTCCATATTTTTAACAACCCACTGTAGTCCAGAATCGTTCATGTGAACTGTAAGGATGCTAATGTAGTCCCCATCTTTCAAAAAGGAGACAATACGGACCCAGGTAGCTATAGACCCGTTGGTTTGACATCTGTAATAAGGAAGATGCCTGGGGAATCATTAGGGACGCAAGGTATGATTGGCTGAATATGCAGGGCCATATTTGGAGCACCCAACATAGCTTCATAAAAAGATTATGTCTTATAATTCCATTTGCATTTTTTGGTATTGTTAAAGAAGGTACGAAGGTAGTTGATGAGGGAAGAGCAGTCGAGATTGTCTGTTTAGACTTCCAAAGAGCTTTTGATAAGGTACCACACAAGAGGTTTCTCTACAGGATTACAGCCTGTGATATTAGTTGTAATGTATTGAGCTGGATTGAAAACTGACTGGAAGGACATAAGCAAAAAATAGTTAGAGATGGTATTGGATCCGTTTAGAGACTGGTTGTCAGTGGTGTCAAGCCGGTATTGCAACTTGATGTATTCCTCACTATTATTATTAATGATATGGATGTACCTATTAGCAGTACCAGTAGGATCTGCAAATGTGTTCACATTTTCATAGGCATCTATCTACCTAGCTACCTTTCGATCTATCCATCGAACTATTTTCCACATTCTCAACAAGATCGGCAAACAGAGATTGGTTTCTATTCAACGGCACTTGTGTTATTGCTGTTTTATATCCAACATGGCATTTGCCGTTCTTCCTATCTGTTTATTGTTTCAATATGCATCTATCAGTCTGTCAAAATACCTAGCTAGTTAGATTTTTTCTGCCTTTCTATCTATCTATCTATCTATCTATCTATCTATCTATCTATCTATCTATCTATCTATCTATCTATCCATCTATCCATCTATGTATCTCAGCATTGTCAGGCCCTATGTCTCTATCTATATTTGTACATTTATCTGTCTTTTCTATGCATATTTATCCAAACAACCACACTGAGATTTCCATACCCTGATGATGACTCTCAACCTTTTCCACGTTCTCAACACGAACTGCAAACACAGATACATTTCCATTCAAAATCACTCATTTTCCTTCTCTACCCTTTCCTGTTATTGTTTTCTGGGAATCAACATGCAATTTGTTTATCATTTATCTATCAAAACATTAAGAACTTGCAAATAGATTAGTATGCTTCCGTCTGACTGTCCTTGGGGAGATGGAACACGTACAGTGCGAGACCTAATCCAAATGTTAATAGCTCACTGTACTCTGAGATGGCTTATGTAGACTGGAAGGGGGTTATTTCAGTCCCTATCTTTAAAACAAAAGGTGAAAAGACGGGCACAACTAGGTATAGGTTCATTAATTTGACATCTACTATAGGAAACAGGCTTGAGAAATCATTAGAATTGCAATATATAATTGCTTGGATAAAGAGGGACATTTTATGGGCACCCAGCATGACTTCATAAAAAGGTCATGTTTTATAAAGCTATTATATTTTTGAAGTAGTTACGAAGATGGTGGATTGGAGAAGACCAGTAGACATTGTCCACTTCGACTTCGAAAAAGCTTTTGATAAGGTAATCACACAAGAGGTTTCACAGAAGATTAAAGTCTCTGGTACTAGTGATAATATATTGAGCTGGATTGAGAACCAACTGGAAGAATATAAGCAGAAAGTAATTTTAGATGCGTTTGGATCTGTTTGGTCGCTGGTGCCCCAGAAGGATCAAGTTTGGAACCGTTGGCCTTCAGTATTTTTAGTAATGATCTGGATGTAGGTGTTGGGGCAGTTGTTTGTTGGTATCCTTCCATCTACAGAAAGATGATGGACTCACAGCAAACAATCCATTTAAGTGGGGTGTCTTCTTTTGGTTCACCTTTGTTCATGCTGTGAAGGCCAATCCTTGAGAGGCAGGTGCTACCACAGGTGCCACACGTGAAGCTGCCAAGTGACACTGTGAGTTGTTGCTTTTCATGTTGGCACCTGTTGTAGCAACTGGTCATCGTGGCAGTGCACACCAGTCCATAGGATGTGTCACCATTTTCCTCTTTCGCCAGCTGGCGACTCCCAGGTGCGATAGCCGACATTTCGGGCCTTCATGTCTTGCAAGCATCCCTGAAGCAGAGTTTTGGGCACCCCACTGGTCGTTTAGCACCTCCTCATACAGAAGGTCTTAGGGTATGTGACCATCTTTCATCCTGTGGACATGTCCGATCCACCAAAGCCACCTTGTTTGATTAGTGCCAACACTGTGCCTTTGAGAGGACTGTCGCATTTGTGATTTTGTCCTGCTAGGATATACCCATAATGCGCCACAGACAGTGAAGATGGAAATTATTGAGCTTCTCTTTCTAGTAGCTGTAAACCACCCATGTTTCGCAGCCATACAGCAAATTGGTGAATACACAGGCCTTATAAACCATGAGCATGGTCCTAAGGGTCGCCTTTGTGTTATTCTAGCGTAGTTTTCAGGTTGGTCAAAGGTGGTAACTGTTTTCCCTAGGCATACATCGAGCTCTGCATCAAGAGACAGATTGTCTGTTACCGTGGACCTAAGGTGGCAGAATTTGCTCACCACTTCCAGCTGGGTGTTATTAACATTAACCACAAATTAGGATGAAGTATACAAGAAGATATATCAGGCGTTTGTGATAAAGGAACGAAAATAATAATGGGTGATTTTATTCTACATATAAACTGGAAAAATCAGATTGGCAATAGTAGCCTGGACAATGAGTTCATAGAATGCTTTCAAGATAGTTTCTTACAGCAACACATTCTGGAACCAACCAGACAGCAGGGTCTATTCGACTTGGTATTGTGTAAGGTGACAGGATTAATTAATGACCTCAGAGTAAAGCCACCTCCAGGTCGCAGCAACCACAATATGATTGAACTTTACAAGGGTAAAGGGTCTAAGACTAGTATTTTAAACTTAAATAAGGGCAACTATGTGGGCATGAAAGCTGAGCTAGCTGAAGTGAAGTGGGTTACTAGGCTAAGAGATAGATCAATAGGGAAGCAGCAGCAAACATTTAAGGGGATATTTCAGAATGTTGGGAATAAGTATATTCCTACTGTAAAGAAAAGTTCTAAGTGGAGAATCCACCATCCGTCGTTAACTAAAGAAGTTAAGGAAAGCATCAAACTTAAGGAAAAAGCATATAATCACGCAAATATGAGTGGCAGGTCACATGATTGGTCAGAATATAAAGAAAGGCAGACAATGATTAAAAGGTTGATCAGGAGAAAGAAATTAAAGTATGACAGGAAGCTAGTTAGAAATGTAAAAACGAATAGCAAGATATTTAAAAAAAGAAAACGAGTAAGTAAAGTGAGTCAAAAACAAGAAATGCTGGAATCACTCAGCAGGTCTGGCAGCATCTGTGGAAAGAGAAGCAGAGTTAACGTTTCGGGTCAGCGACCCTTCTTCGGAACTGACAAATATTAGAAAAGTCACAGATTATAAACAAGTGAGGTGGGGGTTGGGCAAGAGATAACAAAGGAGAAGGTGCAGATTGGACCAGGCCACATAGCTGACCAAAAGGTCATGGAGCAAAGGCAAACAATATGTTAATGGTGTGTTGAAAGACAAAGCATTAGTACAGATTAGGTGTGAATATACTGAACATTGAACAGCAGCAAGTGCAAACCTGAAGAAAAACAACCTGAAAAAAACAGTGGGTAAGCAAACTGAACAAACTAAGATGAAATGAAATAAATGCAAAAAAAGATTGTAAAAAATATAAAATGGAATGTAAAAAAAAAAGGAAGAAAAAATAACTAAAAATGACTAAAAATGAAAGTAAAGTGGGGGGCTGTCATGCTCTGAAATTATTGAACTCAATGTTCAGTCCGGCAGGCTGTAGTGTGCCTAATCGGTAGATGAGATGCTGTTCCTCGAGCTTGCGTTGATGTTCACTGGAACACTGCAGCAATCCCAGGACAGAGACGTGAGGATGAGAGCAGGGGGGAGTGTTGAAATGGCAAGCAACCGGAAGCTCAGGGTCCTGCTTGCGGACTGAGCGGAGATGTTCCGCAAAGCGGTCACCCAGTCTGCGCTTGGTCTCCCCAATGTAGAGGAGACCACACTGTGAGCAGCGAATACAGTATACTACATTGAAAGAAGTACAAGTAAATCGCTGCTTCACCTGAAAGGAGTGTTTGGGGCCTGGGATAGTGAGGAGAGAGGAGGTAAATGGGCAGGTATTACACCTCCTGCGATTGCAAGGGTAGGTGCCCTGGGACAGGGACGAGGTGGTGGGGGTAATGGAGGAGTGGACCAGGGTGTCGCGGAGGGAACGAGTGAGTGAGTGTTGGTTCTCTAGAGAGTGAGAACGGGGAGTTAATAGCAGATAATAAGGAAATGGCGGGTGAAATGAACAAATATTTTACTTCCATCTTCACTATAGAGGATACAAAAAACATTCTAGTAATAGCTATAAATCAGGAAGTGGAAGGAAGAGAGGAACTTGGTGAAATTACAATCACCCGGAATGTGGTACTGAGCAAACTGATGGAGCTGTGGGCTGACAAGTCCCCAGGTCCTGTTGGGCTCCATCCTATGGTCATAAAAGAGGTGGCTAATGAGGTATTAGATGCGTTGGGGTTAATTTTTCAATGTTCACTAGATTGTGGAAAGATTCCATCAGACTGGAAAGTAGCAAATATAACTCCTCTTTTCAAGAAGTGTGGGGGAGGTAGAAAGCAGGCCAGTTAGCTTGACATCTGTCATAAGGAAGGTGTTAGAATCGATCAGTAAGGAGATTATAGCTGGGAACTTAGAAAAACTCAAGATAATCGGGAATAGTCAGCATGGTTTTATGAAAGGGAAATCATGTTTAACCAATTTACTGGAGTTCTTTGAAGGAATAACATGCACTGTGGATAATGGGGAGCCCGTTTAATTACTGTACTTGGATTTCCAGAAGACATTTTACAAGGCGCTACATAAAAGGTTATTGCACAAAGTAGGAGCTCATGGTATGAGGGGTAACATATTAGCATGGATCTAAGATTGGCTGGCTGGCAGAAAACAGAAAATATGCATAAATGTGTCCTTTTCTGAGTGGCAGGATGTGACGAGTGGAGACCCGCAGGGGTCTGTGCTGGGGCCTCAACTTTTTACAATTTATATCAGTGACTTAGATGAGGGCAGCGATGGCATCATAGCTAAATTTGCAGATGATACAAAGATAGGTTGGAAAGTCTGTTGTGAAGAGGACATAAGGAGGTTGCAAACTGATATAGATAAGTTGAATGAGTAAGCAAAAATCTGGCAGATGGAGTGTAAATGTGGGGAAATGTGAACGTGTTCACTTTGGCAGGAGGAATAAAAGAGCAGAGTATTACTTAAATGGCGAATGACTGCAGAATACTGGAGTGCAGAGGGATTTAGATGTTTTAGTGCATGAGTCACACAAAGTTATTATGCAGTTACAGCAAGTAATAAAGGAGGCTAATGGAATGCTATCCTTTATTACGAGAGGAATTGAAAATAAAATTAAGGATGTTGTGCTTCAATTATACAGGGCATTGGTGAGACCACAAGGATCTAATTGCATTCGAGATGGTTCAGAGGAGGTTTGCTAGATTGATACCTGGAGTGGACGGGTTGTATTATAAGGAAAGGTTGGACAGACTGTGCTTGTTTTCACTGGAGCTTAGAAGAGTGAGGGGAGATTTGGTTGAAGTATATAAGATCCTGAATGGTCTTGACAAGGTGGATGTGGAAATGATGTTTCCTCTTGTGGGTGAGTCCAGAACTACGGGGTACTGTTGTAAAATTAGGGGTCGTCCTTTTAGGACAGAGATGAGGAGAATTTTCTTCTCTCGGAGGGTTGTACGACTTTGGAACTCTCTGCCTCAGAAGGTGTTGGAGGCGGGATCATTGAATATTTTTAAGACGGAGGTAGATAGATTCTTCTGATGAAGGGTCACTGACCTGAAATGCTAACTCTGCTTCTCTCTCAATAGATGCTGCCAGAGCTGTTGGCAGAGGTGCAGCGAGAGCTGGGTGTCCTTGTGCACCAATTGCTGAAATTACAAGATGCACTGCAGCAACGCACCAAGGCTCCGTTAGACAGCACCTTCCAAACCTGCGTCCTCTACCACAGAGATGCACAAAGGGCAGCAAGTGCATGGGAACACCATTCACGTGACAGTTCCCCTCCAAGTCACGCACTCGCCTGACTTGGAAATATATCGCCATTACTTCACTGTGATTAGGTCAAACTTCTGGAATTGTCTCCCGAATAGCACTGTGGGTGTACCTGCACCACATGGACTGCAACGGTTCAAGAAGACGACTCACCACCACCACATTCAAAAGGGAAATTAGGGATCAGCAATAAATGCTAGCCTTGCCAGCAACGCCCAACATCCCATGAACAAATAAAGAAGTGCAATGCTATATATGCTGGCAAGAGAATGTTCAATATTTATACAACCTTCAAGGAAAAGCATTAAAGGAAGTGGAAAAAGAAAGAGATCTGAGAATCGAGTCCATAGATCTCTAAAGGTATTGAGGATATAATGAAGCAATAGCTAGAGCAAATAGAGTTTAGAATGCATTTATAGAAGAATTGTTTACAAGACAAGCCATACTATTTGGTCCATGTACAAGACCTTCACTGAGGGGGAGCTAAAACACGGTGTTTTTAAAATTAATCCTGTTACAATTAAACCAGGCGAAGGCTGAGAGGGGACCCCTAGACCCCTTCTCACCTGGTCATAACAGACTGAAAAGAAGAGAACAGCAAAGTGCAGAAATGCAGTCGTTATAGGCGATTCCATAGTTAAGGGAAGAGACAGGAGTATCTGTATCTGTAATCATCATCCTGAGTCCTGTGTGTTGCCTCCCTGATGCCAGGGTAAAGGATATCACAGAGAGGGCTCAGAATGTTCTGCAGGCGGAAAGGAGTGAGCCCAAAGTTGTGGTACACATCAGTATTAACGGCATAGAGGGATTATGCTCTGAGGTCGTACAGTCAGATTTTCAGGAGCTATGGAGGAAGCTAACGTGTAGGACCTCGAAGGTAGTAATCTCTGCATTAATCCCCGTGCCACATGCTAGTGAGAGTAGGAATGGGCAGATAAGGATGATGAATGCATGGCTTGAGGCATGGTGCAGAAGGAAGTTCTTCAGATTCTTGGAACATTGGAACCAGTTCTGGGGCAGGAGACACCTATTCAAAAGGACGGGTTGCATCTCAACAGGACTGGGGCCAATATCCTTGCCAGGAAGTTCATTAGTGTGGATGTGGAAGATTTAAACAAAATTGGTAGGAGTGTTCACACCAACATTTAGAAGTATAAAAAAGGAAAAGGTGCATAAAGGAGTGAGAGTATCAAATAGTACTAGAGAAGCAGGTCGTATGATATTACATAGAACAGATGTAGAGGGACATGTATGTAAATGTGCAAAGTGTAGTGAATAATGTTGGTGAGCTAGAAGAACAAATAGCTGCTTGGGAACATGATGTAGTGGCGATAATGGAAACATGGCTTCAAAATAGTGAGAACTGAGAGCTTAATATTCAAAAGTACAAAGTGTTCCTAAAAGATAAGGAAGGTAAAAAGGAACGTGGCGTGACAAAATAGGGAAGACATTGTAGTGTTGGAGAGAGAGGTTGTCTTTGGGGGGTGGTGGGGGAGACAGAATCCCTTTGGTTAGAGTTGAGTAGCAAAAATGATATGATCACGTGAATGGGAGTATTCTATAAGCCTCCAAATACTGAGAGAGGTAGAGGAGCAGATCTACAGGGAAATCACAGTGACGTGCAAGAACTATAGAGTGGTGATAATGGGGGACTTTAATGACCTAAATATTGATTGGGATAATGTTAGAATAAAGGGAAAGTGGGGGAGGAATTTCTGAAATGTGTTCAGGAGAACTTTCTTGAGCAGTACGTTCAACGTGATGGATGGGGTGCCAATCAAGCGGGCTGCTTTGTCTTAGATGGTGCCGAGCTTCTTGAGTGTTGTTGGAGCTGCAGCTATCCAGGCAGGTGCCTGGCTTGTGCCTTGTAGATGGTGGGCAGTCATTAGGGAAACAGGAGGTGGGTTACTCACCGCAGAATTCTTAGCCTCTGACCTGCTCTTGCAGCCACAGAATTTATGTGGCTGGTTCAGTTTATTTTCTGGTCAACAGTAACCCCCCAGGATGTTGATATATGCTTAGAGGAGCAGATCAAGGCTAGAACACGTAATGAATATTTTGGATTGGTGCTTACTAAGGAAGAGGATTCTGACAAAATAATGGTAGAGGCGGAGTTGGTGGAGGTAATAGATGGGGTGAAAATTAATAGGAAGGATGTACTGGAAAGGCTGGATATGCTTAGAGTGAATAAGCCGCCTATTCCGGATGGCATGCACCCCAGGTAGCTAAAGGATGTGAAAGTGGAGAGAGTGGAAGAGCATGTCATAATCTTCTAATCTTCCCTAGACAAGAGGGAGGTGCCAAAGGATTGGAGAGTGGCAAATGTAAAACTCTTATTCAAGAAAGGGTGCAAGAACAGTCCTAGTAACTACAGGCCAGTCAATTCAACATCAGTGGTTGGTATGATTTTAGAAACAATAATCAGAGGGAAAGGCCAACAGGCACTTGGAGAAGTTTGAGTTAATTTAGGAGATCCAGTGCAGATTTGTAAAAGGCAGATCATGCTTGACTAATCTAATTTAACTTTTTGTTGAAGTAAGAGAAGGTAGATGAAGGGAAAGCAATGGGAACTGTCAATATGTATTTTAAGAAAGCATTTGACAAAGTACCACATAAAAGGCTAGTTAACAACACTGAGGCTCGTGCAATAGGAGTGTCAGTGTCAGCTTGGGTAAAATATTGGCTTATGGATGGAAACCGAAAAGTTGTGGTAAATGTTTTTTTAAACTTAAGCAAGGAGTTAGGAGGGCTAAAAGGGGTCATGAAAAGTAATTGGCAAACAGGATTAAGGAAAATCCCAAGGCTTTTTAGACGTGTATAAAGAGCAAGAGGGTAACTAGGGAAAGGGTTGGCCCACTTAAGGACAGAGAAGGGAATCTATGTGTAGAGCAAGAGGAAATGGGTGAGGTACTAAATGAGTACTTTGCATCAGTATTCACCAAAGAGAAGGACTTGGTGGATGATGAGCCTAGGGAAGAGAGTGTAGATAGTCTCAGTCATCTCATTATTAAAAAGGAGGAGGTGTTGGGTGTCTTGCAAAGCATTAAGGTAGATAAGGCCCCAGGGCCTGATGGGATCTACCCCAGAATACTAAGGGAGGCAAGGGAAGAAATTGCTGGGGCCTTGACTGAAATCTTTGCATCCTCATTGGCTACAGGTGAGGTCCCAGAGGACTGGAGAATAGCCAATGTTGTTCCTTTGTTTAAGAAGGGTAGCAAGGATAATCCAGGAAATTCTAGGCCGGTGACCCTTACGTCAGTGGTAGGGAAATTATTAGAGAGGATTCTTCGGGACAGGATTTACTCCCATTTGGAAACAAACAAACCTATTAGCGAGAGGCAGCATGGTTTTGTGAAGGGGAGGTCGTGTCTCACTAATTTGATTGAGTTTTTTGAGGAAGTGATGAAGATGATTGATGAAGGAAGGGCAGTGGATGTTATCTATATGGACTTCAGTAAAGCCTTTGACAAGGTCCCTCATGGCAGACTGGTACAAAAAGTGAAGTCACACGGGATCAGAGGTGAGCTGGCAAGATGGATACAGAACTGGCTCAGTCACAGAAGACAGAGGGTATCAGTGGAAGGGTGCTTTTCTGAATGGAGGGATGTGACTAGTGGTGTTCCACAGGGATCAGTGCTGGGACCTTTGCTGTTTGTAGTATATATAAATGATTTGGAGGAAAATGTAGCTGGTCTGACTAGTACATTTGCGGATGACACAAAGGTTGGTGGAGTTGCGGCTAGTGATGAGGATTGTCAGAGGATACAGCAGGATATAGATCGGTTGGAGACTTGGGCAGAGAAATGGCAGATGGAGTTTAATCCGGACATATGTGAGGTTATGCATTTTGGAAGGTCTAATGCAGGTGGGAAGTATACAGTAAATGTCAGCACCCTTAGGAGTATTGACAGGCAGAGAGATCTGGGCGTACAGGTCCACAGGTCACTGAAAGTGGCAACGCAGGTGGATAAGGTAGTCAAGAAGGCATACAGCATGCTTGCCTTCATCAGTCGGGGCATAGAGTATAAAAATTGGCAAGTCATTCTGCAGCTGTACAGAACTTTAGTTAGGCCACACTTAGAATATTGCGTGCAATTCTGGTCTCCATACTACCAGAAGGACGTGGAGGCTTTGGAGAGGGTACAGAAGAGGTTTACCAGCATGTTGCCTGGTCTGGAGGGCAATAGCTATGAGGAGAGGTTGGATAAACTCGGATTGTTTTCACTGGAACGACGGAGGTGGAGGGGCGACATGATAGAGGTTTACAAAGTTATGAGTGGCATGGACAGAGTGGATAGTCAGAAGCTTTTTCCCAGGGTGGAAGAGTCAGTTACTAGGGGACATAGGTTTAAGGTGCGAGCGGCAAAGTTTAGAGGGGATGTGTGAGGCAAGTTCTTTACACAGAGGGTGGTGAGTGCTTGGAACTTGCTGCCGGGGGAAGTGGTGGAAGCAGGTACGATAGTGATGTTTAAGAGGCATCTTGACAAATACATGAATAGGATGGGAATAGAGGGATACAGTCCCCAGAAGTGCAAAAGGTGTTAGTTTAGGCAGGCATCAAGATCGGTGCAGGCTTGGAGGGCTGAATGGCCTGTTCCTGTGCTGTACTGTTCTTTGTTCTTTGCCCTAGACTGGAGTATGGTAGACGGTGGTGTTCCTCAAGTTTCAGTTCTAGGACCACTTCTTTGATATATATAAATGGAGTGAATTCAGAGTAAAATTTCAAAATATGTCGATGATACCAAACTTGGAGGTGTAGCAGACAGTTAAGGTGATACAAATCGACTGAACAGGAAATAAAGAGGCTCGTAGAATTGGCAGACAGGTGGCAGATGAAAAATAATATAGAGAAATGTGAGGTGATGCATTTTGGCAGAAGGGATAGGGAGAAGCAATATAGACAGAGGCAATATAGACTAAATTGTAAAATTCTAAACGGTGTGAAGGAACAGAGGAACCTAAGGGTTCAAGTGCATAGATCTTTGAAGGTGGCAAAACATATTGGGACAGCAGTTTGCAAAGCATATGGGATCTTCGGCTTCATAAATAGAGGGATTAAGTACAAAAGCACGAAAGTTATGTTGAATTTTAGAAAGCTTTGAGAAGGCTGCAACTAGAGTATTGCATCCAGTTCTGGCTGCTTATGAAAGATGTGAAGGTCTTTGAGAGGGTGCAGAGGAGATTTGACAGAATGGTATTAGGGATTTTAGCTACAAGGTTAGTTTGGAGACGCTGGGTTTATTTTCCGGGAACAATGGAGATTGAGGGGAGATTTGAAAGAGGTGTACAAGATTCTGACAGGTTTAGATAAGGTAGTCAAAGACAAGCTAGTGTCCGTGAGAATGACCAAAGATATGAGAACTGAAATTATCAAGTGTAAGAAAGATGGCAAATGGAGTTTAATGCGGAAAAGTGTGAGGTGATTCACTTTGGAAGGAGTAACAGGAATGCAGAGCACTGGGCTAATGGGAAGATTCTTGGTAGTGTAGATGAACAGCGAGATCTTGGTGTCCAGGTGCATAAATCCCTGAAGGTTGCTACCCAGGTTAATAGGGCTGTTAAGAAGGCATATGGTGTGTTAGCTTTTATTAGTAGGGGGATCGAGTTTCGGAGCCACGAGGTCATGCTGCAGCTGTACAGAACTCTGGTGAGACCGCACCTGGAGTATTGCGTGCAGTTCTGGTCACCGCATTATAGGAAGGATGTGGAAGCTATGGAAAGGGTGCAGAGGAGATTTACTAGGATGTTGCCTGGTATGGAGGGAAGGTCTTACGAGGAAAGGCTGAGGGACTTGAGGTTGTTTTCGTTGGAGAGAAGGAGGAGGAGAGGTGACTTAATAGAGACATATAAGATAATCAGAGGGTTAGATAGGGTGGATAGTGAGAGTCTTTTTCCTCGGATGGTGATGGCAAACACGAGGGGACATAGCTTCAAGTTGAGGGGTGATAGATATAGGACAGATGTCAGAGGTAGTTTCTTTACTCAGAGAGTAGTAAGGGCGTGGAACGCCCTGCCTGCAGCAGTAGTAGATTCGCCAACTTTAAGGGCATTTAAGTGGTCATTGGATAGACATATGGATGAAAATGGAATAGTGTAGGTCAGATGGTTTCACAGGTCGGCGCAACATCGAGGGCCGAAGGGCCTGTACTGCGCTGTAATGTTCTAATTCTAATTCTAATTAGCTGATGATACAAGGATTAAGGGATACAGATTGAAGGTTTTGGGCAAGAGATACAGGGATATGAGGAAGATCCTTTTTATGCAACGAGTGATCATGACCTGGGACTCACTGCCTACGATTGTGTTGGAAGCAGTGACGCTGAATGATTTCAAATGGAAATTGGATGGGCACTTCAGGGGAATAAACTTGCAGGGCTACGGGGATAACGTGGGGGAATGGGACTAACTAGATTTCTTTAGAGGCAGCCAGCATAGATTCGAAGAGTGGAATGGTCTCCTTCTGTGCTGTAATGACTCCTTGAATCTATGACTCGGTGACTATCTATCTATCTATGCACCTCAGAACTATAACTCCCTATGCCTCTATCTACATGTATTTGTATAAAATAACATGCACTAGAAAATGCTAAATATTTGCTAAAGTTTTGAGTGTTTGAGCCAGCCTGTTGTATACCCTTAAAGTTCAAAGTATAAACTTAAAGCTTTTCTGTTTCTTTGTGTATTTTATCTATGCAGGTCTCTTTCTATCTTATTATCTATGTGGCTTTTGAACTACTTAGCTGTCTATTGATATTGATGTTTGTACATCACTACCTATCTAAACATCCAACTTACATCTCTGTATCTCCACTGTAACTATCAATCTCTGTCCGCATCTCTATCCTTATAGCTCGCTACCCACCCATCCGTTCATCCTGATACAGGACTGTGGGGACAAAGCTCATCATAAAATTCACTCCATCGGCAATAAATATCTAAATAAAGGAAAGAGGCTATTGGTTTTGCATATTGACTTTTTCACCCAGCACGCTAATCTTCGACCTTCTTGTAGATGGATTTTCAAGTAAACTGTTACAAAAACAGAAATGCTGACAAGACTGTGCATTTGAAAGTGAACAGTAACTGCTTTTGCTGAAACTCTTGAGTCAGTCTTTTGCCATTCTTACTCTGACTATAAGTTATTTTAATCTCTAACCAAGATTCAGAAGGCCCACAATATGATCTTTCCTAACATGTTATTCGACTCCAAAGATCATTGCAATTGTCAACTTTCTCAACCAACCAAGGGCTGAATACTTCACCCATATGTGGGGAGAGTGTCTTAACACCTCCCTCACAACCTTGCACGGGATATACGAAAGAGCATTTGTGATATATAATCGTTCAATTAACTCTAGTTTCCAATACCTATTTCCCACTCTTGCCTAATTGTCTCTTTTTTGATCGTGGGTATAGTTTGTCTTGGTTGCTTTGCTTTGACATTGAGTCAGGAAGTCATAAACATGTTCACAACGTCAGAGACCTAAGCCCAGAATCTAGGTCTAAACTTCAGTGCCAGCAATGTGGGAATTCTGCACTGAGGTACCGTCCTTTGGCTGAGATATCAAAACGAGACATCATCTGCCTGCTCAGATGAATGTTCAGGATCCCACGGCCATTATTGGAGAAGAGCAGATGAGTTCCCTCAGTCTCCTGGGACCAGCATTCCTCCCTGAAGTAATACATTCATCTCATTGTCTGATTGTTGCACATTGCTGGCTGTACAATGGAAGCCGCGTATGACCAGATAACAGCAGAGGCTGCCCTTAGAAAAGTAATTCGTGGTTTGTAATGCATTTGAGACATTCTGAGAAGATGGAAGTTAAGCCTTCCTCAGAAATGATACTTCTTTGTTCCGATCAATGGGGACTGAATTATTTCTGCAAGCCCTCTTCCAGAGATCCGCAATGATCTCCACCTAAAGGCTTTCCTGGTCTTATCCTGTTAATTCCTGATCCAGTAGAGGTCGGCTAGCAATGTAGTGAAGCAATAATAACTCCAGCACCAGGCAGTAAAATCGGATAAATACACATGTACAGGAAGAAAAAGAGAAAACAACTTATTTGGCTTTCAAGATAGGTCGACATAGAGAGATAGAAAGACAGTTGAACAGCTAGAGAGATGGATAGAGTGACGCTTAGAGAGATAGATTGATATTACTTTGGAAATAGCAAATAGTCAATGCACAACATGTTGGAAGAGGCGGAAGAGTTACTTTGAATATAGATGGATTAATTGCTATGGTGAATCAATGTTTGTTTGCTGTTCGTGTTGGGAATATGGAAACAGCTGAGAATTACAATATGGATAATGGAAATCTCAGTGTATGCTGGCACCTGATCTACTGCAGAGTGGGACTGAGGTCCAGTATTGTTATAAAATGATCAGGAAGGAGGGGTCTCAGGCGATGGCAATCGTATGGAGTATTGAAACATGATCTACAGCAAGTTGAGACTTGGTAGTCCAATTAGTCCCAATCCCACTCTCTTTCCACGTAACCCTTCAAATTGGTTCTTTTCAAGTAGACATCAATTCATTTCTAAAAGTTACTTTTGAATCTGTTTCTACTTCCCGTTCTGAAAGTGCACTCTGAATCATTGCCACTCGCTGCATAAAGAAATATCTCATTTCCTGTCACTTCTTTTTGTTCCTTATCTTAATCAGTGTCTTCTGGTTACTGTCCCCCCCACCCCCTCCCCCCCATCCCCCTGTCTGTGGTGACCATTTCTATTATATTTACAGCATCAAAACCTCGTATAATTTTGAAAAGGCCTGTTAATTTTCCTGTTTTTTTTCTGCTCCATGATGTCAGCCCTGGCTCAGCACCAGAACTCTCCTCTCTGAAGCCAGAATGTTGGGGGTTCAAACCCCACTCGAACAGATTTCAACTTCTAATCCAGTCTGCCACTCTAGTGATGGAGATGTTCTCTTACATATGGAGGTAAATGATTCAATGGCTCTAATTCCAAGCAGAGCAGGGGAATTGCTCGCCACCCCACCACCCGCCACCTCCCCCCCCCCCCCCCCCCCCCCACCCCCGATGCCCTGACTAATATTTATCCCTCATCTAACTTCGATGAAACATTATTTAAAGAATTGCCGCTGGTGGGATCTGGCTGTGCATAAATTGTCTGCCGCGTTCTACATCGAAACTGTGTCTCCATTTCAAAAAAAACAAGCACTTCATTGGCTGTAATGTGTTTTGGGGCGTTCTGAAGTTATGAAATGTGCGATAGAGATCAAATTTATGTGTTTCTTTCCATGGGCAAAATGAATACAAACTCTTTCCCTTCTTCACTCCACCACCCCCCCCCCCCCCCACAACTGCCTACCCACTGGATTAAGACCCTCCTGCGCTACACTGCCAATAGTCAGAGACTGTTCCTGCTCCTGCAATATTACGTCCGCTGTCCTCCAAGAATACATCCTTGGCCCCCTTTTATTTCTCATCTACACGGTGTTCTTCAATGATATCATCTCGAAACAAAACATCAACTTCCAGATGTATACTGATGGAAGCCAGCTCTCCTTCACCCCTACCTTCCCAAACTCTTTAATGTTTTTCAATTGTCAGACTGTTTGCCAACATCTAGCAATGGATGAGCAGACACTTCCTCCAACTGGATATTAGGAGGACGATGACACCATTGTTTTCACTCTCCGACACAAACTCCATTCCCTAGTCATTGACTCCATCCCTCTCTCTGGTAACTAGCTGAGGCTGAACGGGATTGCTGCCATTCTTTACATTGTAATTGACCTTCAGTTGGGTTTGCAAAAAGACATCCATACCATCAGCAAGACTGCCGACTTCCACCTCTGTAACATCGGCTAACTCTGTCCCAGCCTCAGCGCGTCTGCTGCTGAAACCCTCATCCATGCTTTCCTTACCTCTAGCCCCGACTATTCCAATGCTCTCCTGACCCGCCTCCCATATGCCACCATTCATAAACTTGACCTCATTCAAACCTTTTCTGCTCATTCTCAACTCGCACCAAATCCCATTCTCCCATCATCGCTGTGCTCGCTGACCTACATTGGCTCACAGTTGAGCAACTCATCGATTTGAAAATTCTTATCCTTGTTTCAAATCCCTGATTTAATGTCCTCCGGTTCAATCACCTTCCGTGATCTTTGCACTCCTGCAGTTCTGACCTTTTGTACATCTCCTGTATTAATCGCTCTACCATTGGCGGCCATGGTTTCAGCTCCCAAGGTCTTACATTTTGGAATTCCCTTTGTTAACTTATCCACCTCCCTACCTCTCTCTCCTGTATTACGATGCTCCTTAGAACCTCCATCTTTGACCAACCTTTTGGGAAGTTGTCCTGAAACCTTCTTATGTCACTTGATGTTTAATATTGCCCCTGTGAAGCACTTTGTGAAGTTTTATTAAAGATGATAGATAAATATAAGCTTTTGCGAGACAAAGAAGGTTTTCCAATTTGTTTGGGTGAATAGATTGTGACTTTTTTGAATGACAGAGATGGTCTCTTTGACATAAAAAGGCAAATTTTATTAATTAGCGATGTTATAAATACAACATTCATTGATTCTAATAGCATTCCATAGCAAACTCCAACCGATCATTAAAGAAGCATATAATAAGAATTAGCATCCATGTTGACATCCTGGTCGTGTTTCTCTTTGAAAAGAAGCTAATCAAAGAACTGTATACTTTGAACATATGCAAGTATCTATATAGACAAACTAGGTTATATCACTCAACAGGTATTAGAATATAAACAGCATAAATGGAAACCTTTCATTCAAATCTTAATCACTTATTTCAGTGTCACCTTGTGTGATACTGCTTGCTCTCTCCTCAAACACAACATTAATCCCAATCTAATTCCACTGTCCCTACTCTCCACGTAGTCCTGTAATAAACTCAAACTAACCCACAGCCCCACTCTCTCCCCATCGTCCTCTATTAATCCGAAACTAATTCCACTGTCCCTGCTCTCTTCCCATAGCCCTAATCTCACAGTCCATTCTATTCCTATAGCCCTATATGCTGCTGACCATTCTGTCTCCATAGCCCTGTCTTAATTCCACCCTAATTCTACTAAACACGCTCTCTCTATAGCTCTATATTGAATCAAAACTACTCCCAATGCTCCCTCTCTCCACATAAGTCTGCATCAATCCCAAATCGTTCCCACGACATCTCACCCAAGGGGCATTTCTGATTTCGCCATATCCCCATGTCAATCCCAAACTAATCCCACTACCCAATTCCCATAGTCCTGTGCCAATCATAAACTAATCCCACTAACTCCCTCCATAGCGCCATGCCAACCACAAACTAATTCCTCTATTCCCTCTCAAACTCTGTAATAATCTTAAACTAATCCCTCAACCCGTTCTCTCCCCATAGTTCTATAGCATTGCTAAACTAATCCCATTGCCCGCACATGCCCCATAGCCCTGTACCAATCCCAAACTAATCTCACTGATCCACTAAAATGGAAGAAAGTGAAGACAGGACATACCCGCTCCGCCCAGTCTGAATTTTCCAGTTGTGGAATATGGGTGGAGACTCGATGCAACGAGAGCCCCAAAACAAATTGAAAGCTATTCCCCCCCCCACCCCACTCAAACTCCCCTCCCCACACCACCCCCCCCCGCACCCCCCTGCCAACCTCCACAAAAGATTTATGTCTTCCTATCGACTCCTCTGCACATACCACCATGACCATAAACCCCGCCCCCTGCCCCACCAGCCATCTCCTCCCATGCCTTAAATTTCATGGTCTTCAAATATAACGTCAGTAGATCATTTAATCTCATATTAGATTTAGCCTGTGCAGCTGGATGGGAAGATCCACTGGTGGCATGGAATCTCGGAAAACGTTACCATATGTCAACATCCATGAGGTAAAACATTTCAAGGGTCACTCCGGACTTTTGATATTCAGTATAAAATTGGTTTTGGCGTTGCCAACCTTCAATTGATGAGTGCAAGTGTTTTAATTACACAAGATGGCTGCAGATAAGAGATGGCGAGGTTCAGCTGGTGTCAGCCATGGCTTAGTTGGTAGCATCTCAGCTCTAAATCATAATTGTGCTGGTTCAAGTCCCTTTGCAGAGGATTGAGAACAAAAATCCAGACTGGCATGACTGCGGGAGGATCCGTCTTTCAGATGAGACCTTAAAAGCAAGAGCAGTCTGTTCCCTCAGGTGGATGTAAAAGATCCTAAGGCACAGTTTCGAAGGAGGGCATGGTAGTAATCCCCTGGACAGACAATGCTTATGTATAAATCAATGGCACTGTAACAGATTACCTAGTCATTATTATATTGCTGACAACGGGAGCTTGCTTTGCATGAATTGGCACTGCTGCACTCCCTGCAGTGCAACAGCGACTATGCTTCAAAAGTACTGCATTGACTGCAAAGTGCTTTGGGACCCCTTTGAGGTGGTGAAAGGCGCTGGAGAAAAGTATTTTTTTTTCTTTCTCAGGGAAGCCACCCAGTCAGCCACAGTAACAGAATTGCAAAATTGAGTGTTAGTTGTTAACGTAGCAATCCACAGCGGGAAATGGTGAGGGAAACGAGTACGAAATTTGTGAGGACTCAAAGTAAGGCTTGAAAGTAGGTAATGCATCTTCTGCACAATTTTTAGGTGAGGTAAACATAGCTAAAGGTAGACAGATACATCAACATGTGTAAAGATATACAGATACAGAGATAGGTACGCATATATTGAGAGATAAAGATAGATAGATACACAGACAGATATGTAGATAGATAAACAGGTAATTAACGGCAAATTGACGAGAGGTGGATAGACAAATGCTCGCTGACAGTCAACACAACCAACCCAATTTCACCATCTCTGATTTACAGAACCTCCCTTTGCTTTACGCACCATTTCCTACATATGGTGCCCCTCGTGGCTTTTTCTTCATCATACTCCTCTTTGCAACTCGGTGTTGGGAAATGGTAAGTGAGAGTCTGCATTGGAAATGAGATTCTTGCGAATGCGGGGTGAGGGAATTTATTGCAATGTCACCGGGTCACATTTTAGTGACGTGCTACACACAACAGCAACATACCTTCCACTGAAAATTTTGGGATCTGAAAATGTAGATGAGGGGATTGAGGACGGAACTGAGGGCAGTGAGGACCCAGATATATGCCCGCATTTCACAAACATACCAACTTGTGATTTCCCCCGAGGGTCCCAGCAGATTCTTCAACATAAAGTACATTTCAGTGATATGAAATGGGGCAAAACAGAAAAGGAGAAGAGCCAGAATCGCCCAGATGGTTCTCATCACTTTCTTCGTCATCAATTCCATGGATTCCTTTCCAGATCCCACTTTAATCAGTTTCTTTGCAGTCAGGGCATAGCAGATCAATAGGATTAGGAATGGGATGATAAATGTCAACAATTCGAGGCAGAGCAAAAGTACTATGTTCGTTTTCCACACTGAAACCAGAGTCTTGCAATAAAATAAACTCTTTACCATGACATGTGTGAAGAAAACTACCACCAGGCTCAGGGCAAGTAATACCAGCCAAGTTGCCATGGAAAGAACAATATAATATCGGGGCTTTCTCCACACATGAGACCTGATCGGGTGGACAACAGCAATGTATTGATCAATAGCAATGCAGGTCATGAAGGGTGGACTGCCATACAGGTTGATTAGACCGATGATATTACTGAAGTAGCTGAGTGACTTCGATGAGTTATATGTTTGTGTAATTTGCAGAATGTTGATTGTAGAAGACAGGATGAGCAAGATGTTGATGATGGTTAAGTCAAGCAGGAGGATATCAGTTGGTGATGAGAACCTCTTCATTCGGATGATGTGCCAGAGTGCAATTGAGTTTCCAGTAATAGCCAATACAATGAGTGGGCCAAGGAGAATGGGAAAGGAAATCAAGTCCATCATGAAGTTGGCATGATTGGCGCTGTCCATCGAGGGCCAAAGACTAGAATTTCCCGTCTGATTGGTTGAGTTGAGCTCCGACCAGGATCTGGTGACTGTTGTATTCCAGCTCACAATCGTAGCCATTTGATGCTATGTGAAACAATAAGAAAAACCAATGTAAAACGTGGGGAAACCTCAATATGTATTATCCAACAGCACTTGCGACCGCACTATCAGGTTATTGATTATTGAAGGAATGAACTGGGACTCCAAGATAATATTCCTATCTCATTGCATCAGATTGGGTGAAGTTCTCATCTGAAACCAGTGGAAAGCATAAGGACAAGGGATTTCTACCGTAACGGGATGCAGAAGTGCAAAGATCACATCGGACTATGAAGCCTGAAAATGGGCAGATATGGAGAACGCTATTGAAGTATGGAAAATGCTGCCACGCTATGTATCAAAAGGTGAGATAGCTGTTCCAGTGTCAAATAGCATAACTCCCTTCGTGATATATCTGTCTATTGACTACTATGTCAGTCCCCTGCCTCAAGGATCTATCTGTATCTTGGCTGATATCTCTCTTAGTTCTGCAGTCAGGGAGATAGCTAAACACTGACTGATATCACTGCCATCCATCCATCAGGGAGAGGCCTGCACACTGGCAATTGTCTCTTTGTCCTTCTAACTCAGGGAAATATCTGTACACTGACTGGTGTCTCTCAGTCCCTCTCTCTCAGGGAGATATCTGTACACTGACTGGTGTCTCTCAGTCCCCTCTCTCTCAGGGAGATATCTGTACACTGACTGGTGTCACTCAGTCACCTCTCTCTCAGGGAGATATCTGTACACTGACTGGTGTCTCTCAGTCCCCTCTCCCTCAGGGAGATATCTGTACACTGACTGGTGTCTCTCAGTCCCTCTCTCTCAGGGAGATATCTGTACACTGACTGGTGTCACTCAGTCACCTCTCTCTCAGGGAGATATCTGTACACTGACTGGTGTCTCTCAGTCCCCTCTCTCTCAGGGAGATATCTGTACACTGACTGGTATCTCTCAGTCCCTCTCTCTCAGGGAGATATCTGTACACTGACTGGTGTCACTCAGTCCCCTCTCTCTCAGGGAGATATCTGTACACTGACTGATGTCTCTCAGTCCCTCTCCTTCAGGGTGATATCTGTACACTGACTGGTGTCTCTCAGTCCCTCTCCTTCAGGGTGATATCTGTACACTGACTGGTGTCTCTCAGTCCCCTCGCCCTCAGGGTGATATCTGTACACTGACTGGTGTCTCTCAGTCCCCTCTCTCTCAGGGAGATATCTGTACACTGACCGGTGTCTCTCAGTCCCCTCTCCCTCAGGGAGATATCTGCACACTGACTGGTGTCTGCCAGTCACCTCTCCCTCAGCGTGATATCTGTACACTGACTGGTGTCTGCCAGTCACCTCTCCCTCAGGGTGATATCTGTACACTGACTGGTGTCTGCCAGTCACCTCTCCCTCAGGGTGATATCTGTACACTGACTGGTGTCTGCCAGTCACCTCTCCCTCAGGGAGATATCTGTACACTGACTGGTTTCTCTCAGTCCCCTCTCCCTCAGGGAGATATCTGTACACTGACTGGTGTCTGCCAGTCACCTCTCCCTCAGGGTGATATCTGTACACTGACTGGTGTCTCTCAGTCCCCTCTCCCTCAGGGAGATATCTGTACACTGACTGGTGTCTGCCAGTCACCTCTCCCTCAGGGTGATATCTGTACACTGACTGGTGCCTCTCAGTCCCCTCTCCCTCAGGGAGATATCTGTACACTGACTGGTGTCTCTCAGTCCCCTCTCCCTCAGGGAGATATCTGTACACTGACTGGTGTCTGCCAGTCACCTCTCCCTCAGGGTGATATCTGTACACTGACTGGTGTCTCTCAGTCCCCTCTCTCTCAGGGAGATATCTGTACACTGTCTGGTGTCTCTCAGTCCCCTCTCCCTCAGGGTGATATCTGTACACTGACTGGTGCCTCTCAGTCCCCTCTCCCTCAGGGAGATATCTGTACACTGACTGGTGTCTCTCAGTCCCCTCTCCCTCAGGGAGATATCTGCACACTGACTGGTGTCTCTCAGTCCCCTCTCCCACAGGGAGATATCTGCACACTGACTGGTGTCTCTCAGTCCCTCTCCCTCAGGGAGATATCTGTACACTGACTGGTGTCTCTCAGTCCCCTCTCCCTAGGGGAGATATCTGCACACTGACTGGTGTCTCTCAGTCCCTCTCTCTCAGGGAGATATCTGTATGCCGACTGGTGTGTCTTAGTCCCCTGTCCCTCACAGTGATATCTGTAACTGACTGGTTTCACTCAGTCCCTCTGCCTCAAAGTGATATCTGTAATTGACTTGTGTCTCTCAGTCTCTCTCCCTCACAGTGATATCTGTACACTGACTGATGTCTCTCAGTCCCCTCCTCTCTCAGGGAGTTATCTGCACACTGACTGCTGCGTCTCAGTCCCTCTCCTTCGCGGAGATATCTGTACACTGACTGGTGCCTCTCAGCCCCTCACCATCAGAAAGATATCAGCACACTGACTGGTGTCTCTCAGTCCCTCTCCCTCAGGGAGATATCTGTACACTGACTGGTGTCTCTCAGTCCCTCTCCTTCAGGGAGATATCTGTACACTGACTGGTGTCTCTCAGTCCCTCTCCCTCAGGGAGATATCTGTACACTGACTGGTGTCTCTCAGTCCCTCTCTCTCAGGGAGATATCTGTACACTGACTGGTGTCTCTCAGTCCCTCTCTCTCAGGGAGATATCTGTCCACTGACTGGTCTCTCTCAGTCCCTCTCCCCCAGGGAGATATCTGTACACTGACTGGTGTCTCTCAGTCCCTCACCATCAGAAAGATATCAGCACACTGACTGGTGTCTCTCAGTCCCTCTCTCTCAGGGAGATATCTGTCCACTGACTGGTGCCTCTCAGCCCCTCACCATCAGAAAGATATCAGCACACTGACTGGTGTCTCTCAGTCCCTCTCTCTCAGGGAGATATATGTACACTGACTGGTGTCTCTCAGTCCCTCTCCCTCAGGGAGATATCTGTACACTGACTGGTGTCTCTCAGTCCCTCTCCCTCAGGGAGATATCTGTACACTGACCGGTGTCTTTCAGTCCCTCTCCCTCAGCGAGATATCTCTCCACCAGTTGGATGCTCGCACTGCCAGTGCACTCTCTCAACGACCAGTACCTTTGAGTTTCTCTCTCTCTCAGGAAGAACGCAAGAACATAAGAAATAGGAGAAGCAGTAGGCCATTCATCCCCTCGAGTATGCTCTACCATTCAATAAGATCATGGCTGATCTTATTGTGACCTTAAACCACTTTCCTGCCTGCACCCTATAAACCTTATCTCACTAGCAGATTAAAGCTCTGTTGAAGTCAGTCTTTGACGTATTCAATGTTTCAGCCTCCACTGCTCTCTGGGGTAGAGAAGGCCAAAGATTAACGACCCTCCGAGAGAAGTCATTCGCCCTCATTTCAGTATTAAATGTGAGACCCCTTTTTATGAAACTGTGTCCCCAGTTTTATATTCACCCAAGAGGGAAACATCTTCGAAGCATCTAACCTGCAAACTTAAGCCTCCTCTGAATCTTGTATGTTTCAATAAGATCATCTCACATTCTTCTAAGCTCCAATGAGTCTAGGCCCAGCCTGTTCAAACCTTCCTCATAAGACAAGCCCCTTCACCCCAGAATGCTACTTAGTGAACCTTTGCTGAACTACCTCCAATGCAAGTATATCCCTCCTTAAATATGGAGGCCAAAAATGTGTGCAGTACTGTAGGTGTGATCTCACCGGAGTCCTGTACAGTTGTAGCAAGACATCCTGACTTTCGTGCAGCATCTGCCTTACAATGAAGGCCAATATGCAATTTGTCTTCCTAACCACTTGCCTCACCTACGTGCTGACTTTTTGTGATTCATGTACAAGGACACCCAGATGTCTCTGTACCCAGCGTTCTGCAGCCTCACCCCATTTAAATAACATTTTGTTTTTCTATTCTTCCTACCAAAGCGGATAACCTCAGATTTTCCTACATTATACTCCATCTGCGACTCACGTAACCTAACTGAATCCCTTTACAGACTCTCTGTGTCCTCCTCACAACTTAATTTCCCACCTATCTTTGTATCATCAACAAACCTGCATATTGACTGGTATATCTCAGTCGCTGACCTTCAGGGACATATCTGTGCACTGAATGGGAACTCTCACTCCTTCAACGCTGATCGTTATTCCCCAAGCTCAAATGCAGCCTCGCTGTGTCAGACTCTGCCTTTTCATTTCACTATTTTTCCATCTGATAGCCCTTTATCTGCCTTGCTTGTGACACTCCATATTTTTAAACGCCCCATGTTCACTTAGTCACTCTATCGCTTTCCAGCTCCTCAGAGTCCTCACAGGAATTGCGAATGTTAAAGGATTAACAACTGCTCACAAAGCTGGAGTTTGCTGTCACAAAATCGCAAAGTCAACCCAAGCTCTGAAAAGATTTCAGAACCTCTCACTCTCTTGTGTCTCTCTGTATCTGCCCGTGTCTTCCTTACTCCCTCTTTGCCCTTTGTTTCTCCCTCTCTAACCTCACTCCCCTCGTCTGTGTCTCGGTTTCTCTGCTTTCCTGTCTCCACAAATTATCTGTTCGCGTCTCTTTTTCCAACTCTTTGACCCATCCATTTCTGTCTTTGATATCTGGTGTTCTCTTCTTACACCATCACCTCCACCCCGGCTTCTCCTCTCTCCGTCTCTCACTTTCTCCATCTTATTCTTTCTAAAAATTGCCTGCTAATTTAACTTTTACTACCTCTGTTTGCTCACTGTCCCTCTGGCTGCACTCCATCCATGTTTTTCAATCTCTAACAATTTCACAAAGTTACTTTCCCGTTCACTTTCTCTGCTATATTTTTGAACCTCTGATTAATTTTCTCTCTATCTGTGCTCACCCTTTTTCTCTGTTTTTGTTTCTATTTATCGAAGGTACTGTCTCATTCTCTACGTCTATCATTCTCAATCTATGGGCATTTCTATTTAACAACAGTAACCAGAATTGACTGATCCCAATCATCCCTACATGTGCCATTCTGTTAAATTTCAGTTGAAACTTGCTGCAGAGAACAGAAGGCACCGAATATAAATTGTCCGACACCCATATCTGCTCACAAAACTCCCATTCCTGCCCTTCACCCAGCCTTTGCTGCTTTCTACCCACCCATCGCTGCTCTCTACTCATCCATCATCGCTCCCTGCTAGCCCATCACCGCTCTTTACTCTCACATCACCGCCCTCTGCACTCCATCCACGCTCTCTGTCTACGATCGCCCTTTCCATCCACCCATTCAAACTCTCCACTCATCGATACCCACTTACACATACCCGCTCTCTACACAGCCATCCCTCAACAATCACCACTCTCTGCTCGCTCACCCCAGTCCCTCTCGTTGGCAGTAACTTTTGTCTATGTTCAAACTGGCTCTGCCTGTTCAACTGCTGAAACTACCACTCATCTCCACTCTCCCTTAATCGCGGTATGCAATTGTATGCTTACCCGGAGACTGTGCCACAGTGAGGAAATATCGATGTGGATTCACAAACGGGCCGGTTATTAGTGTGGAGAGTCGGCCTGAGTAGAAGAGCAAGTGACAAGTGAAACGCTTCAGTCAGTCCTTCAACCAACGTCCAACTGGTAGGATTGGCAGCCTTTTTATAGTTCCTGACCTTCAGTTTGTGTAATTACTGTGCCCGTCCATGACATGTAAGCCTCAGGCTCCTCCCTACTCCCACATGGGATGGGATTACTGATGTCAATCCCAATGTAATCCCAGTATTGGTGGACATGGTGGCATATTGTCCACTCACCCCTGCGACCTGGGGTTAAATCCTGCTGCAGAAGTTCTCTTTCTCCTGGGTAACTGGTTTGGGCAGAGGGTTAGAATCTGACCTTTTACTCTCCGAGTTGCTGGGACAAATCCAGCATCAGGCAGAGGGATTGAAATTCTGCATTTACAGGCAAACAATTCACATAGATCTGGTGTCAGTACACACTGAGTCTTCCATCTGCTGACCATCCCAGTAATGCCATTGCGGTTTGGACCCCCAGGCTCTTCCTGCGTTAGATTCAATGTCATTACAAACTGAGATTTCCACCTTCTCGCCCCCTACCCTTTGTATTATTATACCCCCTGATCTTCAGTCTCAATGTGTAACTGATCATTTGTCAGTAAACACTATGATTTCCATGGCCTGATAATGACTCTCAGCGTTTTCCATGTTCTCAACACGAACTGCAAACAGAGATGTATTTCTATTCAAAATCACTTATTGTCCTTCTGTTTTTTTTTAGCAACATGCCATTTGTATAGCATCTATGAATCTATCATTCTATCCATCCACCTGTCTACAAATATTGTTTTAGCTGGAACTAGAACTTCGAAATAGATAGAGAATATACCCACCCGGAAGGGTCCTCAGTGAGATGCAATGTCTGATGTGTGAGCCATAGTCAGTATTGCTGTAGTTCACTGAACTCTGGAATGTTTCCAGTAAATTGGGAGGAAGCTGATTTAATACGCAACTTCTGAAGAAAAAAAAGCAGTCATATGCCAGACCTGCCTAGCTAAAGGTCCACTAGTTTTCTGTCTGTAATAGCAAAGCTGCTTAATGGAATCATTAAGCATGCGATTTATGATTACTTGTATATAAAGGGACATATTAGGGAAACTCAACATGGCTTCACGAAAAGGTCATGTCTTATAAATCTACTTATACTTTATGCATCTTTGAAAAGGGTACGATGATGGTGTGCAAGGGAAGGCCAGTCTACTTAGACTTCCAAAAATACTTTTAATGAGGTACCACACAAGAGATTTCTCTGTGGCATGGAAGCCTTTCTATTAAAGGTGATATCGAGCTGGATTGAGATCTGGCTGGCATCACCTAGGCAAAATAGCAATTGGAGATGGATGTGAACATGTTTGGAGATCATTCACCAGTGGTGTTCTGCAGGTCTTGCAACCGTCGCTCTTCACTATTTTTGTCAAGGATCTGGAGTTACTTTCTGGAGGAACAATCTGCACATTTGATGATGATGCAAAGATTTGTGGAAATATATAAGACTGTTGATAATGCTCAATTCCGTCAGGTGGATCTTAATGTAATGGGCAAGTGGGGACATGGCTGAGAAATCGAACCATATAACCATAGAAACGTTACGGTACAGAATGAGACTATTCAGCCAATCGTTTCTGTGCCAGCGAAAGAAATCTAGCCACCCAATCGAATCCTACCTTCCAGCACCTGGTCCATAGCCTTGCAGGTTACAGCACTTCAAGTGCATGTCCAGGTAACTTTTAAATGAGTTGAGGGTTTCTGTCTCCACCATGGATCCGGGTAGTGAATTCCAGACACACCACCACCCTCTGGGTGATAAGGTTTTTCCTCATGCCCCCTCTAATCCTTCCAACAATCACCTTAAATCTGTGCCCCCCGGTAATTGACCTCTCTGCCTCTCATGGAGATATCTGTACACTGACTGCTGTCTCTCAGTCCCCTCTCCCTCAGGGTGATATCTGTACAGTTCCGATGAAGGGTCACTGACCCGAAACGTTAACTCTGCTTCTCTTTCCACAGATGCTGCCAGACCTGCTGAGTGGTTCCAGCATTTCTTGTTTTTATTTCAGATTTCCAGCATCCGCAGTATTTTGCTTTTATTATATCTGTACAGTGGCTGGTGTCCCTCAGTCCCTCTCCCTCATGGAGATATCTGTACATTGACTGGTGTCTCATAATCTTTCTTCCCCAGGGACTTGTCTGTACACGGGTGTCTCTCTATCTGTTTCCCACTGGGAAATATCTGTACACTGACTGGTGTCTCCCAGTCCCTCTCTCAGGGTGATATCTGTACACTGACTGGTGTCACTCAGTCCCTCTCTCTCAGGGTGATATCTGTACACTGACTGGTGTCACTCAGTCCCTCTCTCTCAGGGAGATATCTGTACACTGACTGGTGTCTCCCAGACCCTGTGCTTCAGAATGATATTTTTACACTGACTGCTGCCCACAGTCCCCTCTCCCTCAGGAAATTTTCTGTACATTGACTTGTATGTTCTTTTCCCACTCTTGCAGACAAATATCTGTGTATTGACTGGAGTCACTTTATCCCTTCAAAACTGAGCTTTCCTATTCACTGTGGCTAGGTCTCTCTCATCATATCCATCTGATCACAGTCTACATCGGATCTGCGAATGTGATGGTTGGTCAACTTTTTGCGACAGCAGATTTTGCTTTGGCAAGATGGAAAATGAAATCCAACCACTGAAAGTGAAGCTGTCAGAACCTCATCACCCCTCATGTACGTCTTTCTCTCTCTATTTCCCTTGTGTCTTTCTTGCCGCTTCTCTCCTTTTTGGTTATTCATTCTGCTCATCTCCATTTCACGAATTTCATTTTCTCTCCATTTCTATTCCCCGCACTCTCCAACCTCGCTCTCTCTCTCTCTGTCTTGTTCTCGCTGCACATTTGCTCAACTATCTTTTCCTGTTTCTGCCCTCTCGCTGTCCTCCTCTTCCATTTTTTTTTGCCTCAGCATGAATGTATTTCACTCTCCTTGCCTATCTCTATCCAGTCTTTGTACCTCTCTGCGATGTATTGACTCGCTACCCGTTCTCCCCTTTTTCGATCTCAGTTGATCCAGGTGTTCCCCTCATTCTTGCTATTTATTACTCTGCTTATGGGAATTTCTCGTTTCCCTGGCATCCAAGTTTCACTTACTCACAGTCACCCCTAACTTGCTGTTGAATTTTCAGCCTGTCATTACTGGGCAGAACAGGAAGCGCCAAAATGGAAATGGCACCCCATTCATCCCCAGAATCCCCTCCCTCATTCCAACTCTCTACTCCCCCATTCCAACCCTCTACTCCCCATTGCATATCTCTACTCCCCCATTGCAGCGTTCTACTCTCCCTCCCCGCTCTTCCTTCCATTTCCCTGCTCTGTGCTCCCCATTCTCGCTCTGTAATCAGCCATCTTTAGATTAGAGATACAGCACTGAAACAGGCCCTTCGGCCCACCGAGTCTGTGCCGAACATCAACCACCCATTTATACTAATCCTACACTAATCCCATATTCCTACCACATCCCCACCTGTCCCTATATTTCCCTACCACCTACCTATACTAGTGACAATTTATAATGGCCAATTTGCCTACCAACCTGCAAGTCTTTGGCATGTGGGAGGAAACCGGAGCACCCGGAGAAAACCCATGCAGACACAGGGAGAACTTGCAAACTCCACACAGGCAGTACCCGGAATCAAACCCGGGTCCCTGGAGCTGTGAGGCTGCGGTGCTAACCACTGCGCCACTGTGCCGCCCACCTGCTAACCCATACCTGCTCTCTCACACTGACCATGATATTTACCTCAATTCAACCTGCCCATTCCTCTTTAGCTGCTCAACGTTCCACTCACCTTTCTCTCCATCTCAAACTTGCTCTTTTAGAATCAAGTAAACAGACCCTTACTCCTAGACCGTGCTGAAATCTAGGACTATCGGTGTGGAGTTACAGATGAGCTTGCTTAACTGTAGACAGCCAGCTTGAATACAAATGCCAGCGACAAGGGAGAATGTTTAGGTAGTCCTTTACGAGCCTTTCAAAGGGGACATAGTTATGAATGCTGGACTTTGTAACAAGATTATGTATTTTTAAGAAAAAGCTTATGAATTTTAAAAGTTTAAGATGGAGTCAGAGAAGTCAGGTGGCCTCACATCACCTCTGCTTAAAGACAAGACTGAAATCTTCTTTACCAGGGCAACAAAGAACGCAGATCAAAGATTTTGTCTTGCAAAACAGAGACTGCAGGTGTATAGCACTTGCCGAACAACGGGTTTCACCCTCCCAGTACTTTCGATCATAAACAAGGAGTCAGTGATTGTGAAGATGCTAATGTGCATGACGACTGTTAACATCTGGAAAAAATTAAAAACCCGGGTGGCTCTACTGAAGCCAATCTTCTGGAATTTGAATGTTGGAAAATGACAATGAGCTATTGACTTTTGATTCCAGATAAATTGAACAGATTCTCTGAAGGTGGACTGGCTGTGCAAAAGATGGTCAACTGGCAGCGGCAGCCACAAGGGAGAGTAAGGTAGGGGGAGGGGGGGGGAACCCCTACTCTTAGAGGAGCCTGATACAGCTAAAGACTGTGAGAAAGGAAGACTTGAACATGTTCCAAAAGTTGACGTTTGCAGAGAATAAAGACCAGACAGGATCACCTCATTCATGGGCGTGACGGAGGTGCTCATAAAAGTGAGCAAAGAGGACATTGATTTTGAAGAGTCTGGGAGATCTAACCCATTGCAACTGGGAGGAACTTGGGACATTTAACCACAAAGACTTAGCCATCAAAAGAGACTGTGTAATTTATAAGTGCAGTGTGAGTTTATCAAGTATTTTAATTAATAAATAAATATCTTTCTTTGTAATTGGGAGTATCAGCTACTTACAAAGTACAATTTAGCAAGTGGGGATTTCTTTTAGTTTCACTCTTATAATAAAGTCTTAAAATGTGAAACCTTGTTGTGTAAATCTTTTAAATTGGTCTGGGGGTTCATAACTTGTATTTTTAATGTTAACGGTCTTGCTGAAATTGTAACCGAATGCAGACAAAGATCGACGATCTTTTATAGTTTCTGAACTGTGGTTGGTGCATTTATTCTGCTCGTCTTCAAGCTTCCCCCAAATCTGACATTGGATGGTCTTCCTGACATGCATCAGAATGGAATTCCAGTATTGACCTGGGTTCTAATCCAGTGCATGTGGAGGGGATGAATTCACCTCACTCTGACTGGGATTGGTATCGGCAGTAGATCAGACACTGACCTCTTACCCTCTGAGGCCAGGGATTGAATCCATCACGAGACAGCAGAGGTGAAGACTCCTCTGTCTAATGGGTAGTGTAGTGGGTCAGAAACTGCACGCCCTTCTTTTAGGAGATTTTTTTTTCATTCAGGGCATTTTTGTATCACTGGCTAGGCCAGCATTTATTGCCCATCACTAATTGCCCTTGAGAAGGTGGTAGTGAGCTGCCCTCTTGAACTGCTGCAGTCCTTGGGGTGTAGGTACACCCACAGTGCTGTAAGGAAGGGGGTTCTTGAATTTTGACCCAGCAACAATGAAGGAAAGGCCGATATAGTTCCAAATCAGGATGGTGCATGGCTGGGAGCGGACCTTGCAGGTGTTGGTGTTCCCATGCACCTGCTGCCCTTGTCCTTCTAGTTGGCAGAGGTCGCAGGTTTAGAAGGTGCTGTCTAAGGAAACTTGGTGAGTTGCTGCAGTGCATCTCATCGATGATACACACTGCTGCCCCTGTGCATTGGTGTTGGAGGGAGTGAATGTTGAATGTGGTGGATGGGATGTCAATCAAGCGGGCTGCTTTTTCCTGGATGATGTAGAGCTTCTTGAGCATTGCTGGAGCTGCACCCATCCAGGCAAGTGGAGAATATTCCATCACACTCCTGAATTGTGCCTTGTAGATGATGGACAGGCTTTGGGGAGAAATGAGGTGAGTTACTCGCCGCAGAATGCCCAGCCTCTGACCTGGCCCTTTCAGCCATAGCATTTATGTGACTGGTCCAGTTCATTTATTGGTCAATGGTAGCCCCCAGGATGTTGATAGTGGGGAATTCAGCGATCATAATTCCATTGAGTGTCAAGGGGAGATGGTTAGCTTCTCTCTTGTTTGAGATGGCCATTGTCTGGCACTTGTGGTGTGTGAATGCTACTTTCCAGTTATCAGCCTAACCCTGGATATTGGCATCCATTACAGCCCAAACCAACCCAAACATTGTATAATAATGTTATATAACAATATTAATAATATTATATAACAAACATTATCCCCTATCCTACCCAGGGGGTCATTACACAGTCATTTCCAACTCTTGTCTCACTCCCTCTATAATATTATTACAGATCCTGGTGCCCAGTCTCATCGTGCAGTAATCAGGTGTCAGGACACACTGAGATTTCCATACCCTGATGGTGACACTGAGTCTTTTCCATATTTTCAAAACGAACTGCAAACAAACATCGGTCCTTTTGATCTAGTTATCTATCAATATTTATCTATGCATCTATCTGCCATTCAGTATACAATATATAGGTATATTCTGCAAGGAGTTAGGAGGGCTAAAAGGGGTCATGAAAAGTCATTGGCAAACAGGATTAAGGAAAATCCAAAGGCTTTTTATACATATATAAAGAGCAAGAGGGTAACCAGGGAAAGGGTTGGCCCACTCAAGGACAGAGATGGGAATCTATGGGAGCCAGAGGAAATGGGTGAGGTGCTAAATGAGTACTTTGCATCCGTATTCACCAAAGAGAAGGACTTGGTGGATGATGAGCCTAGGGAAGGGAGTGCACATAGTCTCAGTCATCTCATTATCAAAAAGGAGGAGGTGTTGGGTGTCTTGCAAAGCATTAAGGTAGATAAGTCCCCAGGGCCTGATGGGATCTACCCTATAATACTGAGGGAGGCAAGGGAAGAAATTGCTGGGGTCTTGACAGAAATCTTTGCATCCTCATTGGCTACAGGTGAGGTCCCAGAGGATTGGAGAATAGCCAATGTTGTTCCTTTGTTTAAGAAGGGTGGTAAGGATAATCCAGGAAATTATAGGCTGGTGAGCCTTACGTCAGTGGTAGGGAAACTATTAGAGAGGATTCTTCGGGACAGGATTTACTCCCATTTGGAAACAAACGAGCTTATTAGCGAGAGACAGCATGGTTTTGTGAAGGGGAGGTCGTATCTTACTAAGTTGATTGAGTTTTTTGAGGAAGTGACAAAGATGATTGATGAGGGAAGGGTGGTGGATGTTGTCTTTATGGACTTTAGTAAAGCCTTTGACAAGGTCCCGCATGGCAGACTGGTGCAAAAGGTGAAATCACATGGGATCAGAGGTGAGCCGGCAAGATGGATACAGAACTGGCTCTGTCACAGAAGACAGAGGGTAACAGTGGATGGGTGTTTTTCTGAATGGAGGGATGTGACTAGTGGTGTTTCGCAGGGATCAGTGCTGGGACCTTTGCTGTTTGTAGTATATATAAATGATTTGGAGGAAAATGTAGCTGGTCTGACTAGTACATTTGCGGATGACACAAAGGTTGGTGGAGTTGCGGATAGTGATGAGGATTGTCAGAGGATACAGCAGGATACAGATCGGTTGGAGACTTGGGCGGAGAAATGGCAGATGGAGTTTAATCTGGACAAATGTGAGGTAATGCATTTTGGAAGGTCTAATGCAGGTGGGCGGTATACAGTAAATGGCAGAACTCTTAGGAGTATTAACAGGCAGAGAGATCTGGGCGTACAGGTCCACAGGTCACTGAAAGTGGCAACGCAGGTGGATAAGGTAGTCAAGAAGGCATACGGCATGCTTGCCTTCATTGGTCGGGGCATAGAGTATAAAAATTGGCAAGTCATGTTGCAGCTGTACAGAACTTTAGTTAGGTCACACTTAGAATATTACGTGCAATTCTGGTCACCACACTACCAGAAGGACGTGGAGGCTTTGGAGAGGGCACAGAAGAGGTTTACCAGGATGTTGCCTGGTCTGGAGGGCATTAGCTATGAGGAGAGGTTGGAAAAACTCGGATTGTTTTCACTGGAACGACGGAGGTGGAGGGGCGACATGATAGAGGTTTACAAAGTTATGAGCGGCATGGACAGAGTGGATAGTCAGAAGCTTTTTCCCTGGGTGGAAGAGTCAGTTACTAGGGGACATAAGTTTAAGGTGCGAGGGGCAAAGTTTAGAGGGGATGTGCGAGGCAAGCTTTTTACACAGAGGGTGGTGAGTGCCTGGAACTTGCTGCCAGGGGAGGTGGTGGAAGCAGATACGATAGCGACGTTTAAGAGACATCTTGACAAATATATGAATAGGAAATGAATAGAGGGATATGGGCCCTGGGAGTGCAGAAGGTGTTAGTTTAGGCAGGCATCAAGATCGGCGCAGGCTTGGAGGGCCGAATGGCCTGTTCCTGTGCTGTACTGTTCTTTGTTCTATCTCTCTAGATTTATGACGGTTTCCTTCTGCACCAGTATTAACCTATATCTCTTCATCTCTCATCTTTTTAGCAAGCTATCCACATCCCGATTCCGCTTTATACACGACTGAGAAGAGAATGCCCAGCGAAAATCCCAACACTCCACCCAGGTCTCTTTAGTGATGTTTAATTTGCTTGACATTGCAAAGAAAAGCGGCATTAGGTTGGTGTAAAGACAGTTCATTTATTCACGCATATGCCAAACTTTGCCTTTCTGTAATTCAATTCTTAAAGGAACAATTATAAAAGCAGATCTGGAGAGGAGACATCCTTTTTGTAATTGTACAGTGTTTTCTTTAGGGTGACACTCTTATTTAGTCTCATCCCATTCTATCATCTGACAATAAGTTACTTTGCCCCTTGACCTCTTTAGCCCGGAATTTTATACTGGTACCCTATATGATCTTTGCTAACATGTTGCCAAACCGAATGAAGCATTGCATTTGTTATTTCCCTCTGAAGCCTCCAAGCATTCAAAGGCTGAATACTTCATGTGGGTCTGGCGAGGGTTTTCTTACACCTCCCTCATAACCTGGCAAGGGCTCCACGGAAAAGCTTGTTTGATGAGTAATCCTTCTCACGACTCAATTTTTCCACCTTGCTTTCTTGCCCCTATTTCATCTATAGTTTAGTGTCAGTTTGTCCGAGTCGTATTGATTCTCCACTCGGAGTCAAGCGGTTCTATCATCAAACCCGCAATCTAGGTCGATTTTCAAGTGCTAGTACCGAGAGAGTGCTGCACAGGCAGAGGTGCTGTAAAATGAGAGCCGGATTCCAACATTTACATTAGTGGCTGCGCTTTGACAAATCATTCCGTGTTTGCAAAGCATAGCTTGAGGAGACGGAGGTTATCCGAATCTGAAGAAGTCACTGACCTGAAACATTAACTCTGTTTCACTGTCTACAGATGCTGCCAGCCCTGCTGAGTATTTCCAGCATTTCTTATTTTTATTCCAGATTTCCAGCGTCTGCAGTATTTTGCTTTTATCTAAATGACTTGTGTTGTGTGAGCTGTTCTTTGAGGCTTCTCTTTTCAATCTAAGTGTTGTCCTGCAGTTTTCCTCATGAAACTTTGCAATAAAAAGCTGTGAATCCATAATATATCGATCTCAAGCATCATAAGAACCTTCCATCCTTGCACACTTTGTGCCAACTTCTCCCAATTTAAATTCCCATCTCTACATTTATAAAGGAAACTGCCTCTGTAAACGTGTCAGACTGTACACCCTCTCGCCAAAGGTGGCCCTGCAGCTCCTCGGTTTTGCTTCTCCAACTCTGCAGCAGGGGATCTCCAATGTTGGATTCACCTCAAATTGTCTGCTTCCAAAAAATTCCCTCACTCTGGCTATTTACCTAGAAATGCTAATAATGTTAAACCAAAACATTATGTTGAACCGAAGGTAGATTGTACGAGTTTCAAGTGGGGACTTAATTATTTTGGCATGTCATTGGCCCAATTCTCCCATAGCCATCTAACTCTATTCCAGCTTAAGAACATTACTGATAACCTCCTTTGTTAGAAACATGCAGTCTTCTCTGCTTTCCAAGGTGTTTTAACTCTTGCTGTTTAGCTATAAATACTGACATAAAAACAAAATGTTACAATCGTTTGTTATTGCTGAAAAAAGGGTCATGTTGTCAAAGCTTTTCATCTTGCACTCATCAGGACAACCCACAAGAACACGTAAGGGAAAACAACAAATTTATACTGTATAGGAAGTCAGTGCTGATTGGTTGGCAAGTGAACTCTGATTGGTAGAGACGCTGCCATGGAGAATGCACCAGTTTCTGGTGACCAACAGTTAACTGCCAAGCTTTGTTTGCAATTGAAACCAGGCAACTTGACTCTGATTCGTCAAAGCATTGCACTGAAGTACGAAAAAAGAAAAGCTACCAGTTATTTTGTGCAGCTGAAACAGGCGCAATGTGTGTACATGTTCTTTCTGTCTGCAAAGAACAGGGCCCTGTGCATTAATATATCTAGCTTCCGGTACGTGCAAATGCGCCACACTGCCAGTCCGACTGACAATCTTAATCTTGGTTGTCAGCTTCGACATAACGTTATATTGAAATTATCATAGAATGTACTTCAAAATGGGAACAGATTTTTTTCCTGCATGCCTGATTCAGAGCTCCCTGCTCTCCAACTTGCTCCAACTGAGCACTTCACTCAGTCTTGGTTCTCGATGTGAAATGCCAGTTAAGGTGACGGGTAACATGCTGAAGCAAGAATATCCCGTGAATCAGTAAAATAAATCCCAATGTGCGCTTCTAATCTATTCATGGTCCTCACAGCCAGGCTCGCACAAGGGTGGAAAACCATATGGGAGGCTCAGCTGATAGATTCTGTCGGCCTTTGCCCTCGCTCTAATTGTCCCCCATCACCCTACCTCACACTACGCCACATTGTGTCTTACCCTGAATATAATCGGTTACAATCTGCGTAAGTTACATTTATTCTAACCCGCCACTATTTAGTTTTGAATTTTCATCAGCGTTTCATCAACATCAAAATTAATGTTGAATTTATAATATCAAAAACAACAACTTGCACTTGTATAATGACTCCAACCGGGGGTGGGGGTGGGGGGGGGGGGGGTGGGGGAACAGTCCACATAGCTTCACAGTGACATTACAAAGCAAAATTAGGCACTGCGCGACAGAAGGAGATAGTAGGGCAGATGACCAAAACACTTGGTCAAAGAGGTAGGTTTAAATGTGTGTCTTAAAGGAGAATGATTATTAAACTAAATTTGAATCTCTGAAGTTTTAGTCAGCAAACTCACTATCACTGGTATTGAAAAAGGTGCAGAGGACATTTAGTATATTTATACCAGGGATCGATGATGATAGATAGAGAAACAGCTAGAATTGCAGTTGAAGAGACAAATAAACTGTTTAAATGATTGAGAGATGCAGTGATAGAAATAGTAACAGATAGAGGCAGGCGAAGTGACACATAGAGGGGGAGAGAGAAATGTAAATGATGAGGCCGAGAGAGATGCAGAAGAGCAGATATAGATATAGATAAAAGCAAAATATTGCAGGAAGTCTGAAATAAAAGCAAGAAATTCTGGAAATACTCAGCAGGTCTGGCAGCATCTGTGGAGAGAGAAGCAGAGTTAACCTTTCAGGTCAGTGACCCTTCTTCAGAACTGGCATATATTAGAAATCTGAAAGGCTTTAAGCAAGTAACACGGGGGTGGGCCAAGAGATAACAAAGGAGAAGGTGTAGATAGGACAAGGTCACAGAGAATAACCGACCAGAAGGTCATGCAGCAAAGGCAAAAAAAATGTCAATGGTGTGTTGAAAAACAAATCATTGGTACAGATAGGATGTTAATGGGCTGCAAACTGAACAGCCACAAGCACAAACATGAAAATAAAACAGTGGATAGGCAAGCTGAACAAACTAAGATGAAATAAAAGAAAATAAACACAAAAAATTTTTTAAAAAGAAAAATAACTAAAAAATAAAAGTAAAATGGGGGGCCTGTCATGCTCTGAAATTATTGAACTCAATGTTCAGTCCAGCAGGCTGTAGTGTGCCTAATCGGTAAATGTGATGCTGTTCCTCGAGCTTGCGTTGATGCTCACTGGAACACTGCAGCAATCCCAGGACAGAGATATGAGTGCTTGAGAGCAGGGGGAAGTGTTGAAATGGCAAGTAACTGGAAGTTCGGGGTCATTCTTTCGGATTGAGCGGAGGTGTTCCGCAAAGCTGTCACCCAGTCTGTGTTTGGTGTCCCCAATGTAGAGGAGACCACATTGTGAGCAGCGAATACAGTATACTACATTGAAAGAAGTACAAGTAAATCGCTGCTTCCCCTGAAAAGTGTGTTTGGGGCTTGGGATAGTGAGGAGAGAGGAGGTAAATGGGCAGGTATTACACCTCCTGTGATTGCAGGGGAAGGTGCCGTGGGAAGGGGACAAGGTGGTGGGGGTAATGGAGGAGTGGACCAGGGTGTCACAGAGGAAATGATCCCTTTGGAATGCTGACAGGGGAAGGGAGGGGAAGATGCACATCCGCTCAGTCCAAAAGCACGACCGTGAGCTTCCTGTTGCTTGCCAATTCAACACTCCCCGTGCTCTCATGCTCACAAATCTGTCCTGGGATTGCTGCAGTGTTCCAGTGAACATCAACGCAAGCTCGAGGAACAGCATCTCATTTACCGATTAGGCACGCTACCGCCTCCCGGACAGAACATTGATTTTAATCATTTCAAAGCACCCCGTTTTACGTTTATTTTTAGTTTTTTCTTCTTTTTTTATATTTTTTGTGTTTATTTTATTTTATTTTATTTTATCTTAGTTTGTTCAGTTTGCCTACCTACTGTTTTTTCAAGTTTGTGCTTGTGGCTGATCAGTTTTCAGTCCATTAACACCCTATCTGTACTAATGCTTTGTCTTTCAACACACCATGAACATATTGTTCGCCTTTACTCCTTGACTTTCTGGTCGGTTATTCTCTGTGACCTTGTCCTATTTACACCTTCTCCTTTGTTATCTCTTGGCCCACCCCCGTGTTACTTGCTTAGAACCTTTCAGATTTCTAATATCTGCTAGTTCTGAAGAAGGGTCACTGACCTGAAAGGTTAACTCTGCTTCTCTCTCCACAGATGATGCCAGACCTGCTGAGTACTTCCAGCATTTCTTGTTTTTTTTATTATAGATATAGATACCTGGATATGTAATGTTAGATTGAAATAGTGATAGATAGGGATGTATAAGGAAAGAGATAGATAAAGAGAAAGAAAGATGGAGACAGATAGAGAGATAGACAGAGGTATATAGCGAAATATAGATGGATAAATATATAAAGAGATATCGGTATCTCGAGGTACAGGAATACGTTGACAATGATAGAATGATTATGAGATAGGTGATAGATGGATACATAAACACACATAGATAGAAAGATAGAACATGACTGATAGAAATAAATAAACAGAGAGATAAAAGATAGTGTTAGGGATCAGCAGGCAGAAAGATAGATACGTAGACAGAGGAGTAAATAAATGGACAAATAACAAGTATTGAGTAAATTACATTGATAATATGCACAAATTACATCTAGATAGACATACAGGCTAAGTTTGGAAAAATTGCACCACAGACGATTTCAGTCTACTTTCTTTGATACATTATTTCCTCAGTAGATACAATCAAGGTTGGTACGGATGACTTTACTTTCAGCACATTCTCTCCAAGTCACTGTGGGAAAGAAAAGGTTGAGATTTTACACTGTAACCCAAATTCTGTCAATATCAGAATTATGGTCACGCTTTTCAGCATGTTAAACAGTGCAGCAGCGTGGTCTCCACTGAAAGTTCTGGGATCTGAAAATGTACAGCAAGGGATTAAGGAAGGCGGTGAAGGAGGTGAGGGCCCAGGTGTAATTCTTAACATGGCACAAGTAAAAAACTGAGACTTCATGTGAAGGATTTAGCAGGTCCTTACTCACAAAGTATATTTCGGGGATGTGATATGATGCAAAGAAGAAAAAGAGAAGAGCCAGGATTCCCACAATGGTCTTCAGCACTTTCTTCTTCATAAGCTCCATGGATTCCTTCCCAGCTCCCACTTCTATCAGTTTCTTTGTTGTCAGGGCATAGCAGATTAACAGGATCAGCAATGGGATGGCAACGAATGTAACTTCAGAAAATAGCTTGAAGATTTGCCATGGTCTCAACACTAAGGGCTTAACCTTGCATGAAACGTCATCAGCTACGTTGGTTCTTAACATGAAGAAGGTCACTAGGCTCATGGCCAGTACTGACAGCCAAATCGCAATGGACAGGATGACATAGTATCGGGGTCTTCTCCAGGCACGAGACCTAATAGGATGCACAACAGCGATATATTGGTCAATAGCAATGCAGGTCATGAAGGGTGGATTGCCATAAATGTTGATTAAACTCAAAATAATATGGGCATCAAGAAATGGCTTCACGAGCACACATTCTGGGATAAATTGGATAAGGAAAAATATAGAAGCCAGGATAACCAAGACGTTGGTGATGGTTAGGTCAAGCAGGAAGACATCAGTTGCTGATGAAACTTTCTTCAATCGTGCGATGTGCCACAGTGCAATCGAGTTCCCAGCAATACCCAATACAACCACGAAGATAAGGAGACAAGGAAGGACAATCATTTGGATCCGCTGCATCTTTTCAAATGTCTTGTCTACAGAGTGCCCAAGACTTGCATTTCCAGTCAGATTGGATGAGTTTGCCTCCGACCAGGGTCCGGTGATTGTTGCATTCCAGCTCACAAAAGTGGCCATTTGATGTTTTGTCAAATAATATAGAGCCACCGATGATAAATATGGGGAAAATAAGAAGATAGATTGTTGAATGACAACTAAGACTGCACTGCAAGACTATCAGTTGTTAACGGACTCAGTCGGGTGTACAACATATTAATCCTATTTTATTGGCTCAAACTGGATGACGTTTTCCTCTAAAACCTATGATGTCGATAGATGTGAGAATTTCCTATCGTGCCAGGATGCAGAATTGCATAGATGAATAAGAAAATTAAATCCTGTAAAAAAAAAGATATGGTGACATTTATTAAAAGTAATATTGTATTGTATGTTACAGCACGAGCTATCTGTATGCAGACTGGTGCCTCAGTCCCGCACCCCCCCCCCCCCCCCCACTCTCTCTCTCTCCCCACAAAAGATATCTACATATTGAGAGGATATCTATATATTACAGTTTCCCTTCTGTGAAGGTGATATTTGTACACTGACTGCATCTTCCGGCCTCATCTTCCTCGAAGACATATCTGTACACCGTCTGCTATTTCCATGCCCCTCCCTTTCAGAGATATTTATAGACTGACAGGTGTCTCTCAGTCACCACTCCCTCAGGGAGATATCTGTACACTGACTGGTGTTACTCAGTCCCCTCCCCCCTGTCTCTCTCAGGGGATATCTGTACAATGATTGGTGTCTCTCAGTGCCCTCTCCCTCAGGGAGATATCGGTACACTGGTGCCTCTCAGTCGCTTTCTCTCAGGGATATATCTACACACTGACTGGTGTCTCTCAATCCCTCCCTCAAGGCGTTATCTGTAAACTGACTGGTGTCCCCCAGTGCCTCTCTTTCAGGGAGATGTCTGTACACCGACTGGTGTCTCTCAGTCCTTCTATCAGGGAGAGATCTGTACACAGACTGGTGTCTCTCAGTCCCTCTCTCTAGGGGGGAGATCTGTACACAGACTGGTGTCTCTCAGTCCCTCTCTCTCAGGGTGAGATCTGTATACTGACTGGTGTCTCTCAGTCCCTCTCTCAGGGAGATATCTGTACACTGACTGGTGTCTCTCAGTCCTTCTATCAGGGAGAGATCTGTACACAGACTGGTGTCTCTCAGTCCCTCTCTCAGGGAGATATCTGTACACAGACTGGTGTTTCTCAATCCTTCGCTCTCTCAGGGGATATCTGTACAATGATTGGTGTCTCTCAGTGCCCTCTCTCTCAGGGGATATCTGTACACTGACTGATGTCTCTCAGCCCCTCTCCCTCAGGGAGATATCTGTACACTGACTGGTGTCTCTCGGTCCCTCTCCCTCAGGGAGATATCTGTACACTGACTGGTGTCTCCCAGTCCCTCTTTCAGAGAGATATCTGTACACTGACTGGTGTCTCCTAGACGATTACAGTCAGGGAGATAGCAATACACTGACTGATGTCTGTCGCTCCCTGTCCCTCAGGTAAATATCTGTACACTGACTGGTGTCTCTGAATCCCTCCCTCAAGGCGATATCTGTACACTAGCTGGTGTCTCCCAATCCCTCTACCTCAGGGAGGAATCAGTACACTGACTGATATCTGTCAGTCCCCTCACCCAGGAAGATATCTGAACCCTTACTGGTGTCTCTCAGTTCCTCTCCCTCAGGGAAATATCTGTACACTTACTGCTGTCTGTCAGTCACTCTCCCTCACGGAGATATCTGTACACTGACTGGTGTCTCTCAGTTCCTCTCCCTCAGGGAAATATCTGTACACTTACTGCTGTCTGTCAGTCACTCTCCCTCACGGAGATATCTGTACACTGACTGATATCTCTCAGTCCCCTATCTGAAGGATATTTCTGTACACTGACTGGTGTCTCTCAGTCCCCTCTCCATCAGGGAGATATCTGTATAGTAACTGGTGTTTCTCAGTCCCTCTCTCAGGGAGATATCTGTACACTGACTGATGTCTCTCAGTCCCACTCCCTCAGGGAGATATCTGAACACCAGTTGGCTTCTCTTGGTGCCCTCTCTCTATCAGCAATTAATGTGTGCAATGACCAGTGACTTTGAGTCCCGCTCTCTCTTTGCTAGAACACAAAAGCATAAGTAATATGAGAAGGAGTAGGCCATTTTGAACCTCGACGCTGCTCCACCATTGAATCAGATCATGGTTGATGTGATCGTGGCCTCAACTCCACTTTCCTGCCTGCTCTCTCAATAACCCTTGACTTCTTGTCTAACTCAGCCTTGAATATATTCAATGAGCCAATTGCACTGCTCTCTGGGGTAGAGAATTCCAAAGATTGACGCCCCTCTGAGAGAAGAAATTGCTCCTTATTTCCGTCTTCAATGGGAGACCCCTTATTCTGAAACTGCCCCCTGTAGTTCTGGATTCCCACACGAGGGGAACCTTCTTCTCAGCATTGACCCTGGAAAGCCTGCTCAGAATTTTGTTTATAGAATCACAGAATCACTGAATAATACAGTGCAGAGGAGGCCCTTCGACCCATCGAGTCTGCATTGATGCATTCAAGACACCTGACCTGTCTACCTAATCCCATTTGCCAGCACTTGGCCCATAGCCAATCCAAAACCTTTTTTTGCAACTTGTCTGTTTCTTTCTCCATAACAAGCTTAAATTGTACCATGTTGTGGTTGCTATCAGCAAAATGCTCCCCCACCAACACATCAACCACCTGTACGGCTTCATTCCCCAGAAATAGGTCCAGCACTGTACCCTCCCTTGTTGGATCTTCTACATATTGAGCTAAAAATTTCTCCTGTAAACATTTTAAGAACTCCACTCCATCTAAGCCCTTAACACGACGACTATCCCAATTAATATTGGGAAAGTTGAAATCACCTAATATTATTTTTATTATTTTTACACAACTCTGTGAATTGTGCACATATTTGCTTCTCAATTTCCCGCTGACTATCTGGGGGTCTATAATAAACACCTAGCAATGTGGCTGTCCCTTTTTTATTCCTAAACTCTACCCATAAAGCTTTGTTTGATGCCCCCTCCAAGATATCGTCTCTCTTTACTGCAGTAACTGACTCCTTAACTAATATTACAATGCCCCCTCCTCTTTTACCCCCTCCTCTGTCTCACCTGAAGATTCTATATCCTGGTATATTGAGCTGCTTATCTTTTGCACTGGTGTGCTGGGTTCCCCCATCATTGAGGATGGGGATATTTGTGGAGCCACCTCCTCCAGTTAGTTGTTTAATTGTCCACCGCCATTCACGGCTGGATGTGGCAGGACTGCAGAGCTTAGATCTGATCCGTTGGTTATGGGATCACTTAGCTCTGTCCATCAGATGCTGCTTACGCAGTTTGGCATGCAGGTAGTCCTGTGTTGTAGCTTCACCAGGTTGACACCTCATTTTGAGGTATGCATGGTGCTGTTCCTGGCATGCCCTCCTGCACTCTTCATTGAACTAGGATTGGTCTCCTGGCTTGATGGTAATGGTAGAGTGGGCGATATGCCGGGCTATGAGGTTACAGATTGTGGTTGAGTACAATTCTGCTGCTGCTGATGGCCCACAGCGCCTCGTAGATGCCCAGTTTTGCATTGCTATATCTGTTCAAAATCTATCCCATTTAGCACGGTGGTAGTGCCACACAGCACGATGGAGGGTACCCTCAATGTAAAGGTGGGACTTCGTCTCCACAAGGACTGTGCGGTGGTCACTCCTACCAATACTCCTGGCATTAAAGTAGAGGCCATCCACCCTGGTCGTACTCCCTTGAAACTTACTTCCGCTGTATTCCCTCTGACTTGTTTGCTTTCCTGTGTTTAGCTGTGTCCCTATTCTGCTAGGAGTCTGCGTCCCCTCCCTCTGCCAAATTAGTTTAAACTTCTCCCAACAGCACTAGCAAACCCACCAGCAAGGATGTTAGTCCCCCTCTGGTTCAGATGTAGATTGTCCCGCTTGTACAGGTCCCACCTTCCCCAGAAACGGTCCCAGTGGTCCAGGAATCTTAAACCATCCCTCCTGCACCTATTGTTAAGCCACACATTCATCGGTGCTATTCCCCTATTTCTATACTCGCTAGCACGTGGCACTGGGAGTAATCCAGAGATTACAACCCGAGAGGTCTTGCTTTTTAGTTTACTGCCTAACTCCCTGAATTCTAGATGCAAGACCTCATCCCTCCTTCTACCTATGTCATTGGTACCAACATGTACCATGACCTCTGCCTTATCACCCTCCCCCTTCAGGATGCCCTGCAGTCGTTCAGTGACATCCCGGACCCTGGCACCAAGGAGGCAACACACCATCCTGGAGTCACGTTGACGGCCACAGTAGAGCCTATCTGTTCCCCTGACGAAAGAATCCCCTATTACTATTGCTCTTCCTCTCTTTCTCCCTTCCTGTGCAGACAGGCTGCTTGTGATGCCAGAAGCTTGGCTCTGTCCACACACCCTGGAGGAACCAGCCTCATTAGCCTCCAAAATGGAATACCGATTTGCAAGCGGAACCCCAGGGGACTCCTGAACTACCTGCCTGTTTCTCTTGGACTGCCTGGTGGTCATCCATTCCCTTCCTTCCTCAGGTCCCTTCAGCTGCGGTGTGACCACCTCTATACGTGCTATCCACAATGCTCTCAGACTCGCGGATGCTCCACAGTGCTTCCAGCTGCCGTTCCAGCTCTGAAACCCGAGCTTCCAGGAGCTGCAGCTGGACACACCTGCTGCACACATGCTGGTTCCGGGGACTGGAAATGTTCCTGGATTCCCACATGCAGCAAGAGGAGCAAACCACTGCTTTAAGTTCTCCTGCCATGACTAAACCCCTTTAAATTTAAAACTTTAGAAGACTGTCATAATAAAAAAAATCAACTAAGTCTTGCTAAAACAATGTCTTACAATTCAATCCAGTTTGAAAAATACCCACCAGGACTTACTCACCAGTCAGCTGTGCTCTTTGGAAACTCTCGGCTCCCCTCACGCTCTTTGAGGACTGGTAGGAAATGAAAGGAGCTCCTCGCTCCCTCCTCACCGAACTCCCTCAGTCACAAAACTCCCACTTTAGCTCTCTAATGCAGCCCCAGGTCAGCACTCCAGCACGACTCATTTTCCTAAACGCCAATGAGTACAGGCGCAACATCAGCAAACCTTCCTCATAAGGTAACCCCTTCATCCCAGAATTCAGCCTAGCGAACCTTCTCTGAACTGCCTCCAATGCAAGTATATCCCTCCTTAAAAGCGGAGACCCAAACTTTATGCACCACTCTTGGTACGGTCTCACCAATGCCCTCTACCATTGCAGCAAGTCTTCTTTACTTTTATACACCATCCCCCTTATAATAAAAGCCAGCATCCCATTGCCTTCCTAACTACTTGCTGCACCTGCATGTTAACTTATTCTGATCCATGAATGAGGCCATCCAGATTCCGCTGCACCGGAGCATTCTGCACTGTGTCCCAAAGTAAATAGAATACTGTTTTTCTATTCTTCCTACCAAATTGGGCACTCGCCTTATGTACATTATTTTTTTAAATACGTTCATGGGGTGTGGGGGTCGCTAGCAAGGCCAGCATTTATTGCCCATCCCTAATTTCCCAAGAGAAGGTGGTGGTGAGCTGCCTTCTTGAACCAATGCAGCCCATGTGGGGTAGATATACTCACAATGTTTTTCAGAAGGGAGTTCCAGGATTTTGACCCAGTGACAGTAAAGCCACAGAGATATGGTTCCAAGTCAGGATGGTGTGTGGCTAGGGGGAGAACGTGCAGGTGGTGGTGTTCGAATGCATCTGTTGCCCTTGTTCTTCTAGGTGGTAGAGGTCACGGGTTTGCTGTCTGAGGAGTCTTGGTGCATTGCTGCAGTGCATCGGGGAGATGGTACACACTGCTGCCACTGTACGAGTGGAGTGAGTGAACGTTTGTGAATGGGGTGCCAATTAACTGAACTGCTTTGTCTTGGATGGTGTCGAACTTCTTGAGTGTTGTTGACACTCAAACTTCTGCACCCATCCAGGAAGTGGAGAGACTCCTGTCTTGTGCCTTGTAGATGGTGGACAGGCTTTGGGGAGTCAGGAGGTGAGTTACGTGCTGCAGGATTCCAAGCCTCTGACCTGCTCTTGTAGCCACGGTATTGATATGGCTACTCCAGTTCAGTTTCTGGTCAATGGTAATCCCAGGATGTTGACAGTAGGGATTCAGCGATGGTAATTCCACTGAATGTGGAGATGGTTAGATTCTCTCTTGTTGGAGATGGTCATTGTTTGGCACTTGTGTGGCCCGAATATTACTTGCCACTTATCAGCCCAAGCCGCTTGTCCTGGTCTTGCTCATTTCTTACATGGTCTGCTTCAGTATCTGAGGAGTTGTGAATGGTGCTGAACATTGTGCAATCATCAACGAACATCCCCACTTCTGACCTTATGATTGAAGGAAGGTCATTGATGAAGCAGCTGAAGATGGTTGGGCCTAGGACACTACCCTGAGGAACTCCTGCAGTAATGTCCTGGAGCTCAGATGATTGACGTCCAGCAACCATTTTCCTTTGCACTATGTACAACTCTAACCAGCGAACAGTTTTCCCCCGATTCCCATTGACTCCAGTTTTGCTAGGGCTCTTTCATGCCACACTTGGTCAAAGGCTGCCTTGATGTCAAGGGCAGTCGCTCTCAGCTCAGCTCTTGAGTGCAGCTCTATCTATCTGTACTCTATCTGCCAGTTTTGTTCCCACTCACTTAACCTATCTATACCCCTCTGTAGACTCTCTGTGTCCAGCGTACAACTTGCTTTACTTTCTATCTTTGTATGGTCAGCGAACTTGCATATTGACTCTTATGTCTCATTCACTGACCTTCAGGGACATATATGTGCACTGAAAGGGATCTCTCACTCCTTTGATGCTGATCATTTTCCTCCAAGTTCAAATCCAGCCCCGTTTTGTCTGATTCGGCCTTTCCATTTCACTATTTTTCCATTTTGATAATCCTTTCTCTGCCTTGTTTTTACACTATGCATTTTCCTTCTCCCCATCTCTCTCTTATTCTTTCCATTTCTTCAGAGTCCTCATCGGAATTGCGAATGTTAAAGGACTAACAACTGCTCACAGTGATGGAGTTTTCTGTTACAAAATCACAAACTCAACCCAAGCTCTCAAAAGATTTCAGAACATTACACTCTCTTGTGTCTCTCTATATCTGCCTGTGTCTTTCCTACTCCCTCTTTCCATTTTGTTTCTCCCTCTCTAACCTCACTCCGCTTGCCTGTGCCTCGCTTTTTCTGCTTTCGTGTCTCTACAAATTATATGTCCACGTCTCTTTTGTCTAACTCTTTGATCAATCCATTTACCTCTTTAATCTCTGGCACTCTCGACTTCCTGGCTCTTCACCACTCTCTCTGTGTCTCACTTTCTCCATCATGCTGCCTCTACAAATTGCTAATTTAACTTTTGCTATCTCCGCTTCCTCGTTCTCCCTCTGGCTGCACTTGGTCCACATCTTTCAGTCTCTAACATTGCCACCAATTTATTTCCCGCTCACTATCTCTGCCTGATCTTTCTACCTCTCTGCAATTAATTGTATATCTACCTGTGCTCACCCTCTTTTCTGTTTTTGTCTCACTATATCCAGGGGTATTGTCTCATTCTCTATGTTTATCTTTCTCCATCTGTGGGAATTTCTATTTATCACCAGTAACCAGAAGCAACTGATCCCATTCTTCATTACATGGTGCCATTCTGTTAAATTTTAGCCAAAAGTTGCCACAGAGAGCATCAGACACAAGTATAAGTGGCACCACACCAATCTCCGCTCTTGAAGCTGCCATTCCCTCACTCTGCACACCCATTACCACTTTCCATTCACCCATCGCTGCTCTCTACTCACCCATCACTGCTCCTTGCTAACCCATCACCGCTCTCTACTCCCACGTCAGCGGTCTCTGCACTCCATCACATTCTCTGCCCACCCACCGCCCTTTTCACCCACCCATTCAAGCTCGCATCAATGCCTACTTACCCATCCCCACTCTGGATTCAGCCATCTCTTGCCCATCACCAATCTCTGCTCGCTCACCCCATTCTCTCTCCTTGACAGTAACTTTTGCCTGCATTCATTCTGGCCCTGCCTATTCAACTGCTGAAAGTACCACTCACCTTCCACTGTCCCTTAATCACTGTATATTGGACTGATGCATTTGCATGCTTACCTGCAGACTGTGCCAGAGTGAGGGAATGTCGATGTGGATTCACAAATGAGCTGGTTATTAATGTGGTGAGTTGGCTTGAGCAGAAGAGGGAGCAAAAGGTGAAACGCTTCACTCAGTCCTTCATCCAACTTCTATCTGGTACCTGCTGCTGATGGCATTCGCAGCCTTTTGTAGTTCCTGATCTTCAGTTGGTGCAGTTATTCTTCTTTCCATGACATGAGAGCCTCAGGCTCCTCCCTACTCCCACATTGGCTGGGATTGCTGATTTGAAACTCAATACAACTCCAGTTATAGGTGGAAATGTTGCAGTATTGTCCACTCACCCGTGGGACCATGGGGTTAAATCCTGCTGCAGCTAAAAACAATGAAGTTCTCTCTCTCCGAGTTGACTGGTTGGGGCAGTGCGTCAGATCTTGAACTTTCCCTCGCTGGGTGCTGGTACCAAATCCAGCACCAGCCGGGGGTGGGGGAGGGGGGGTGGTGTTGAAAGTCCGTATAGCAGGTGTAATTACATAAGAACATAAGAACTAGGAGCAGAAGTAGGCAATTCAGCCCCTCAAGCCTGCTCCGCCATTCAATACGATCATGGCTGATCTCATCTCGGCCTCAACTCCACTTTCCTGTCCATTTTCCATAACCCTTCAACCCTTTACTAATTAAAAATCTGTCTAACTCCTCCTTAAACTTACTCAATGTCCCGGCATCCACCGCACTCTGGGGTAGTGAATTCCACAGACTCACGACCCTTTGAGAAAAGTAATTTCTCCTCATCTTAGTTTTAAATCTGCTACCCCTTATCCTAAAACTATGACCTCTCATTTTAGATTGCCCCACCAGAGGAAACATCCTCTCTACGTCTACTTTGTCAACCTCCTTTATCATCTTATATACCTCAATGAGATCTTTCATTCTTCTAAACTCCAGAGAATAAAGGACTAAACTGCTCAATCTTTCTTCATAAGACAAACCCCTCATCTCTGGAATCAATCTAGTCAACAGATATTCCCGTCTCCTCACCCCTACCCTTTATTAGTATCGACTCTGATCTTCAAACTCAAGGTGCAGTAGATCAGCTGTCAACACACAATGAGATTTCCATATCCTAATGATGACTCTCAGCTTTTCCATGTTCTCAGCACGAATTGCAAACAGAGATACATTTCTATGCAAAGTCACTCATTTTCCTTGTTTTTTTTAATCAACATGCCATATATCAAGCTATCTAACAGTCGATCTATCCACCTGTCTAACCATATTGTTTTGGATAGAACTAAGACCTTCAAAATAGATAAAGCATATACCCACTGAAGGGTCCATAGCGAGATGGAACACGTGATGTGCGAGCCCGGGTCAGTATTTCTATAGTTCACTGCACTCTGGGATGTTTCCCGTAGATGACAAGAAGCTAATATATACCCACGTTTGAAAAACAAAAAGTGACAAGCCAGCCCCGGCTAGCTGTAACCCACTAGGTTACCATCTGTAGCAGGAAAGCTGTGTGATAGAATCATTAAGTATACATATATGATTACTTGTATATAAAGGGGCATGTTAGAGAAACCTTTCATGAAAAGGTGATGTCTTGTGCATCTACTTATACTTTCTGCATCTTTGAAAAATTTAGGAAGATGGTGTGTAAGGGAAGGCCAGTGGACATTGTCTGTTTAGACTTCCAAAACAAGCTTTTGATGAGATACCGCACAAGAGGTTTCTCTATGGGATGCAAGCCTTTCTACTAAAGGGGATATTGAGCTGGATTGAGATCTGGCTGGCATCAGCTAAGCAAAATAATAACTAGAGATGGATGTGAATCTGTTTGGAGACCAGTCACCAGTGGTGTTCTACAGGGTCTTGCAACCATTGCTCTTCACTATTTTTGTCAATGATCTGGAGTTACATTCTAGGGGAACGATCTACAAAGTTTATGATGATGCAAAGATCTGTGGAGATATAGAAGACTGTTGATAATGCTCAATTGTTTCAGGTGGATCTTAATGTAACGGGCAAGTGGGGACATGGCTGACTAATAATGTTTCATTTGAAGAAGTTATGTTATGTGTGTGAAGAGGACTGCTCAACATTCACACACCCTCCACGAAAAAGCATTAAAGAAAGTGGGAAATGAAAAGATCTCTGAAGGAGCATGAGCAATGCTGTGAAGCATATCTTAGAGCAAATAGAGTGTTGGGGTGCATTCATAGGACACTTGGTTATAGGGCGGGCAATGCTATGTTCTCCTTGTCTAGCACCTTGTTGAGGCCTCACTTTGAATAATGAGTCCAGTTTTGCTCTCTTCACATTGTAGATAATATTGAGGATCTGGAACGGGTGGAGTGTAGGGCCACTAGAAGACTTCCCATGATAAAAGCATCTTCATTATCAAGGTAAGCTTAAAAAAAAATGGGACGCCAGGTAGATGCACCTAAGAGAAGTGCAGACTTAGGGGTGATTTGTTTGCGGTTTATAAGATGATGATGGGAATAGAATGCGTTCAAATTGCCAGATTGTTCTGATAAAATAAGTTATTCATGACCAGGAGATGCCCTTTTATTTGAGAGATGCCAGATCTAGGTTAGACGGGAGGCGATGTTTCTTTATCCAAACAATAATGTATTTCTGGAACAGGCTGTGACCCGTGTTGTAGACGCTGATTCATTACATTCTTTCAAGTAAGAGCTGGAACTGTGTCTGACTGTGGCGGATATCACCTCTTCCGAAGATATGTACTTCAAGACATTCAAGGCTAGAGTGATCTCCTGGACGGGATTCAATCACCTTGATGGGTCGGAGAGGAAGTTGTCAGATCTGTTCCCCTCCAAAATTCGTCGTTTTCTTCTTAACCTGGTTTTTCGCTTCTCCCAGGGATTCACATGGTTTCGGGTGGCAACGTCTATGTTGTGATGCACAATGTATCACAAAAAAAGGTTGCATGGCCGTTACCAGTCCGTCATGGTTTATATATCTTTCTTTCTTTCTATCTATCTATCTATCTACCTATCTATCTATCTATCTATCTATCTATCTATCTATCTATCTATCTATCTAGAGCTGTATCTATGCACTTCAGAATTGCAACTCCCTGTGCCTCGATCTGTACATGTATGTGCATCTGTCTATGCATGTATATTTATCTATGCAACCTCCCATATATCTTACAATGTAAGTAGCTATCGAACTGCTTATCTGTGTATGAATATCGAAATCTGCATATCTCTACAAATCTATCCATCCGCATAAATGCACATACACACACATACAAATATATTTCTACTTCACCGTATCTCCATTGTTTGTATCTCAAGCCACCCCGCCACCCAGGCCTCTATTTTCAACAGTAACAAGGCCTGATGTTAAAAAGAAAGAAGCCATTGGTTTAGTGTAAATGGCACGACCTTTATTGACTCAAAATGCTAAACGTTGACTTTCTTGCAGCTCGATCGTCAAGGAAACAGTTTTAAAAACAGACAGGTTGAAGAGACGTCCCATTGGAAACTGTACAATCATTTTCGCAAGATGGAACTTTTAGATAGTCTAGTGTCATTCCCATTCTGACAATAAGTTACTTTAACCCCTAACCAATGCAGCCCAGTATTTGGAAGCCCCACGATATCACCTGCCCTAACATGGTGCCAGGCTGTAGGGAACATTGCAATTGCCTGCCCAATCCTTGAGTGAATGAAGAGGAAATGTAGACACGACCTGGCAGCCACGAGATGATGTCTGCAACCCACAGAGAGACATCCAAAATAGGCTAAATCTTGCCACTTCCCAAGAAGTAATAACGCGCGAGCAAGGTGTTACATTGAAAGGAAGCCAGAATGTCTGACTTTGGAATGGGAACTGAATTTGAATTATTTCTCCATGCTCCTGGTATAATTCTCCCCCTGTGATCCAACCTGATTCCACATGAAAACAATTGCCCTTGGCTCTCATTGTGAAACGCCAGTAGAAGTCGACCGGTCATATGCTAAAGCAATAACAATGCTTGTATCGGGTAGTAAAATATACCCAAATTTGCACTTCTAGTTTTTCAATGTCCCATATGCAGGGTGCCATTAAAGGCATCTGCAAAACCTGTTTTGTATATCTCGTACAGGAACACGCACTCTGAGCGTGTTGCAATGATGGTAACCTAACGGTGGTTCACGGTTGACAGACTCTGTTGATATCTGACCTTATTCCATTTGTTCCCCATCACCCTACCTCACAGTACATCCATTCTTTGGCCTGTACATAATACTTTACAATCATCATACGTTACAGTTTTTGAACCACCAAAATTTATATTGACTTTCCACTAATTATCAAATTGGTCATCAGGATTAATATTGAATTTCTAAAATCTCAGCCACAATTGAAGCGAGCTGGACCTTGTATAGTCAGGAAACTCTGCAAAGTTGGACGGCTGCCGTGGGGCTGCTGGCAGCTGACGGCAGCTGCAGGTTCTTTGACGTTGCCGATTTTAGTTCTTCCAGTTTCCCATGTCCGTTCATTTCACACACCTGCTGTGATCCTAAGAAGAAAGAAAGGTTTGCATTTATATAGCGCATTTCACAACCATCTAAGGTCACAAAGTGTTTAGTACTTTTGAAGTAAAAGCAAAATACTGCAGATGCTGGAATTCTGAAATTAAAACCTCAAGTGTTGGAAATCTTCAGCAGGGCTGGCAGCATCTGTGAAGAGAGAAACCGTTAACATTTCAGACCTGTGAACTTTCATCAGAACTGGCAAAGGTCAGAGATGCAATAGGCTTTGAGCAAGTGAAACTGGGAGTTGGGGGGAATGTGGGAGAACAGCAAAAGGGAACGTGTGTGATAGGGCGGAGGGCCGGAGAGACTAAATGACAAAGATGTCATGGAACAGAAGGCAAAGGGGTGCAAAAGGTGAAACCAAAATGCTAACAATAAGTCATGTGACCTGTCATTTTTCTCTGCTGAATTGTTAGGAACAGGTGACTTGCAATCTATCCCACTCAGCTCCAGCACCAAGTTTCAGCATTCAATGTTAACAGAAAAATCTTTTTTCTCAGTTTTTAAAACACACAGAATTCTAAGCTTTCAAATAAAAAAACAAAACTCTTGTGACACCTCCGTCCTTGGTGAAATGAAACGCCATTCTTGAATGCATTTTATTACAATGTAAAACAGAAATTGAAAAAAATATATATTTTAAATACATTTTCGCATTCATACCCATCACTCACTCCACTGGTAGTTAACATAACTTTGCTTTGTACCATTATAACTGATGTAACTCAATAAGGTTAAATTCATGACAAAGCATTGATGATAACATTGTTTTTTTTTCTGAAATGTGTACAATCTTCAAACGATAAGGCTGTAACGATAAACTCCACTGGAATATTCTGGAATTTCTTTTTCCACATAGGTTCTCCCAATCAGCCAATTGCAACCTCCCAAACATCATCTCCCAGTTGTTTCATGTGTTCCTTTGAAGTGTCCCTATAGACTAGCACCTCAGCAAGGTGAACTGCACAATTAGGAACATTGACCACTACTGGGTTCATTAGTCTCTGAGAAGTTTTTCGAGTATCCAGTAACCTGTGTGGTATCACTTGACACTGTAAACACCGTCCAGTGTGACAAAAATTGATTCTTCCTTGTCTGGACTCAAGCAGTAAGGATGTTGTTTTATAGGAATGATTCCCCAACATCCACATCATGTGTGGCTAAGCTTGTACATCTTAGCTTATCCATACAGACTCTTTTAAATACTGTGAGCAGCTTTGTTACGTCTTCTCGTTGTTCTACATCTAAGTGGAAAAGCATGTTGTCCAATTTTCCTAGCCATTCTGTATTAGCTAACTGAATAGTAGGAGGTTCAACCTGCAAATTGTCTAGGCCTCCATCTGCGTCATCCTCACTATCCTTTTCCTTCTCGACAGTCCCTATTACCTGACATACCTGTACTGGCTTATCCTCCTCACTGCAATGATATTACTTTAACATATTGATATGACACAGCCACTTCTTTTTCCAGTGATCAGGGGTGTAATTCAAGCAATTTACTTTACCCACTCTTTTGACCATTTTATACGGACCACTGAACTGCAATTTTAATGGTTCGCCCTGTAATGGTAATAATACTAATAATTCATCACCTGGTTGAAAATTTGGCTTTTGATGTTTTAAGGTGTTCCTGAGTGGCATTGCAAGCTTTTATGAGACTTTCACGGAACACAACTACACAGTCTAGTACGAAAGATTCATTCCTCTGTTCTAAGAACATGTCCTTGATGAGTTTTAGAGGACCTCTTATCGCATGTCCGTAAACCAATTCGAAAGAACTAAAACGTGTAGACTCATTCGCTGAATCTTTAGTGGCAAATAAAAGAAAGTCCAGCCCTTTATCCCAATCATGGGGATATTCGTGACAATATGTTCCAATCATTGTTTTGAGAGCTTGATGGTACTTTTCTGAAGCTCCCTGTGTTAAAGGTGGGCAAAGAAAACCCGACCGAGCCTGAATGCCGGAGCCGGAAGTCCGACGTGATCTGGCCCGAACCGGACACATGTCATCGGGACCCTCAGGGTCGGGTCGGGTAGCAGGCCTTTACCCATGGACTGATGTCAAGGCCTGCTACCCGACCCGACCCGGACGGAATCCGACGACACATGTCAGTTTCAGGTGGGTCATGTCGGGCTTCCAGGTCCGGCATTTGGATCGGGGTCGGGTTTCCTTTGCACACCTTTACCCTGTGCCTGTGAGTGATATGCTGAAGATTTTAGCAGTTTGAGTCATAGAGTTATACAGCACAGAAACAGGCCCTTCGGCCCATTGTGTCTGTGCCAGCCATCAAGCACCTAACTATTCTCATCCCATTTTCCAGCACTTGGCCCATAGCCTTGTATGCTATGGCGTTTCAAGTGCTCATCTAAATGCTTCTTAAATGTTGTGAGGGTTCCTGACTCTACCACCTCTTCAGGGACTGCGTTCCAGATTCCAAACACCCTCTGGGTGAAAACTGTTTTCCTCAAATCCCCTCTAAACCTCCTGTGCCTTACCTTAAGTCTATGTCCCCTGGTTATTAACACCTCTGCTAAGGGAAAAAGTTTCTTCCTATCTAATCTATCTATGCCCCTCATAATTTTGTACACCTCAATCATGTCCCGCCTCAGCCTTCTCTGCTCTAAGAAAAACAACCCAAGCCGATCCAGTCTCTCTTCACAGCTGAAATGCTCCAGCCCAGGCAACATCCTGGTGAATCTCCTCCGCACCCTCTCCAGTGCAATCACATCCTTCCTATAGTGTGATGCCCAGAACTGTACACAATACTCCAGCTGTGGCCTAACTAGCATTTTATACAGCTCCATCATAACCTCCCTACTCCTATATTCTATGCCTCGGCTAATAAAGGCAAGTATCTCATATGCCTTCCTAACCACTTTATCTACCTGTGCTGCTGCCTTCAGTGATCTATGGACAAGTACACCAAGGTCCCTCTAACCTTCTGTACTTCCTAGGGTCCTACCATCCATTGTGTATTCCCTTGCCTTGTTAGTCCTCCCAATATGCATCACCTCACACTTCTCAGGATTAAATTCCATTTGCCACTGCTCTGCCCATCTTACCAGCCCATCTATATTGTCCTGTAATCTAAGGCTTTCCTCTTCACTATTTATGACACGACCAATTTTCATGTCATCTGCAAACTTACTGATCATACTTCCTATATTCACATCTAAATCATTAATGTACACTACAAGCAGCGAGGGTCCCAGCACCGATCCCTGTGGTACACCACTGGTCACAGGTTTCCACTTGCAGAAACAATCCTTGACCATCATATATTGCCTCCTGCCATTAAGCCAATTTTGGATCCAATTTGCCCTGGATCCCATGGGCGCTTACCTTCTTAACCAATCTCCCATGCGGGACCTTATCATAAGCATTACTGAAGTCCATGTAGACTACATCAACTGTTTTACCCTCACCTACACATTTCGTCACCTCCTCGAAAAGTTCAATCAAGTTAGTTAGACACGATCTCCCCGACAAAGCCATGCTGACTATCCCTGATTATTCCCTGCCTCTCCAACTGGAGATTAACCCTGTCTCTCAGAATGTTTTCCAATAGTTTACCAACCACTGATGTTAGACTCACTGGCCTGCAATTACCTGGTTTATCCTTGCTACCCTTCTTAAATAATGGTACCACATTTTCTGTCCTCCAGTCCTCTGTTACCTCTCCTGTGGCCAGACAAGATTTGAAAATTTGTGTCAGAGCCCCTGCTATCTCCTCCCTTGCCTCACATAACAGCCTGGGATACATCTCATCTGGGCCTGGGGATCCACTTTTAAGCCCGCTAAAACAGCTGACACATCCTCCTGTTCAATACTAATATATTCAAGTATATCACAACCCCCCTCCCTGATCTCCACACCGACATCATCCTTCTCCATAGTGAACACAGATGAAAAGTAATCCTTTAAAACCTCACCTATGTCCTCTGGCTCCACACACAAATTGCCACTTTGGTCCCTAATGGGCTCGACTCTTTCCCTGCTTGTCCTCTTGCCCTTAATATACTTATAAAATGCCTTAGGATTCCCCTTTATCTTTCCCACCAGTGTTTTCTCATGCCCCCTCTTTGCTCTCCTAATTATTTTTTAAGTACCCCCCTACACTTTCTATACTCCTCTCGTGCCTCTGCTGTTCTCAGCACTCTGAATCTGCCATAAGCCTCCTTTTTTTCCTGATCCAATCCTCTATATCCCTTGACGTACAGGGTTCCCTGGATTTGTTGGCTCTACTTTTCAACTTAACGGGTCCATGTTGGCTCTGAACTCTCACTATTTCCTCTTTGAATGACTCCCACTGGTCTGATGTAGACTTTCCAACAAGTAGCTGCTCCCAGTCCACTTTGACCAGAACCTGTTTTATCATACTTCTCCCCATTCAGTAACTTTATTTCCGGTCCATCTTTGTCCTTTTCCATAACTACCTTAAATCTTACAGAGTTATGGTCACTATCCCCGAAATGCTCCCCCACTGACACTTCTACCACTTGTCCAGCTTCATTCCCTAGGATTAGGTCCAGTACTGACCATTTCTATGTATTGGCTCAAACAGCTCTCCTGTATGCTTTTTAAAAGTCCACCCCCTTTAAGCCTTTTGCATTAAGACTATCTCAGTTGATATTAGGGAAGTTGAAATCCCCTACTATTATTACCGTATTATTTTTACGCCTCTCTGAGATTTGCCTACATATCTGCTCCTCTACCTCTCCCTGACTGTTTGGAGGTCTGTAGTACACTCCCAGCCAAGTGACTACCCTCTTTTTGTTTTTGATACCCAAATTACCCATGACTTCTTGAAATATTGTACACGTGAAATTAAAACCTTGATCTGATTGAACTTCAAGTGGCAACCCATAACTTGTAATGAATTGGCTTAACTTTTCTACTACTACTTTAGCAGTAATTATCCTCAAAGCAATGACCTCCAGAAATCGAGTAGCCATATGCATGACAGTAAGTATATAAAGAACAAAGAGCAAAGAACAGTACAGCAAAGGAACAGTCTATTCGGCCCTCCAAGCCTGCGCCGATCTTGATGCCTGCCTAAACTAACACCTTCTGCACTTCCGGGGCCCATATCCCTCTATTCCCTTCCTATTCATATATTTGTCAAGATGTCTCTTAAACGTCACCATCATATCTGCTTCCATCACCTCCCCTGGCAGCAAGTTCCGGGCACTCACCACCCTCTGTGTAAAAAACTTGCCTCGCACATCCCCTCTAAACTTTGCCCCTCGCACCTTAAACCTATGTCCCCTAGTAACTGACTCTTCCACCCTGGGAAAAAGCTTCTGACTATCCACTCTGTCCATGCCACTCATAACTTTGTAAACCTCTATCATGTCGCCCCTCCACCTCCGTCGTTCCAGTGAAAACAATCCGAGTTTTTCCAACCTCTCCTCATAGCTAATGCCCTCCAGACCAGGCAACGTCCTGGTAAACCTCCTCTGTACCCTCTCCAAAGCCTCCACGTCCTTCTGGTAGTGTGGCGACCAGAATTGCACGCAATATTCTAAGTGTGGACTAAACTAAGGTTCTGTACAGCTGCAACATGACTTGCCAATTTTTATACTCTATGCCCCGACTGATGAAGGCAAGCATGCCGTATGCCTTCTTGACTACCTCATCCACCTGCGTTGCCACGTTCAGTGACCTGTGGACCTGTACGCCCAGATCTCTCTGCCTGTCAATACTCCTAAGGGTTCTGCCATTTACTGTATACCTCCCACCTGCATTAGACCTTCCAAAATGCATTACCTCACATTTGTCGGGAGTAAACTCCATCTGCCATTTCTCCACCCAAGTCTCCAATCGATCTATATCCTGCTGTATCCTCTGACAATCCTCATCATTATCCGCAACTCCACCAACCTTTGTGTCGTCCGCAAACTTACTAATCAGACCAGCTACATTTTCCTCCAAATCATTTATATATACTACAAACAGCAAAAGTCCCAGCACTGATCCATGTGGAACACCACTAGTCACATCCCTACATTCAGAAAAACACTCATCTACTGTTACCCTCTGTCTTCTGTGACTGAGCCAGTTCTGTATCCATCTTGCCAGCTCACCTCTGATCCCGTGTGATTTCACCTTTTGTACCAGTCTGCCATGTGGGACCTTGTCAAAGGCATTACTAAAGTCCATATAGATAACATCCACCACCCTTCCCTCATCAATCATCTTCGTCACTTCCTCAAAAAACTTAGTCAAATTAATAAGACACGACCTCCCTTTCACAAAACCATGCTGTCTCTCGCTAATAAGTTTGTTTGTTTCCAAATGGTGTCCTGCTTTTGTTTTTGGCAAAGGTCCTACACAGTCTACCAATACCCTACTAAATGGTTCCTCAGTAACTGGTATGGGAATTAGATATGCCGGTTTTATGGTAGTCTGTGTTTTTCCCACCATTTGGCACATATGGCATGTCCTACAAAACTGCTCCACGTCCTTTGTAAGGACTGACCAGTAATAATGTTGACTTATATGTGATTTGGTCTTCCGGATCCCTATTATGTCCTGCTCGAGGAATGTCATGTGCTAACTTCAATAATTCCGAGCGATATTTAGGTGGTACCACTACCTGTCGAACAACCATCCAGACTTCATCCACAGATCAATGAGGCAGTTTCCATTTCTTCATCAGAACCCAGTCTTCAACATAATAGCCTTTTGGAACTTCTTTTGCCTCAGCTTCTGTCAGAGCCGACTGTGCTATTCTATGTAACTCTGGATCAGCTTGCTGTGCTGCAATTATAGAAAATTTGTTAAACATCTTATTTGGATTATCTAATCCCCAAGGAAAGTCTCAGATACTCAGCGACCTGTTTGTGCTGCTAATTTTACCTTCGACAATGGAACTTATTTAGCCATTGTTTGGGTTTAGCCATTGGCAGGGGAATGGGAACCAAATGAAGAGGTCAGTGGACAGTCAGGAGGTAGTAACGAAAGCCTGTAAGGAACTAGATAATGAAGTCAGCGTGACTAAGGGGAAGAGTAGGCCGGGAGCAGATGATGAACGCAAAGGGAGTGGTGGTCTGAGGCGCATTTGTTTTAATGCAAGAAGTATAGTAGGTAAGGCAGATGAACTTAGGGCTTGGATTAGTACCTGGGAGTATGATGTTATTGCTATTACTGAGACTTGGTTGAGAGAAGGGCATGATTGGCAACTAAATATCCCAGGATATCGATGCTTCAGGCGGGATAGAGAGGGAGGTAAAAGGGGTGGAGGAGTTGCATTACTGGTCAAAGAGGATATCACAGCTGTGCTGAAGGAGGGCACTATGGAGGACTCGAGCAGTGAGGCAATATGGGCAGAACTCAGAAATAGGAAGGGTGCGGTAACAATGTTGGGGCTGTACTACAGGCCACCCAACAGCGAGCGTGAGATAGAGGTACAAATATGTAAACAGATTATGGAAAGATGTAGGAGCAACAGGGTGGTGGTGATAGGAGATTTTAATTTTCCCAACATTGACTGGGATTCACTTAGTGTTAGAGGTCTAGATGGAGCAGAATTTGTAAGGAGCATCCAGGAGGGTTTTCTAGAGCAGTATGTAAATAGTCCAACTCGGGAAGGGGCCATACTGGACCTGGTGTTGGGGAATGAGCCTGGCCAGGTGGTTGAAGTTTCAGTAGGGGACTACTTTGGGAATAGTGATCACAATTCCGTAAGCTATAAAATACGCATGGACAAAGACGAGAGTGGTCCTAAAGGAAGAGTGCTAAATTGGGAGAAGGCCAACTATACCAAAATTCGGCAGGAGCTGGGGAATTTAGATTGGGAGCAGCTGTTTGAAGGTAAATCCACATTTGATATGTGGGAGGCTTTTAAAGAGAGGTTGATTAGCGTGCAGGAGAGACATGTTCCTGTGAAAATGAGGGATAGAAATGGCAAGATTAGGGAACCATGGATGACAGGTGAAATTGTGAGACTAGCTAAGAGGAAAAAGGAAGCATACATAAGGTCTAGGTGCCTGAAGAAAGACGAAGCTTTGAAAGAATATCGGGAATGTAGGACCAATCTGAAACGAGGAATTAAGAGGGCTAAAAGGGGTCATGAAATATCTTTAGCAAACAGGGTTAAGGAAAATCCCAAAGCCTTTTATTCATATATAAGGAGCAAGACGGTAACTAGAGAAAGGATTGGCCCACTCAAGGACAAAGGAGGAAAGTTATGCGTGGAGTCAGCGAAAATGGGTGAGATTCTAAATGAGTACTTTGCATCGGTATTCACCAAGGAGAGGGACATGACGGATGTTGAGGTTAGGAACAGATGTTTGATTACTCTAGGTCAAGTCGGCATAAGGAGGGAGGAAGTGTTGGGTATTCTAAAAGGCATTAAGGTGGACAAGTCCCCAGATCCAGATGGGATCTATCCCAGGTTACTGTGGGAAGCGAGAGAGGAAATAGCTGGGGCCTTAACAGATATCTTTGCAGCATCCTTAAACACGGGTGAGGTCCCAGAGGACTGGAGAATTGCTAATGTTGTCCCCTTGTTTAAGAAGGGTAGCAGGGATAATCCAGGTAATTATAGACCGGTGAGCCTGACGTCAGTGGTAGGGAAGCTGCTGGAGAAGTTACTGAGGGATAGGATCTATTCCCATTTGGAAGTAAATGGGCTTATCAGTGATAGGCAACATGGTTTGGTGCAGGGAAGGTCATGTCTTACCAACTTAATAGAATTCTTTGAGGAAGTGACAAAGTTGATTGATGAGGGAAGGGCTGTAGATGTCATATACATGGACTTCAGTAAGGCATTTGATAAGGTTCCCCATGGTAGGCTGATGGAGAAAGTGAAGGCGCATGGGGTCCAAGGTGTACTAGCTAGATGGATAAAGAACTGGCTGGGCAACAGGAGACAGAGAGTAGCAGTGGAAGGGAGTTTCTCAAAATGGAGATGTATGACCAGTGGTGTTCCACAGGGATCCGTGCTGGGACCACTGTTGTTTGTGATATACATAAATGGTTTGGAGGAAAGTATAGGTGGTCTGATTAGCAAGTTTTCAGATGACACTAAGATTGGTGGAGTAGCAGATAGTGAAGGGGACTGTCAGAGAATACAGCAGAATATAGATAGATTGGTGAGTTGGGCAGAGAAATGACAGATGGAGTTCAATCAGGGCAAATGCGAGGTGATGCATTTTGGAAGATCCAATTCAAGAGTGAACTATAGAGTAAATGGAAAAGTCCTGGGGAAAATTGATGTACAGAGAGATTTGGGTGTTCAGGTCCATTGTTCCCTGAAGGTGGCAACGCAGGTCAATAGAGTGGTCAAGAAGGCATACGGCATGCTTTCCTTCATCGGATGGGGTATTGAGTACAAGAGTTGGCAGGTCATGTTACAGTTGTATAGGACTATGGTTCGGCCACATTTGGAATACTGCGTGCAGTTCTGGTCGCCACATTACCAAAAGCAGGTGGATGCTTTGGAGAGGGTGCAGAGGAGGTTCACCAGGATGTTGCCTGGTATGGAGGGCGCTAGCTATGAAGAGAGGTTGAGTAGATTAGGATTATTTTCATTAGAAAGATGGAGGTTGAGGGGGGACCTGATTGAGGTGTACAAAATCATGAGAGGTATAGACAGGTTGGATAGCAAGAAGCTTTTTCCCAGAGTGAGGGATTCAATTACTAGGGGTCACGAGTTCAAAGTGAAAGGGGAAAAGTTTAGGGGGGATAAGCGTGGAAAGTTCTTTACGCAGAGGGTGGTGGGTGCCTGGAAAGCGTTGCCTGCGGAGGTGGTAGACGTGGCCACGATAGCGTCTTTTAAGATGTATCTAGACAGATACGTGAATGGGCAGGAAGTAAAGAGATACAGACCCTTAGAAAATAGGCGTCATGTTTAGATAGAGGATCTGGATTGGCGCAGGCTTGGAGGGCCGAAGGGCCTGTTCCTGTGCTGTAATTTTCTTTGTTCTTTGTTCTTTGTTCTTTGTTACTACACATGCAGGAAATAGTCCTGGAACTTGTTCCTGTTATTGTTCTGTTTCTTTAACTTTTCTTGGTTTCTCTATGACTCCAGGAGAAACAGATAACCTTGCTCCAGCCAAATCATTCATTGGGAGTAGGTCAATTCCCTCTCTTCTTCTTTTGGGCCTCCTTATCTCGAGAGACAATGGATACGCGCCTGGAGGTGGTCAGTGGTTTGTGAAGCAGCGCCTGGAGTGGCTATAAAGGCCAATTCTGGAGTGACAGGCTCTTCCACAGGTGCTGCAGAGAAATTTGTTTGTTGGGGCTGTTGCACAGTTGGCTCTCCCCTTGCGCCTCTGTCTTTTTTCCTGCCAACTACTAAGTCTCTTCGACTCGCTCAATTCCCTCTACTGGCAATCAATGGACAACTCCTAGATACCATTCCAGGCATTAGGTCACACTCTAGGTGCACTCAATACAAAGGTACAGGTATATACTCCCCACCAATACCATTAACTAAAACTTTAGCATTCAGTGTGCTGTCTGGTGGAAATGTTATACCTTTCCCCAGCAAAAGAGTTTGGGTTGCTCCTGTATCCCGAAGTATAAAGATAAGTTTGCTTGCCTCACTTGAGGGATATGGAGTTACTTTTCCTTTTGACAAGAATTTATTATAACTTACAGGTATCTTAGTCTCAACCTCTACACTCACTTTAGTTTTTGTATCTGATTTTCAGCTGCCATTAAAGCTGCAGCCTGTTCTGCAGTACTCTCGGTCAGAGCCCCTTTCTTTTCATTAGCTTTGTGTACCCCAACAAGTCACATAGGTTTACCTCGCAAATTCCAGAATTCTGAACGATGATATCCCACCTTGAGGCAATAGCAACACTTTGGCTTGCGGACCTCAATTCTACCCTCAGCAAATTCATTTCTGGTCCGAGGAGGGGATCCTGTGACGTTCTGAGCTGTTCCTTCTTGTCCCCAATTACTTGCCTTCCTTTCACTCTCCCACTTTCTATCCTTTTTGGGTTTGTGGAATTGATGGAAAAAGGGTTTTGGCTTATTCAAAAGCTCAAAATCATCAGCGAATTCTGCTGCTTGTTTGGCTTTTAAAACCTTCTGGTTCTCTATGTGAATTCTCACTGCTCGGGGGATTGAATTTTTAAACTCTTCCAAGAGAATCAGTTCTCTAAGGTTCTCATACGTGGCTTCCATCTTTACTGCCCATAGACAATGACCAAAATTAATTTGTGTTTCCCGCTCAAATTCTATATAAGTCCGCCCAGCCAATCTCTGGAGGTTCCAAAACTTCTGTCGGTAAGCTTCAGAGACTAATTCATATGCAGCGAGAATAGCCTTTTTTGCCATCTCATAATCCGCAGAATCCTCTTCAGAAAGCATGGCATAAACTTCATGGGCTCTGCCCATCAACCTGCTTTGCATAAGCAGTGTCCAGCTTACCTTTGGCCATTGCATTGGTATGGCTATTTTTTCAAAACAAATGTAAAATGCCTCCACGTCCCTTTTCTCAATCTTAGGGAGAGCCTGTATAAGTGCAAAAAGCTTTTTGCTGGGTCCTGGGCTGGATTCAGATTCTACCTGACCAGAATTGTCCCTGGAGTTAAGACTACACCTTTGTCTTAGTTCCATCTCTTTTAATCTAAATTCCCTCTCTTCTCTTTCACTTTCTCTCTGAAATGCTCTATCTTTCTCCCTTTCCTCTTTTTCATATTCAAGTTTTCTTATTGCTATTTCTTTTTCTGTTTCCTGTTGAAGCCTAAGATTTTTTCATTTTTTGTTCCTAGTCAAGTTTTTTTTCACGTCTATCTGGATCTTAGCCAATTCCACTGACCCATCTTCTTCCTCTTCTTCTTCTTCCAATTTTAAATGTTGGGCTATTACGTCAATTACCTCCCCTTTTTTTTAGCACTTGTTTAAAATTCTAACCGCAATTAGAGTCATAGTCATACAGCATAGAAACAGGCCCTTCAGCCCACCACGTCCGTGCTAACCATAATGCCTATCTATACTAATCCCACCTGCCTGCATTAATTCCATATCCCTCTATGCGTTGCTCATTCAAGTACCTGTCCAGATGCCTCTTAAAATGTTATTACTGTTCCTGCCTCCACCACCTCCGCAGGCAGCTCATTCCAGATACCCACTATTCTTTGTGTGAAAAATTTACCCCTTTGATCCCCTTTAAACCTCCTCCCTCTCACCTTAAATCTATGCCCTCTAGTTTTAGTCACCCCTACCATGGGAAACAGACTCTGGCTATCTACCCTATCTATGCCTCTCATAATTTTATGTACCTCTATCATGTCCCCTCTCAGCCTCCTTTGCTCCAGGGAAAGCAGACCCAGCCTATCCAATCTCTCTTTATAACTCAAGCCCTCCAAACCAGGCAACATACTTGTGAATCTTTTCTGCACCCTCTCTCGCTTAATCGCATCTTTTCTGCAGTGCGGCGAACAGAACTGCACACAGTACTCCAAATGCGGCCTAACCAACGTTATGTACAACTGTAACATGACGTCCCAACACTTGTACTCAATGCCTCGGCCGATGAAGGCAAGCATGCCATATGCCTTCTTCACCACCCTGTCTACCTGTGTTGCCACTTTCAGGGAACTATGTACTTGCACCCCAAGGTCTCTCTGTTCAACAACACTCCCCAGGGCCCTGCCATTCACTGTATATGTCCTGCCCTGGTTTAACTTCCCAAAATGCATCACTTCACACTTGTCTGTGTTAAATTCCATTTGCCAATCCCTTGCCCACTTTCCCAGTTGATCTATATCCTGTTGTAACCTTAGACAACCTTCTTCACTGTCCACTATACCACCAATTTTGGTGTCATCTGTAAATTTACTAATCATGCCCCCTACATTCACATCCAAGTCATTAATATGTATGACAAACAACAGAGGGCCCAGCACTGATCCCTGCAGCACACCACTGGTCACCGGCCTCCAATCTGAAAAACAACCCTCCACTACCACCATCTGCCTGCTATCACCAAGCCAATTTTGTATCCAATTTGCTCGCTCATGCTGGATCCCATGTGTTCGAACCTTCCGGACCAACCTACCATGTGGGACTTTGTCAAAGGAGTTGCTAAAGTTCATGTAGACAGCGTCCATCGCCCTGCCCTTGTCAATCCTCTTGGTCACCTCCTCGAAAAAAATCAAATTCGTGAGACATGATTTCCCACACACAAAGCCATGCTGACTATCCCTAATCAGACCATGCCTTTCCAAATGCACATAAATCCTATCTCTCAGAATCCCTTCCAATAACTTTCCCACCACTGATGTAAGGCTCACCGGCCTGTTGTTCCCTGGCTTATCCCTGCTGCCCTTCTCAAATAAAGGCTCAACATTAGCTATCCTCCAGTCTTCTGGTACCTCACTCGTGGCTAACGATTATACAAAAATCTCTGCCAGGGCCCCAGCAATCTCCTCCCTTGTTTCCCATAGCATCCTAGGATACACCTGGTCAAGCCCTGGGGATTTATCCACCTTAATGCACTTCAAAGCCTCCAACACCTCCTCCTTTGTAAAGTTGATATGCTCCAGGATATCAGTGTTCCCTCCCTTGAACTCACTAGCTTTCATGACCTTCTCCATGGTAAATACTGACGAGAAATATTCATTTAAGACCCCGCCCATTTCCCGTGGCTCCACACATAGATTACCACACTGATACTTAAGGGGACCAACTCTCTCCCTAGCTACCCTTTTACTCTTAATATACTTACAGAATCTTTTAGGATTCTCCTTTATCTGATCTGCCAGGGAAATCTCATGGCCCCTTTTTGCCCTCCTAATTTCCATCTTAAGTGTACTCCTACATCCCTATACTCCTCGAGAGACCTACTTGATCCCAACTGCCTATACCTGACATATCCCTCCTTCTTTATCCTGACCAGACCCTCAATATCCCTTATCAACCAAGGTTCCCTAAACTTTCCAGCCTTGCCCTTCAATCTAACAGGAACATGCCGGCCCTGAACTCTTCCTATCTCACTTTTAAAAGCCTCCCACTTGCCAGATGTCCCTTTACCTGTCTCTCCCATTCAACCTTTGAGAGTTCCTGTCTGATGCCATCAAAATTAGCCTTCCCCCAATTTAGGACTTCCAGTTGAGGACCAGTCCTATCCTTTTCCATTACTATCTTGAAGCTAATAGAGTTATGGTCATTGGTCCCAAAGTGCTCCCCCACTGACACATCAACCACCTGCCCAGCCTCATTTCCTAAGAGGAGGTCGAGTGTAGCCCCTTCTCTAGTAGGGCTATCCACATACTGCTTCAGAAAACTATCCTGGACACACTTAACAAATTTTTCCCCGTCTGATCCCCTCGCACTAAGGCAGTCCCTTTCAATATTAGGGAAGTTAAAATCACCTACTATTACAACCCTATAATTCCTACACCTATCTGTGATTTCCCTACATATATGCTCCTCCACTTCCCTCTGACTATTGGGGGGCCTATAGTAGAATCCCATCAAAGTGATCACCCCTTTCTTATTTATAAGTTCTACCCATATGGCCTCACTGGACACACGCCCCCCCCCCCCCCCCACTCCCGGGATATCCTTTCTAAGTACTGCCGTGATGCCCTCCCTAATCAATAGTGCAACTCCCCCTCCTCTCTTACCTCTACCTCTGTCATGCCGGAAGGATCGGTACCCCGGAACATTGAGCTGCCAGTCCTGCCCATCTCTCAACCAAGTTTCCGTAATAGCTATAATATCACAATACCATGTACCAATCCATGCTCTGAGTTCATCTGCCTTACCTGTAAGGCTTCTTGCATTAAAGTAAATGCAGTTTAGCTTACCAGACCTTCCACTCTCCCTGTCCTGCCTCTGCCCAGCCTGCCTACTGGACTTACTTGCTTTAACCTCTATATTTGCCTCAACTATCTCATCTGAGAGATGACTACTTTGGGTTCCACCCCCCTGCAAGACTAGTTTAAACCCTCCCGAGTAGTACTAGCAAACCTCCCCACAAGGATATTGGTCCCCCTCCTGTTTAGATGCAACCTGTCCTTCCTGTACAGGTCACCTCTGTACCAGAAGAGATCCCAATGATCCAAGTAGCTAAAGCCCTCCCACCTACACCAGCTCTTCAGCCACGCATTCATTTGCCTTATCCTCCTATTCCTACCCTCACTAGCACGTGGCACAGGAAGTAATCCTGAGATTGTGCTGCCAATTCGTTTAATTTAACCTTAATTAAAGGTTTCAAGTCACTGAGGGACACATTCTCCTTACCCAGCGAAGCTACAGCAACTGCTAATGTCATTCCAATGGTATCGCCTTAACACTATTATATGAGAAACCTGGTACTTTTATTTTATTTTCTCTTTCAAATTATTACACCCCTCACAATTAACATTATTAGCATTGGATTTGAATCCTGCCAAGAGCCCCCAATTAATATGTTGTGACCAAGGCGGGAGTAATGTACTGTTAATTCAGTCCCACTATGCCACATGTCACAGCTTATTAGTAAAGTTTTCCACCTACCGGAGAATAGCCAAATTAAACACTCTGTTCGTCCCACAGAATAAAGCACACCAAACCAGGTTTCTTTAAACAACAACAAAAATAACTATGTATTAATAAACTAAGTCTTAAAAAAACAATGAGATTACTGTATGCGTGAAAGGATTCTTTTCAAACTTCATATTCTTCCTAACCCTCATGCATGCACACATACGTTCAAAAAACAGTTAACTGGGGGAAAAGCATGTTTTGGTTTCCAGCTGTTTCTTAAGAATAAAAAGAAAAAATACAATGATTGAATTTATCACTTTCTGGTAGGATGTTTTATGGTAAGGTGTGGTGTCCCAGAGTCGAATAGTTGGATGCCACTTGAAGTCTCTGCAGGTGATATTGATGAACAGTCTGTGATGGGTAGGCTTTCAAGGCAATTCATCTGCAGCGAGCGTCACACAGAACTTTCAGCAAAGGGTGCTGGAACAGGTCTGCTTGTTTTGAAGTAACAGTCTATCAATCGAAGCTTTCTCGATTTTCCAGGATCTCGCAAAACACAAGAGGCAACAGGAATCATTCTTGAGGCAGAGATTCTTCAGAGAGTGGAGGCAATAGGAATCTGCTACCTTTAAAAATGCAGGGTTTCCGCTCTACAAAGCAATCTTCCTCCACAGAGCATAGCAACTCCTCTTTTCCTGGCTCTTTTCTCTCTCCAGGGGTCTTTTCCTCTCTCCAGGCAGGTGACAGCCGCACCTCAAATGTAGAATTTCTTTCCAAGGTATGTCGGTCTTCCTTTTCAGAGAGAGGTCTATTTTCTGGTCTGCAAGCAAGTCCCAGCCATATATTTCTGCTTCCTGCCTGTCTAGCTTACTGGTCTCACAAAACAAAGTGAGGCACAAACTCCAACAATAAGTCTCTCTTAGAGACCTCTGCTGCACTGTTTGGAACAGGTGTCTTGCAGTCTGTCGCACTCAGTTCCAGCACCAAGGTTCAGCATTCAGTGCTCAAAAAGGGAGGGAGACAGAAAGCAGGAAACTACAGGTCAGTTAGCTTAACATCTGTCTTAGGGAAAATGTTAGAAGCTGTTATTAAAGACATTATAGCAGGACATTTCGAACAATTCAAGGTAATCAGGCAGAGTCAACATGGTTTTGTGAAAGGGAAATCATGTTTAACCAATTTATTGGAGTTCTTTGAGGGAGTTACATGTGCTGTGGATAAAGGTGGATGTATTGTACTTAGATTTCCAGAAGGCACTTGATAAGGTGCCACATCAAAGGTTACTGCAGAAAATAAAAGCTCATGGTGCAGTGGGTAACATATTGGCATGGATAGAAGATTGGCTCACTAACAGGTAACAGAGAGTAGGCATAAATGGGTCATTTTCTGGTTGGCAAGATGTAATGAGTGGTGTGCCACAGGGATCTGTGCTGGGGTCTCAACTTTTTACAATTTATATAAATGACTTAGATGAAGGGACTGAAGGTCTGATTGCTAAATTTGCTGATGACACAAAGATGGGTAGGAAAGTAACCTGTGAAGAGGACATAGGGGGCTACAAACAGATATAGATAGGTTAAGTGAGTGGGTAAAGACCTGGCAAATGGAGTATAATGTGTGAAATTGTCCATTTGGCAGGAAGAATAAAAAAGAAGCATATTATCTAAATGGTGAGAGATTGCAGAGCTCTGAGATGCAGAGGGATCTGGGTGTCCTAGTGCACGAATCACAAAAGGATAGTATTCAGGTACAGCACGTAATTAGGAAGGCTAATAGAATGTTATCACTTATCATGAGGGGATTTGAATACAAAAGTAGGGAGGTTATGCTTCAGCTATACAGGGCATTGGTGAGACCACATCTGCAGTAGTGTGTACAGTACTGGTCTCCTTATTTAAGGAAGGATGTAAATGCATTGCAGGTGGTACATAGAAAGTTTACCAGACTAATACCTTGAATGGGTGGGCTGTCTTATGAAGAAATATTGGACAGGCTAGGCTTGTAGCCACTTGAATTTGGAAGAGTAAGAGGCAACTTGATTGAAACATATAAGATCCTGAGGTGTGTTGACAAGGTGGTTGTGGAAAGGAATTGCAAGTGATTAGGTAGACAGGTGAGAGAAGTCCCACCCAGCTGGGGGGCAGTGGAGAGATGTTGGAGGATGGTGGTGTGGTCAATTGGGTCAAGGACTGCAGACAGCTCAAGAAGGACATGGATGGATTGTTTACCCTTGCCACAGTCACATCGGATGTCATTTGTGACTTTTATAAGAACCATTTCTGTTCTTTGGTGAGGGACAAACCTGATTTGAGGTATTCAGACATGGAGTTCTGAGACATATGGGCACGGATTTGGGAGGCAAAAGCATATTTAAGGACTTTGCAGAGGAAAGGGAAATTGGAAATAAAAGCAAGAAATGCTGGAAATACTCAGCAGGTCTGGCAGCAACTGTGGAGAGAGAAGCAGAGTTAACGTTTCAGGTCAGTGACCCTTCTTCAGAACTGGCAAATATTAGAAATGTAAAAGGTTATAAGCAAGTAAAGCGGGGGTGCGGCAAGAGATAATAAAGGAGAAGGTGCAGATAGGACAAGGTCACAGAATAGCTGACCAGAAGGTCGTGGAGCAAAGGCAAACAATATGTTAATGGTGTGTTGAAAGACAAAGCATTAGTACAGATAGGGTGTTAACGGACTGAAAATTGAACAGCCGCTAGTAAAAACATGAAAAAAACAGTGGATAAGCAAACTGAACAAGCTAAGCTTCTCTGTCTACAGATGCTGCCAAACCTGCTGAGTATTTCCAGCATTTCCTGTTTTTATTTCAGATTTCCAGCATCCGCAGTATTTTGCTTTTATTTAAGGGAAATTGGATATGGGATGATAGTTTGTAAGGACAGTGGAGGGGTTAAGGGTCAGTTTTTTGAGGAGGGGAGGGTGATGACGGCAGATTTAAAGGAGAGAGGGACAACACTGAAGAGAGAGAACCAGTAACAATATCAGTTAACATGGAGAAGTTAGGTGGTCAGCAGCTTAATGGGAATAGGGTTGATGGAGCAGGAGTTGCGTCTCATTGCCAAGATGAGTTCGGTGAGGGCATAAGAGAAGACAGGAGAGAAACTAAAGGGCGAGGGCAGCGGGGAGCGTTAGAGGCAGTTTGGCCCAGTGGGCTAATGGAAGGGAGGGATGCTTCAGAAGCCGCTGATCATAGGAAGGGATGGAGGAGACAGGGGAGAGGGGTTTTATAAAACAGTTAGAAGGAATACTACATCGAGAGATAGATACATAGATTGAAGGATAGAAAGTGCCTGGTAATTGAATGGTGATTCACAGTTAAATAATATATTTTGATGGTGATAGATAGAATGAAAAATGTGTAGACATACAGCTAGATAAATAGACAGGTATCAAGTACATGAGTAAATAAAATTGATAGCTGCAGGTAGAAACTAATTATTGTTGGACAGAAATGCCTAGTTCAGAATTATTGCACTGCAGAAAAGTTGAATCTGTGTTAAGCTGGAGAGTTTGTCCTCAGTTGCAAGTTCTTTTCCAAAAAAGGTAGCTCACGATGTCCATCCCCAGCATATTCTCTCCAACCTCATTGTGGAAAAGAAGTGAGTGAATTTTTTTGTACTGCAACCCTGTCGATATCAGGATCATTGACATTGGTTTGAACGTGTTACATAGAGAAGCAGCGAGGTCTCCATTGAAAGCTCTGGGACCTATAAATCTACAGCAAAGGATTGAGAAAGGCAGTGAAGGAAGTGGGGAGTCAAGTGTGAGACTTAACATTGCATCAGTAAAAGCCTGAGATTTGATGTGATGGATCTCACAGCTCTATAATTGTAAACTCCAGTTCAGGGATGTGAAAAGAGCAAAGCAGAAAAGGAGAAGAGCCAGGATTAACCCTCAATGATCTTCATCCCTTTCTTCTTCATCAGCTCACGCTTCTATTAATTTCTTTCCTTGTGTATTGCTGAAAATAGAAACATTTTTTCAAAGCTTTTCATCTTGCCTTCATCAGGACAACCTGCAAGAATACCAATGTAAGGGAAACAACAAATTTATACTGCATGAGAAGAGAGTGCTGATTGGTTGGCAAGTGGACTCTGATTGGTAGAGGCGTTGCCATGGGGAATGCACCTGTTTATGGTGACTGACAGTTAACTGCCAAGCTTTGTTTGAAATTTAAACCAGGTGGCTTGAATCTGATTGGTCAAGGCATTGCTCTGTGGAATGAACCAGCGATTGGCTGTCACTTATTTTGTTTAGCTGAAACAGGCGCAATGTGTGTACATGCTCTTTCTGTCTGCAAATAACAGGGCCCTTTGTTTTAATATATGTAGCTTCCAGTACGTGAAAATATGCCACACTGCAAGCCCTACTGACAATCTTAAATTGGTTGTCAACAGAATTCTTAGCACACTGAAGATTATTTAGCAAATATGCAATTTCTTTACTGTGAGAGCAAAGCATTACAAATATTGTCTTGCATGAAAGAAAATTGTGTCCGTCCATCCATCCATCCATCGATCATACCTATCTAGCAGTCAACGTTACTCTTACAGCTCTGGAAAAGAATGACTTACTTACGCACCCAATGACAGAACTTATTTGATTAGAATTAATGAGCAATAGAGGAGTTCTGATGGTGCTGGATCTGCGCTCTTAGCCATTAACTGGTGGTTAGGAGATAGAGGAGAAAATCTTCATACAAGTTTCAGGAAGATGCAAGAAGTATAACGTAGTGAAATGGGGGACTTCAATTAAACTAATTAATCTAATATGGACTTGGAAAATAACAGTGTTTAGGGCAAAGGCAAGAAGGAATTCCTTAAAGGTGTACATGAGAACTTCCTTGATGAGTAGGTTTCCACCCAATGGGGAAGGAAGCATTGCTGTATCTGGCTTTGCGGGATGAAATAGGACATGTGGATCATGTTTCAGTGGGGAAGCAGTTGGGAAACAGAGATTACTTTATCACTACGTTTACAATAATCATGGAAAAGGACAAGGAACAATCAAATGTGAAAATACACAACTGGAGGAAGTCTAATTTCAGAAAGCTGAAAGATCATCCATGATCCTGTTGAATGGTAGAGTAGGCTCGAGGGGCTGAGTGGCCTATTCCTGCTCCTAATTTGAATGTTCGTATGATGCATTTTGTTAGGAAGATTATGGAGAGGTAATTTTAAAGAGGGTGCAGGAACAGAGAGACCTGTGGATGTATGTACACAAATCTATGGAAGTTGCAAGACAAGTTATGAAGCTGTTTAAAAAAGTATATGGGTATCATTAGCTTTATAAGCAGGGGATGTGTGATTTCTACTGAACGTTTGTACCAAATTACAATTCCATAACTGCTCCACTGACCGATTTATTGCAGAAAATGAAAACCAAGGTAGTGTGTTCAGGGGAGTGCAATGCATCTTTTGAGAGGCTGAAAGCCATTTTGATTAATGAACCAGTGTTGGCTGCTCCAAATTTGACTAAACCCTTCAAAGTAGCAATTGATGCTAGTTACCTGGGGATCGATGCAGTTCTGTTACAAGGCAATGAATCGGGCATAGAAAGGTCAGTGAGATACTTTTCCAAAAAGCTAAATTGACATCAAAAAGATATTGAACTGTGATTCCCAGTTTATTATTGGCTCTTAAGCATTTTGAAGTCTATGTCCACCATGACTACAGAGAGACACTGCTATATACTGATCATAACCCCCTAGCCTTTGTGGAAAAATTTAAAAACCAGAATGCCAGACTATTCCAATGGAGTTTATGATTACAACCTTATCACTTAAAGGTTATCCACATAGTGGGCAAAAATAATGTTACTGCTGATGCTTCATCGAGAATCTAACTTTTTTTGAGTTATCTGAATGGAAGGAGGGCACAGCGCAGAATTGTATTAACTACAGGCAAAGAATTAATGGGGATGAGTGTGAAAATGTGTTTTCAAATGTTTTCATCTTCTGTTTTCTTACACTTTGTAATGAAGTGCATTTACAAATGGCATTTCATTTCTCCAAGGGTGGAGGTGTTATGAAAGTGCTTCTAATGTTTTTTTTTTTGGTGGGGGAGGGGGGTGGGGGGTGTGGGTAGGTGGAATTCATAGTGAAACTGAAGAAATGTTGGACCCGATTTTTCTTTCAAGAGGGTCATCAAGAGAACACTGAAAGGATTGGTTTGACAACAACATTTACTGGTTGTCGCATGACTCAAGTTAAAAATAAAATAGAAACCCTGGTAATTGTGGAAGATGCATGCAGAGAAGTGACAGGTCAGAAGGTAAACTTTCTGTTTCCGGCTTCACTTTTGAATTGTTTGGAGTTTTAAAAATAAAACTCCAGCTCAGCCCAGCCTGTTCCATCTCTTTAAAAAGCCTGAAGAAACAGTAAGAGAACTTCCAAAGAGAGAAGAGAATTCCCAAGGAAGGAGAGAAGACCACAACCCAGCTCAGCTTTCCAGCATCTCTCTAAAAGACCCTAAGAAGTTCACTGTGTCAACTCATCTCATCTCCTGTCTTTGAAGAAAAGCCTGCTCAATTAACTCTCAGTGCTGCCTGAAAAAAACTGTTCTAAAAGATCCCAGTGACCCATCTACATGTATTCGGAGGATAGACTGTATACCAGTTTTGGAACACAACATATCTCATCTGCTGTTTTCTTCAAGAATGAGCAAGTATTCAGTCCAAGAGTTTCTTCCCTGTAAAAGAGATCTAAACAAAAATCCCTTTTATTTTTCCTCTTAACCAGTGTGTGTGTGTGAGTGTGTGTGAGTGTAAGGGGCTAAGGTAAAAAAGGGAACTTTAAAATTTCAGTCTGTGTGTTTATGCTTTACTTGTTTTATAATGAACTGATAATTTTGTTCTTCATTAAAGAAACCTGGTTCGTGCGTTTTATTCTGAGAAAAAAATAGGTACATGATTGACTGTATCGGTAAGTGAGAAAATTTAAATATATGTTGTGACCTGTGGAGAATTGGAACTAGAAAAGACAATGCACTCCTCCTGCCTCGGTTGTAACACGATATTTAAGAAAGGAATTAGAAAATGCTAAAGGAACTATGGACCAGTAATAAGAAAGATAATGGTACCCCTGCTAAAGCAAAAAATAGGAATCCATCTGGAAACAAATAATATTATAATGGATTTCAAAATGGAAAGTCTTTCTTGACCGAACTCATTGAACTTTTTGAAACGGTAACAGAGAGAGTAATGTTATAGACAGGTGGGAGATGGCATGGCTGGTTTCCACTGGACAACTCCCAACTGACCACAGATAGCGTTTTTGTTTAAACTGGTGTTTCAATGCCCATGTTTTGTTGGCCAAATAAACAGATAGTGGCAGGTTTTCTCATGAGTTTATAACAGAAGATTTTGAACAATAATTACCCGAAATATTCACACCACCACCCACACATATATTCACTCTCATGCACACTCAAGTAAAGATGGATAGAAGGTAAAGGGAAAGAGGCATTGAGAATTCAAGGTGTAAATGTCTGCTGTTTACAGGAAAAACCTGTGGGATCCTTTTTGAAGGTAAGTTTTTAAAGTTGCAGGCCTCTTTTCTGGTTGCCTTGCCTTTGCTGGTTTGCTGAAGTCTTCTGGCAGTCAACAGTTCAAAGACAGTGCTGGTATCTCTTAGATCAATTTTCACAGGTGGAGGGGTTGTTCTTATTGCTCTGCTGTAGTTGGTTGCCAACTCATCTCAGGCAGTGTTCAAATGTCTTAACTGGAATTGATCTCTCTGTCTCTCTACCACCCCCCCCCCCCCCCCCCCGCCCACCATCCCCTCCGCCTTGTGCTGAAATTGAAGATGGCTTTCGATGTTCTCTCTGTGGTTGGTCCTCTCAGACTGATGCTCTGGTGACTTGATGACTGATAACTCCAAAGAGGTTACCTCTAAAGGTAAATTCATAAAGTGCTAGTTTTCCAATGTGACTTAAGGCTCCTGAGGTGCTGCACAATGGCTTCTGATCTCAGCCCATTTTGATAAGATGAGGGATGTTCATACTTTGTTGTAGCAATTGTAGCTGGAGATGGAGCATCTGCGAGTGCCTTTGTTTTAGCTCACTTTGTGGATAGCTCACATCCATGTGTGATGAGCTGTTCAATTTCAATGCAGACGGGGTTAATGGGTCAGTTTTCGCAGACATGAATGTGTATCTCAGTGCAGGAGAAAGTATGTGTCATGTGACATTGTCCTACATCTTGTTGAAAGCAATGTCTTTGTAAATTGTTCTATTTTTATAACTCTTTGATTTATTTGGTATTTCAATCACTGCACTTCCCTGTGAGCAGCAGGCAACGATAATGTAGTAGTTGAAATATATCTAGATTTTCAAAAAAAAGTCTTCGATGAGGTACCCTACAATAGACTAATAAACAGGGTCAGAGCACGCAGAGTCAGGGGACAAGTAGCAGAATGGGTGGCTGGCCAGTTGCAAGTGTCACAGATTTCTCATTATTTTTCTCCTCGGATTAAAAACAGTGTGTGTGCATTTAAAGACTTTGTTAAAAACAGTGCACATTTAAGGGAGAGAAAGTTCTGGAGACACAGTCTACCACAGCTGCATTGTTGTTACCCTGAGCAACAGCAGGAGAAAGAGAGGTCACATGGTAATGTTTCCACTTGGCTGTGTGTAGAACTGGCAGAAACTGGCTGAAACCAGCTAGATTTGAGAGACTTTCCAGTGAAACATACTGAAGACAAGAACTCTCTTTATTTCCTCTCAGCTGAAAATTCTACTAGCTACAATCTAAGTTAATTCCCTGAGCAAAGAAGAAAAGCCTTCTTTTTCAAGAAACCATTTGCATTACTGTGCTCATCGTTCAAAGAACTGTTTAATGCCTGCTGCAGCCGAAGAGTTTTGAATGCTTATCTACTGAACGACGATTTGCATGAAATCCACCTGAAGACTTCGAGTGACCTTTGACTATTTTCACATTAGAAGACCTCATCCACAAGGAACATAACATGCATAGACTTTCTTATTTTTTATAATTTCTTAAGAAACAGCTAATTTTTAAAAACTCCACTTTTTAAAACCGATGGACTACTGTTATTTTTGAATGTATGTGTGTGAATGGGGGAGTTGACCTCGTCAGCAGACGTGGTCTCTTCAGACTACTAGAAAAGATTGGATGCCCACCAAAGCTACTAAGTATCATCACCTCATTCCATGACAATATGAAAGGCACAATTCAACATGGTGGCTCCTCCTCAGAGCCCTTTCCTATCCTGAGTGGCGTGAAACAGGGCTGTGTTCTCGCACCCACACTTTTGGGGATTTTCTTCTCCCTGCTGCTTTCACATGCGTTCAAGTCCTCTGAAGAAGGAATTTTCCTCCACACAAGATCAGGGGGCAGGTTGTTCAACCTTGCCCGTCTAAGAGCGAAGTCCAAAGTACGGAAAGTCCTCATCAGGGAACTCCTCTTTGCTGACGATGCTGCTTTAACATCTCACACTGAAGAGTGTCTGCAGAGTCTCATCGACAGGTTTGTGGCTGCCTGCAATGAATTTGGCCTAACCATCAGCCTCAAGAAAACAAACATCATGGGGCAGGATGTCAGAAATGCTCCATCCATCAATATTGGTGACCACGCTCTGGAAGTGGTTCAAGAGTTCACCTACCTAGGCTCAACTATCACCAGTAACCTGTCTCTAGATGCAGAAATCAACAAGCGCATGGGAAAGGCTTCCACTGCTATGTCCAGACTGGCCAAGAGAGTGTGGGAAAATGGCGCACTGACACGGAACACAAAAGTCCGAGTGTATCAGGCCTGTGTCCTCAGTACCTTGCTCTATGGCAGCGAGGCCTGGACAACGTATGTCAGCCAAGAGCGACGTCTCAATTCATTCCATCTTCGCTGCCTCCGGAGAATACTTGGCATCAGGTGGCAGGACCGTATCTCCAACACAGAAGTCCTCGAGGCGGCCAACATCCCCAGCTTGTACACACTACTGAGTCAGTGGCGCTTGAGATGGCTTGGCCATGTGAGCCGCATGGAAGATGGCAGGATCCCCAAAGACACATTGTACAGCGAGCTCGCCACTGGTATCAGACCCACCGGCCGTCCATGTCTCCACTATAAAGACGTCTGCAAACGCGACATGAAATCCTGTGACATTGATCACAAGTCGTGGGAGTCAGTTGCCAGCGTTCGCCAGAGCTGGCGGGCAGCCATAAAGACGGGGCTAAAATGTGGCGAGTCGAAGAGACTTAGTAGTTGGCAGGAAAAAAGACAGAGGCGAAAGGGGAGAGCCAACTGTGCAACAGCCCCGACAAACAAATTTCTCTGCAGCATCTGTGGAAGAGCCTGTCACTCTAGAATTGGCCTTTATAGCCACTCCAGGCACTGCTTCACAAACCACTGACCACCTCCAGGCGCTTATCCATTGTCTCTTGAGATAAGGAGGCCCAAAGAAGATGTGTGTGAATGGGGGAGTTGGACTAATTGAAGAAGTTATAAGATCTTTAGACATAGGTTTATCTTAATAGTGTTTAAGATTTAGCTTTTAAACAGTTAATTTGTTGTTGTCTAAAGATATCTGGTTTGGTCTGTTTTATTGTGGGGTGACTAGAGTGTTTAACTTAGCTGTTTTCAGATTAGGTGTGCAAGCTTAATCATATGCTGCAAGCAATGTCGTGATGGGACTGATTTGACAGTGCATTGCTCCCACTGTGGTCATAACACAAGACTTCTTCTTTGGGCCTCCTTATCTCGAGAGACAATGGATACGCGCCTGGAGGTGGTCAGTGGTTTGTGAAGCAGCGCCTGGAGTGGCTATAAAGGCCAATTCTAGAGTGACAGGCTTTTCCACAGGTGCTGCAGAGAAAGTGTCAGTCGCTGTGAGGCAACTATGGAGTGACCTCTCCATGGCGCATGCCTGGGCAAGTTTATGGAGGTTGAGAGTTGCCCAGTCGTCAAAACCCCCTCTCGGCCTTTCTGGTGGAGTCCAAAGGAGTGCAGGGCACGACGTTTGGCACCGGTATGGCTGCAGGAACTGCCGGAAACATGTTAAAGGTGACACATGACTGCCTACGGGGTTCCACTCCGGATTATCTGTTAGGGTTTACTCCCTTAGCCCTGGTCTCTCCCGAGACGCCCACAAGGCAGTGGGGTTGTTAGGGCACCTACACAGGTGTAGGATGGTGCCTGTGGGAGGAGGGGATGCGAGGGGGAGGGGTGGAGGGAGGGGAGGTGCGAGGGGGAGCTGGGAAGGGGGCTGTAAGGTGGTGGGGGGGGGTGCAGGAGAAGGGGGTGTGGGGGGAATATGGTGCGGGGGGTGGCGGGCTGGGACGGGGTTGTTGGGGGGTGAGCTGAGAGGGTGGAGCAGGGAAGGGGAAGGGGGGAAAAGGGGGGGGGAAAGCGGGTGCAGGTAATAAGGTCCCTAGTGCCCACCATCGACGTCCGGAAAGCTCATCCACGTCCTTCGTAAGTGAATCCACGTCCTTCGTAAGGGAGTAAGTGAAGCTGCTTAAAACCGCCTTGTCCAGGATCCAGCTCCCGGCCATTCGGACCCCGTTGGGAACAGACCCTGAGGCTCCGCCCACTCTCTGTGCCCTCATCAAGATGGCCACGTAAACACCCTGAACCTGCCATGTCCAAGATGGCGGGCAATGACCCCGCTCCCCCGGGCCTGTCACCATGGGGTTAACACGGGGCCTCAGGCCGACCCCAGGTGTTTCTGAAACTTCCCAGCCCACCCAAGGCTCCTTCTGTGTGCCTACAATCTCCTCCCACATCCCGAGCCGCCTGTTCTTTCTCAGTCTGTCGGTACTTTTTGGCTTTTGTTCTCGGATATTCCTGGTCTCCCTTCAACAGGGAAACTCAGTCCCTCCTTTTAATTTATTATTTTAATTTATTATTATAACACAAGACAGAAAGCAGAAAATAGTAGCTATTCAGAGTGACAGAAGCTGGAATGTGGGGACCTACAAGAATCAGAGATGGGACCACAGTTATTCACAATTTATATTAATGACTTACACTTTGGAATCAAAATTAAAATTCTAAATTTGTGGACAACACGAAATTGAGGGTGGGTGGGAAATGAGGACGAAATAAATAACCTTACAGAATTGACATATAATTGACAAATAAATTTTAACATAGATAAGTGTGAGGTATTACATTTTGGTAAAACAAAAAATAAGAAGGTCCATATTCCTTGGAAAACAAAAATGTAATGAGGTAGAGGAGCAGAGGGATCTTGGAGCAGGTTAAAAAGGCCATAATAAAGGTAAACCAAACACTGGGGTTTATTTCTAGAGAGGGGTAAAATTCTGAAGTAGAAAAGTTATTGTTATGATCATCTAGTTTGCATTACTATTTTATAGGCTACTTTTAATTTTAGGTAAATTAAATATGTATCTGTAAAATAATTGAAGATCCAGAATTTCAAAAGTTTGCAGTTCCACCCAAGATATTTGATTTCAAATATCTTTCCATGTGTGCTTACAAGGACAACATTAGAGAGGTGAGAGCAATAAAGCAGCCGGTGGTCTCGTTTAGTTGGGGAATTGTAGCCCGAAAGTCTTGAAGGCATTATCCTGTCATTGTTAGCAATATCAATTATTCATGTGGGTAACAGAAATCAGAGATGCTTTGGAGTTGGGGGTAATTAGCTTAAATTGCTATCTGGGACATCCCACATGTACCAGTTGCTATGGAGATAGATGATGCAAGGAGATGGCTTTTGGTTAGGTGTTCTTATCTCTGTTTTGCTCACAGACAGGGAGTTGGATCTCATAGAAATCTATAAAATTCTAACAGGACTTGACAGGGTAGATGCAGGAAGGATGTTCCCGATGGTGGGGGAGTCCAGAACCAGGGGTCATAGTCTAAGGATACCGGGGTAAACCTTTCAGGACTGAGATGAGGAGTAATTTCTTCACCCAGAGAGTGGTGAGCCTGTGGAATTCACTACCACAGAAAGCAGTTGAGGCCAAAACATTGTATGTTTTCAAGAAGGAGTTAGATATAGCTCTTGGGTCAAAAGGGATCAAAGGATATGGGGCGAAAGCGGGAACAGGCTACTGAGTTGGATGATCAGCCCTGATCATAATGAATGGTGGAGCAGGCTCGAAGGGCCGAATGGCCTACTCCTGCTCCTATTTTCTATGTTTCTATGTAAAGCTGTTGCTTTGAAAGTAGCTGGACTCAGGAGCAAGAAGGCCATCAGAAACTAGGGGTGTTTCTGATTTGAGTAAGGTGGGAAATCCAGATGTGTGAGGTGTTGAAGGAGAGCTAAAATGCTGCCTAGCTGACTGCTAGTGGGAGAATCCCCAGGAGATCTCATACCTCAGAAAATAGCTGAGAAACTAAGGAAAATCGAAATGAATTCCTAAGAGCTGTGAGTACACTTTGGTTTGGTCCCAGGAGAAGTGAACGAACCACCAAGATCCTGTAAATTAAAAGGAAACTCTTGGGGTGGAAGGAAAAGCCAAATGGGAGTGTTTTGTTGAGCTTTAGAGTTTTAAAGTATATGTCTTCATGTTCTGTTAAGCCTCTAAGTTGAATGCGTAATTGATTTCAATTGTAGTGTTGTTAGTAGTGTTTTCCTTTGTTTATATCTTGTACAGTAAAATTTGCTGTTTAAAACATGAAATCTTGGGGCGTAACTCTTTCAGTAATAACTGGGAATTTGAATGTCTTTTTAAAAATGTTACTGGTCTCGAACATTATGCTAAACTTGTATCAAACCTTGGCTAGACCACACTTGCAGGACTGTGTGCAGATCTGGTTGCTGCATTATAAAAAAAGGATATAGAGGCACTACTGAGGTTCCAAAAGAGGTTTGCAAGGATGATACCTGAATTTCAAGCTAATATTTCAATGGGGAAGGCTGAGGGTTAACGTAATATAGGCCTTTAAAACTATGAAAGTTTCTGATAGAGAAAGCATAGAACTGGTGTTTCCACTTGTGGTGAAGAGCAAAACTGGACGCTTTCAATATACTACAGTCAGCAAGAAATCGAAAAGGAAATTCAGGAATAACATCTTTACCCAAAGAGTGTCAGGTATTGAGGTGAATACCACAGATGCATTTAAGGGGATGTTAGATAAGCATGTGAGGGAGAAGGGATTAGAAGGTTATGCTGATAGAGTTAGATAAGGAATGATAGGAAGACACTCGACTGGAGCATAAACGCCAGCACAGACAGGTGGGGGCACATTGGCCTGTGCGCTGTATTATTCTATGGCTCTCTCTCTCTCTCTCTTTCTTTCTCTCTCCTTTCATCTGCGTCTCTGTTTTTCGGCAGTTCTTTCTCAGTGACACCAGATGGTGATGGTATACATCGATCTGGCTGCAGTGAGTAGGCAAACTGAAGACACACATTGAGTCAGATAAGAACATATGAACTAGGAGCAGGATTAGGCAATTCAGCCCCTCGATCCTGCTCTATCATTTAATACGATCATGGCTGATCTCATTTGGCCTCAACTCCACTTTCTTGTCCTTTCTCCATAACCCTTCAACCCATTACTATTTAAAAAATCTGTCTATCTCCTCCTTAAATTTACTTGAATTCCACAGACTCCTGACCTTTTGAGAGAAGTAATTTCTCCTCATCTCAGTTTTAAATCTGCTTATCCTTATCCTAAAACTATGATACTCCCAGACCTGTCAGTCATTCCCAGACTGGTCAATCACTCCAACACCTGTCAATCACACCTATACCTGTCAATCACTCACCCACTTGTGAACCATTTCCAGACCTGTCAATCACACCGACATGTCAATTACACTGACACCTGTCAATCACTCTCGCACCTGTCCATCACTGACACACTTGTCAATTACACCGACACCTGTCAATCACTCTCACACTTGTCCATCACTGACACACTTGTCAACTACATCCAGACCTGTCAATCACATACACATCCTTCAATCATTCATACACCTGCCAACCACTCCCACACCTGTCTTTCTGTGTCAATTCCTCCCTACAGCCTGTCATTCCCGGTAACTTTCAGTGATTCCCTATCAATCCCGGTGCTTCTCAGTCAATCTCTGTGATTCCTTGTCACTTCCTGCGATTCCCAGTCATTCCCTGCGATTCCCAGTCACTCCCTGTGTTTCGCGGTCACTCCCTTCAGTTTCCCGGTCACTCCCTGCGATTCATCACTCCTTGTGATTCCCGATCACTCCCTGCGGTTCCATGGTCACTCGCTGTGATTCCCCGTCACTCCCTGTGATTGCCGGTCAATCCCTATGTTTCCTGGTCACCCCCTGAGTTTCCCAGTCATTCTCTATGATTCACTGTCACTCCCTGTGATTCCCAGTCACTCTCTGTGTTTCCTGGTCACTCCTTCTGTTTCCTGGTCGCTCCCAGTGATTCCTGGTGACACCCTGTGATTCCCAGTCACTCTCTGTGTTTCCCAGTCATTGCCTGTGATTCCCGGTCACTCCCTGCGATTACCCATCACTCCCTGTGACTCCCAGTCACTCTCTGTGTTTCCCGGTCACTCCCCGTGCTTACCCATCACTCTCTGTGATTCCTGATGACTCCGTGTATTTCCCCGTCACTCCCTGTGATTCCCAGTCACTCTCTGTGATTCCCAGTCACTCCCTGTGTTTCCCGGTCACTTCCTGTGATTCCTGGACACTCGCTGTGATTCCCGGTCACTGCCTGTGATTACCCGTTACTCTCTGTGATTCCTGATCACTCCCTGTATTTCCCAGTCACTCCCTGTGATTCCCTGTCACTCTCTGTGTTTCCCGGTCACTCCCTGCAATTACCCTTCATTCTCTGTGATTCCTGATCACTCCCTGTATTTCCCAGTCACTCTCTGTGTTTCCCAGTCACTCCCACTGTTTGCCGGTCACTCTCTGTGTTTCCCGGTCACTCCCTCTGTTTCCCGGTCTCTCTCTGTGTTTCCCATTCACTCTCTGAATTCCTGCTCACTCTCTGTGTTCCCCGGTTACTCTCTATTTCCTGGTCACTCCCTGTGTTCCCAGTCACTCCCTGCGTTACCCGCTCACTCCGTGCTTTCCCCAGTCACTCTCTGTGCTCCTGTTCACTCCCTCTGTTTCCCGGTCACTCCATGTGTTTCCTTGTCACTCCCTCTGTTTCCCGGTCATGCTCTGTGTTTCCTGGTCACTCCCTGTGTTTCCCAGTCACTCCCTCTGTTGTCCAGTCACTCCCTGTGTTTCCCAGTAACTCCCTGCGATCCCCAGTCACTCTCTGTGTTCCTGGTCACTCTCTGTATTCCCGGTCACTCCCTGTGTTCCCCGGTCACTCCCTATGTTCCTGGTCACGCCCTGTGTTCCCCGGTCACTCTCTGTGTTCCCCAGTCACTCCTTGTGTTCCCCTGTCACTCCCTGTGTTCCCCGGTCACTCTCTATGTTCCCTGTCACTCCCTGTGTTCCCCGGTCACTTTCTGTGTTCCCGGACACTCACTGTGTCCCCGGTCACTCCCTGTGTTCCTGGTCACGCCCTGTGTTCCCCAGTGACTCCCTGTGTTCCCCAGTCACTCTCTGTGTTCCCGGTCACTCCCTGTGTTCTCCGGTCACTCTCTGTGTTGCCCGGTCACTCTCTGTGTTCCCCGGTCACTCCCTGTGCGCCCCGGTCACTTCCCGTGTTCCCCGGTCACTCTCCGTGTTCCCCGGTCTCTCTCTGTGTTCTCCGGTCACTCTCTGTGTTCCCCAGTCACTCTCTGTTCCCAGTCACTCCCTGTGTTCCCGTCATTCCCCGTGTTCCCAGTCACTCCCCGTGTTCCCCGGTCACTCCCTGTGTTCTCCGGTCACTCTCTGTGTTGCCCGGTCACTCTCTGTTCCCGGTCACTCCCTGTGTTCCCGGTCACTCCCCGTGTTCCCCGGTCACTCCCCGTGTTCCCCAGTCACTCTCCGTGTTCCCCAGTTTCTCCCTGTGTTTCCCGGTTACTCTCTGTGTTTCACGGTCACTCTCTGTGTTCCCCAGTCACTCTGTGTTCCCGGTCACTCCCTGTGTTCCCCGGTCACTCCCTGTGTTCCCAGTCAATCCCTGTGTTCCCCGGTCACTCTCTGTGTTCCCGGTCACTCTCTGTGTTCCCCGGTCACTCCCTGTGTCCTCCGGTCACTCCCTGTGTTCCTGCTCAAGCTCTGTGTTCCATGGTCACTCTCTGTGTTTCCCAGTCACTCCTTGTGTTCCCCTGTCACTCTCTGTGTTCCCCAGTGACTCCCTGTGTTCCCCGGTCACTCTCTATGTTCCCGGTCACTCCCTATATTCCCCGGTCACTTTCTGTGTTCCCGGACACTCTCTGTGTTCCATGGTCACTCCCTGTGTTCCATGGTTACTCTCTGTGTTCCCCAGTCACTGTGTTTCCCTGTCACTCCCTGTGTTCCCCGGACACTTCCCGTGTTCCCCGTTCACTCCCCATGTTCCCCGGTCACTCCCCATGTTCCCCGGTCACTCCCCGTGTTCCCCGGACACTCCCAGTGTTCCCCGGTCACTCCCCATGTTCCCCGGACACTCCCCGTGTTCCCCGGTCACTCCCCGTGTTCCCCGGACACTCCCCGTGTTCCCCGTTCACTCCCCATGTTCCCCGGACACTCCCCGTGTTCCCCGGACACTCCCCGTGTTTCCCGGTCACTCCCCATGTTCCCCGGACACTCCCCGTGTTTCCCTGTCACTCCCTGTGTTCCCCGGACACTCCCCGTGTTCCCCGTTCACTTCCCCATGTTCCCCGGACATTCCCCGTGTTCCCCGGTCACTCCCCGTGTTCCCCGGTTACTCCCCATGTTCCCCGGACACTCCCCGTGTTCCCCGTTCACTCCCCATGTTCCCCGGACACTCCCCGTGTTCCCCGGTCACTCCCCGTGTTCCCCGGTTACTCCCCATGTTCCCCGGACACTCCCCGTGTTCCCCGTTCACTCCCCGTGTTCCCCGTTCACTCCCCGTGTTCCCCGGACACTCCCCGTGTTCCCCGTTCACTCCCCGTGTTCCCCGTTCACTCCCCATGTTCCCCGGACACTCCCCATGTTCCCCGGACACTCCCCGTGTTCCCCGTTCACTCCCCATGTTCCCCGGACACTCCCCGTGTTCCCCGTTCACTCCCCATGTTCCTCGGACACTCCCCGTGTTCCCCGGTCACTCCCCGTGTTCCCCGGTCACTCTCCGTGTTCCCGGTAACTCCCTGCGATTCCCGGTCAATCTCTGTGTTCCCGGTCACTCCCTGTGTTCCCGCCCACCTGTGAACCACTCCTGGTTCCGAAGAAGTGTCATTGACCTGAAACAGTAACTCTGTTTCTCTCTCCACAGATGCTGCCCGACCTGCTGAGTATTTCCAGCATTTCTTGTTTTTATTTCAGATTTCCCGCCTCTGCAGTATTTTGCTTTTATTTTAATCATTCATGGTTGCTTGGAGTCGTCTTTGTGACGTAATTCCGGGCGCGTTTCACGATTGGTCCTGGAGGGACCTATCAGCGTGCACGTTCCCAAGCAATGTCATTACGTCTTCAATCCGGAAGCTGCTGTGGGTAAGGATTTTCCGGCGGGGTATCCGCGGTCGTGGGGCGATGTCAGCCGAGGAGAGCGATTAGATCGACCCCTGCAATAGCGGGTAGTGGCTTCCTGGAGACCGGGGTGGCTCACTGCTCAAAGGAAGGTGTGCTTCTCTCCCCCACCGCTCAATGTTGGGTGTGGTTCCCCCCCCCTCCCTCCCTCCCTCCCTCCCTCCCCCCACCCTCCGCTCAAAGTAGGGTGTATCCCCTCTCGATGCCCATGATAGACGGGGGGTTCCCTCCCCCCTGCCTGGGGTAGGGTGAGTCCTCTCCTCTTGCTGCAGGTAGGTGGGGCTTCCATTCCCATGTCTGGGGTAGGGTGAGTCTCCTCCCTTCCCACCACATTACCCCCCTACCCCCACCCCCCCCACACCCACCACATTCCCCCCTCCCCCTGCACCACCCACCACATTCCCACCTCCCCCTGCACCACCCACCACATTCCCACCTCCCCCTGCACCACCCACCACATTCCCCCTCCCCCTGCACCACCCACCACATTCCCCCCTCCCCACCCACCGCATTCCCCCCTCCCCACCCACCGCATTCCCCCCTCCCCACCCACCGCATTCCCCCCTCCCCACCCACCGCATTCCCCCCTCCCCACCCACCGCATTCCCCCCTCCCCACCCACCGCATTCCCCCCTCCCCACCCACCGCATTCCCCCCTCCCCACCCACCGCATTCCCCCCTCCCCACCCACCGCATTCCCCCCTCCCCACCCACCGCATTCCCCCCTCCCCACCCACCGCATTCCCCCCTCCCCACCCACCGCATTCCCCCCTCCCCACCCACCGCATTCCCCCCTCCCCACCCACCGCATTCCCCCCTCCCCACCCACCGCATTCCCCCCTCCCCACCCACCGCATTCCCCCCTCCCCACCCACCGCATTCCCCCCTCCCCACCCACCGCATTCCCCCCTCCCCACCCACCGCATTCCCCCCTCCCCACCCACCGCATTCCCCCCTCCCCACCCACCGCATTCCCCCCTCCCCACCCACCGCATTCCCCCCTCCCCACCCACCGCATTCCCCCCTCCCCACCCACCGCATTCCCCCCTCCCCACCCACCGCATTCCCCCCTCCCCACCCACCGCATTCCCCCCTCCCCACCCACCGCATTCCCCCCTCCCCACCCACCGCATTCCCCCCTCCCCACCCACCGCATTCCCCCCTCCCCACCCACCGCATTCCCCCCTCCCCACCCACCGCATTCCCCCCTCCCCACCCACCGCATTCCCCCCTCCCCACCCACCGCATTCCCCCCTCCCCACCCACCGCATTCCCCCCTCCCCACCCACCGCATTCCCCCCTCCCCACCCACCGCATTCCCCCCTCCCCACCCACCGCATTCCCCCCTCCCCACCCACCGCATTCCCCCCTCCCCACCCACCGCATTCCCCCCTCCCCACCCACCGCATTCCCCCCTCCCCACCCACCGCATTCCCCCCTCCCCACCCACCGCATTCCCCCCTCCCCACCCACCGCATTCCCCCCTCCCCCCCCACCGCATTCCCCCCTCCCCCCCCACCGCATTCCCCCCTCCCCCCCCCACCGCATTCCCCCCTCCCCCCCCCACCGCATTCCCCCCTCCCCCCCCCACCGCATTCCCCCCTCCCCCCCCCACCGCATTCCCCCCTCCCCCCCCCACCGCATTCCCCCCTCCCCCCCCCACCGCATTCCCCCCTCCCCCCCCCACCGCATTCCCCCCTCCCCCCCCCACCGCATTCCCCCCTCCCCCCCCCACCGCATTCCCCCCTCCCCCCCCCACCGCATTCCCCCCTCCCCCCCCCACCGCATTCCCCCCTCCCCCCCCACCGCATTCCCCCCTCCCCCCCCCACCGCATTCCCCCCTCCCCCCCCCACCGCATTCCCCCCTCCCCCCCCCACCGCATTCCCCCCTCCCCCCCCCACCGCATTCCCCCCTCCCCCCCCCACCGCATTCCCCCCTCCCCCCCCCACCGCATTCCCCCCTCCCCCCACCGCATTCCCCCCTCCCCCCACCGCATTCCCCCCTCCCCCCACCGCATTCCCCCCTCCCCCCCACCGCATTCCCCCCTCCCCCCCCCACCGCATTCCCCCCTCCCCCCCCCACCGCATTCCCCCCTCCCCCCCCCACCGCATTCCCCCCTCCCCCCCCCACCGCATTCCCCCCTCCCCCCCCCCACCGCATTCCCCCCTCCCCCCCCCCACCGCATTCCCCCCTCCCCCCCCACCGCATTCCCCCCTCCCCCCCCACCGCATTCCCCCCTCCCCCCCCACCGCATTCCCCCCTCCCCCCCCCACCGCATTCCCCCCTCCCCCCCCCACCGCATTCCCCCCTCCCCCCCCCACCGCATTCCCCCCTCCCCCCCCCACCGCATTCCCCCCTCCCCCCCCCACCGCATTCCCCCCTCCCCCCCCCACCGCATTCCCCCCTCCCCCCCCCACCGCATTCCCCCCTCCCCCCCCCACCGCATTCCCCCCTCCCCCCCCCACCGCATTCCCCCCTCCCCCCCCCCACCGCATTCCCCCCTCCCCCCCCCCACCGCATTCCCCCCTCCCCCCCCCCACCGCATTCCCCCCTCCCCCCCCCACCGCATTCCCCCCTCCCCCCCCCCACCGCATTCCCCCCTCCCCCCCCCCACCGCATTCCCCCCTCCCCCCCCCCACCGCATTCCCCCCTCCCCCCCCCCACCGCATTCCCCCCTCCCCCCCCCCACCGCATTCCCCCCTCCCCCCCCCCACCGCATTCCCCCCTCCCCCCCCCCACCGCATTCCCCCCTCCCCCCCCCCACCGCATTCCCCCCTCCCCCCCCCCACCGCATTCCCCCCTCCCCCCCCCCCACCGCATTCCCCCCTCCCCCCCCCCACCGCATTCCCCCCTCCCCCCCCCCACCGCATTCCCCCCTCCCCCCCCCCACCGCATTCCCCCCTCCCCCCCCCACCGCATTCCCCCCTCCCCCCCCCACCGCATTCCCCCCTCCCCCCCCCACCGCATTCCCCCCTCCCCCCCCCCACCGCATTCCCCCCTCCCCCCCCCCACCGCATTCCCCCCTCCCCCCCCCCACCGCATTCCCCCCTCCCCCCCCCCACCGCATTCCCCCCTCCCCCCCCCCACCGCATTCCCCCCTCCCCCCCCCCACCGCATTCCCCCCTCCCCCCCCCCACCGCATTCCCCCCTCCCCCCCCCACCGCATTCCCCCCTCCCCCCCCCCACCGCATTCCCCCCTCCCCCCCCCCACCGCATTCCCCCCTCCCCCCCCCCACCGCATTCCCCCCTCCCCCCCCCCACCGCATTCCCCCCTCCCCCCCCCCCACCGCATTCCCCCCTCCCCCCCCCCACCGCATTCCCCCCTCCCCCCCCCCACCGCATTCCCCCCTCCCCCCCCCCACCGCATTCCCCCCCTCCCCCCCCCCCACCGCATTCCCCCCTCCCCCCCCCCACCGCATTCCCCCCTCCCCCCCCCCCACCGCATTCCCCCCTCCCCCCCCCCCACCGCATTCCCCCCTCCCCCCCCCCCCACCGCATTCCCCCCTCCCCCCCCCCCACCGCATTCCCCCCTCCCCCCCCCCCACCGCATTCCCCCCTCCCCCCCCCCCACTCAATAAGATCATGGCTGATCTGTCCCAGGCCTCAACATCTCTTTCGGGCCTGCTCCGCATAACCCTCGACTCCCTGAGATTTCAAAAATCTACCTACCTCCTCCTTAAACACATTTAGTGACCCAGCCTCCACAACTCTCTGAGGTAGAGAATTCCAGAGATTCACTACCCTCAGAGAAGAAATTCCTTTGCATCTCAGTTTTAAATGTGTGTCCCTTTATTCTGTAACTATGTCCCCTAGTTTGAGTTTCCCCCACCAGTGGAAACATATTCTCAACATCTACCCTGTCAAGCCCCCTTAAAATTTTATATGTTTCTATAAGATCACCTCTCCTTCTTCTAAACTCCAATGAATAAAGGCCTGACCTGTTTAGCCATTCTTGATAAGTCAACCACTTCATCCCAGGAATCAGCCTAGTGAACCTTTCCTGAACTGCCTCCAATGCCAGTATATCCTTCCTTAAATACGGGGACCAAAACTGTACGCAGTACTCCAGGTGTGGCCTCACCAACACCCTGTACAGTTGTAACAAGACTTCCCTATTTTTAAACTCTAACCCCCAAGGAATAAAGGCCAAAATTCCATTTGCCTTGCTAATTACTTGCTGCACCTGCATGCTAACTTTTTGTGTTTCATGTACAAGAACACCCAGATCCCTCTGTACTGCAGTGTTTTGTAGTCTTTCTCCATCTAAATAATCTGCCTTTTTATTCTTCCTACCAAAATGGATGACCTCACACTTTCCCACATTGAACTCCATTTGCCAAGTTTTTGCCCACTCACTTAACCTATCTATATCCCTTTACAGATTCTTTGTGTCTTCATCACAACATACCTTCCCACCTATTTTTGTATCGTCAGCAAATTTGAATACACTACACTCTGTCCCTTCCTTTAAGTCATTAATGTCGATAGTAAATATCTGAGGCCCTAAGACCAATCCTTGTGGCACCCCACTAGTTACCTCTTTCCAATCTGGAAAACACCCATTAATCTCGACTCTCTGCCTTCTGTGTATTAGTCAATCCTCAATCCATGCCAACACATTACCCTGAGCTCCTATTTAGTGCAGTAACCTTTTATGTGGCACCTTATCGTTCCATCCAAAGCAGGAGAAGCCCCTCTACCCCCAACCCTGAATCTAACATCCTTACTCCAGGGAATGTGGACCCAGCCAGAAGCAGCAGGTCCGGACTCCTGATAGACACCAGGAAGAGCTCTTCCAACAGCGGCCGTGGGATCATTTGCAACCCCCCCCCCCCGCAAAGGGAGCAGAGAGGGGCCTCGGTTTAACGTCTCGTTTGAAAGACAGTACCGGCATCAGTGCAATGCTCCCTCAGTACTGAATTATGTGGATCAACAGGAGGGAAACAGCTGTTGAATCTCCCTCATTTCATCACTCCTCACCCCGTGGTCAAATAGCCAGACACCACTCAGGGAAACACAGAATTGGTCACTGGTGTGAGTTGCCAGAGGGTGGCCCGCGGAATCTTTACCTCAGCATGCATCAGTATTTTCTGGAGTGAGGTGGGTGGAATCTGGAACGCACTGCCTGGAGCAGTGGTAGAGGCAGGAACCCTCACAACATTTAAGAAGTATTGAGATGAGCACTTGAAATGTCTTAGCATACAAGGCTACGGGCAAAGTGCTGGAAAATGGGATTAGAATAGTTAGGTGCTTGATGGCTGGCACAGACACGATGGGCCGAAGGGCCTGTTTGTGTGCTGTATAACTCTATGACTCCATGAAGTGGGGAATAAACCCAGCTGTGTGTTGAGAAGGACCTTGCAATATTGCAACAACAACTTGCATTTATCTAATGCCTTTAAGAGGAGGTAAATCAGGCAAAGTTTGACACAGAGCGACACAAGGAGATATTAGGGCAGGCGACCGAAAGCTTGGACAAAGAGGTAGGTTTTAAGGAGCGGATTAAAGAAGGAAAGAAAGGTGGGGAGGCCGAGAGGTCTAGGGAGGGGATTCCAGAGCTTAGGGCCCAGTCAACTGAAGGCACGGCCGCCAATGGTGGAGTGATGGAAATCAGGAATGCACAAGAGGCCAGAATTGGAGGAGTGCGGACATTTCAGAGAGTTGTGGAGCTGGAGGAGGTTACAGAATTAGGGAGGGTCAAGACAAGGATGAGAATTGTAAAATCGAGGCATTGCTTAACTGGGAACCAATGTAGGTCAGTGGGCGAGAGGGGAACGAGACTTGGTGCGAGTTAGGACACAGGCAGAAGGGTTTTGGATGAGCTCCAGTTTATGGAGGGTGGGGAGGTCTGCCAGGCGGGCGTTGAAACAGTCGCATCTGGATGGGGGCCTGTCTCCTGAATTTTAAAGGGGCCATCTCCTACTTTCCCGTCTGCAGAATGGCACCGGGTCTTTGGGATACAGTTGGGTTTGGACTCTTGGTTAATCGTCTCTTCTCTTCTCAGGGCCCTGAGACACGTCGCAGGATGAAGACCGACAGCGGCGGACTGACTCACCCGGTGCCCGGGCACCGCTCCGCACTTGCCAACCTCTCCCTCTCCGAGCTGGCTACACGTCGACCTGCTGACCACAGCCCATCTCTGTCAGCCAGACACTTGTTGACCCCGAGCGCTGGCCTGCTGGCCCTGAGTACACGCCCTCGGCCACCCCCACTGACCAGGCCGGAGAACCAGAAGCTGTCCACCAACTTGGACAACAGGTTCCTGACCTCTGGCAGTTGTGTCAACTCCCTGACTGTCTCCTCGACACTTCCTCTCCACTTCAGCCAGTCCTTGAACCCCAAGCTGCCCCGAACCCTCTGCACTTCGACCTCCCCTCTGCCTACCCTCTGCCCTTCCACCACCATTTCCCTGAAGAGCAAGGATGACCAGCCGTCGCTGGTGGTGGAGAATGACTGGCAACCTGAGGCTCCAATCGAGGCCTCCTTCAGCAGCACCCAATGGGTAAGAGAATCACAGAGAATCCGAGCTCACGACATCAGGCAGTATAGCAGGGTCGATTATCGGGAATAACAGATACAAGGAGTGAGTTACAGACTGGAATCTAATCGAGGGGTTTGGGTGGTTTATATATAGAATAACAGATACCCGGGAGTGAGTTACAGACTGGAATCTAATCGAGGGGTTTGGGTGGTTTATATATAGAATAACAGATACCCGAGAGTGAGTTACAGACTGGAATCTAATCGAGGGGTTCGGGTGGTTTATATATAGAATAACAGATACCCGGGAGTGAGTTACAGACTGGAATCTAATCGAGGGGTTCGGGTGGTTTATATATAGAATAACAGATACCCAGGAGTGAGTTACAGACTGGAATCTAATCGAGGGGTTCGGGTGGTTTATATATAGAATAACAGATACCCGGGAGTGAGTTACAGACTGGAATCTAATCGAGGGGTTCGGGTGGTTTATATATAGAATAACAGATACCCGGGAGTGAGTTACAGACTGGAATCTAATCGAGGTGTTCGGGTGGTTTATATATAGAATAACAGATACCCGGGAGTGAGTTACAGACTGGAATCTAATCGAGGTGTTCGGGTTGTTGATATATAGAATAACAGATACCCGGGAGTGAGTTACAGACTGGAATCTAATCGAGGTGTTCGGGTTGTTGATATATAGAATAACAGATACCCGGGAGTGAGTTACAGACTGGAATCTAATCGAGGGGTTCGGGTGGTTTATATATAGAATAACAGATACCCGGGAGTGAGTTACAGACTGGAATCTAATCGAGGGGTTTGGGTGGTTTATATATAGAATAACAGATACCCGGGAGTGAGTTACAGACTGGAATCTAATCGAGGGGTTTGGGTGGTTTATATATAGAATAACAGATACCCGGGAGTGAGTTACAGACTGGAATCTAATCGAGGTGGTCGGGTTGTTGATATATAGAATAACAGATACCTGGGAGTGAGTTACAGACTGGAATCTAATCGAGGTGTTCGGGTGGTTTATATATAGAATAACAGATACCCGGGAGTGAGTTACAGACTGGAATCTAATCGAGGTGTTCGGGTGGTTTATATATAGAATAACAGATACCCGGGAGTGAGTTACAGACTGGAATCTAATCGAGGTGTTCGGGTGGTTTATATATAGAATAACAGATACCCGGGAGTGAGTTACAGACTGGATTCTAATCGAGGGGTTCGGGTGGTTTATATATAGAATAACAGATACCCGGGAGTGAGTTACAGACTGGAATCTAATCGAGGTGTTCGGGTGGTTTATATATAGAATAACAGATACCCGGGAGTGAGTTACAGACTGGATTCTAATCGAGGGGTTCGGGTGGTTTATATATAGAATAACAGATACCCGGGAGTGAGTTACAGACTGGAATCTAATCGAGGGGTTTGGGTGGTTTATATATAGAATAACAGATACCCGGGAGTGAGTTACAGACTGGAATCTAATCGAGGTGTTCGGGTGGTTTATATATAGAATAACAGATACCCGGGAGTGAGTTACAGACTGGAATCTAATCGAGGGGTTCGGGTGGTTTATATATAGAATAACAGATACCCGGGAGTGAGTTACAGACTGGAATCTAATCGAGGTGTTCGGGTGGTTTATATATAGAATAACAGATGCCCGGGAGTGAGTTACAGACTGGAATCTAATCGAGGTGTTCGGGTGGTTTATATATAGAATAACAGATACCCGGGAGTGAGTTACAGACTGGAATCTAATCGAGGGGTTCGGGTGGTTTATATATAGAATAACAGATACCCGGGAGTGAGTTACAGACTGGAATCTAATCGAGGTGTTCGGGTGGTTTATATATAGAATAACAGATACCCGGGAGTGAGTTACAGACTGGAATCTAATCGAGGTGTTCGGGTGGTTTATATATAGAATAACAGATACAAGGAGTGAGTTACAGACTGGAATCTAATCGAGGTGTTCGGGTTGTTGATATATAGAATAACAGATACCCGGGAGTGAGTTACAGACTGGATTCTAATCGAGGGGTTCGGGTGGTTTATATATAGAATAACAGATACCCGGGAGTGAGTTACAGACTGGAATCTAATCGAGGGGTTTGGGTGGTTTATATATAGAATAACAGATACCCGGGAGTGAGTTACAGACTGGATTCTAATCGAGGGGTTCGGGTGGTTTATATATAGAATAACAGATACCCGGGAGTGAGTTACAGACTGGAATCTAATCGAGGTGTTCGGGTGGTTTATATATAGAATAACAGATACCTGGGAGTGAGTTACAGACTGGAATCTAATCGAAGGGTTCGGGTGGTTTATATAGAGAATAACAGATACCCGGGAGTGGGTTACAGACTGGAATCTAATCGAGGGGTTCGGGTGGTTTATATATAGAATAACAGATACCCGGGAGTGAGTTACAGACTGGAATCTAATCGAGGTGTTCGGGTTGTTGATATATCGAATAACAGATACCCGGGAGTGAGTTACAGACTGGAATCTAATCGAGGGGTTTGGGTGGTTTATATATAGAATAACAGATACCCGGGAGTGAGTTACAGACTGGAATCTAATCGAGGGGTTTGGGTGGTTTATATATAGAATAACAGATACCCGGGAGTGAGTTACAGACTGGAATCTAATCGAGGGGTTTGGGTGGTTTATATATAGAATAACAGATACCCGGGAGTGAGTTACAGACTGGATTCTAATCGAGGGGTTTGGGTGGTTTATATATAGAATAACAGATACCCGGGAGTGAGTTACAGACTGGAATCTAATCGAGGGGTTCGGGTGGTTTATATATAGAATAACAGATACCCGGGAGTGAGTTACAGACTGGAATCTAATCGAGGTGTTCGGGTGGTTTATATATAGAATAACAGATACAAGGAGTGAGTTACAGACTGGAATCTAATCGAGGTGTTCGGGTTGTTGATATATAGAATAACAGATACCCGGGAGTGAGTTACAGACTGGATTCTAATCGAGGGGTTCGGGTGGTTTATATATAGAATAACAGATACCCGGGAGTGAGTTACAGACTGGAATCTAATCGAGGGGTTTGGGTGGTTTATATATAGAATAACAGATACCCGGGAGTGAGTTACAGACTGGAATCTAATCGAGGGGTTCGGGTGGTTTATATATAGAATAACAGATACCTGGGAGTGAGTTACAGACTGGAATCTAATCGAGGGGTTCGGGTGGTTTATATATAGAATAACAGATACCTGGGAGTGAGTTACAGACTGGAATCTAATCGAGGGGTTTTGTCGTGGTTCGTTCAGTAGCTGCCGTTTTTAATGTACTGCTCATTTTGGTTCTTCAGGTGCTGGAGGACCCACTCGAGGCGTCTGTGCTGATGCCGAGCTACAACCTGTCAGCTCAGGAATATGAGGACCTGGAGCAGGCACGAGGAGCCCTGGTCACTGAGGAGCTCCGTGATGTTCCGGATCCTTCAGAGAACCAGGACGCCAGGCTGCGAGAGAAGAAGGTGAGAGTAAACGAAAAGAGTTAGGCCTGAATCCCTGTGGGTGCGGTGCCAATGGAAGCCTAACTTGCCGCAGTGGACCCTCCCTTCAACAGTTCAGCAGATGGCTTTGCTGGATATCAGCCACATGTAGGATTGCACCCACTCATTTCTCTCCCTCACTCCAACCCTGGGATGCTCCTACCATGTCCCTCAGCACCACCGACTCACCATATCCCTCAATCCCCCACCGTCAGCATCCTCGGGTTTACCATTAACCAGAAACTGAACTGGACCAGCCACATAAATTCTGTGGCTGCAAGAGCAGGTCAGAGGCTGGGAATCCTGCAGCGACTAACTCGCCTCCTGTCTCCCCAAAGCCTGTCCACCGTCTACAAGGTACAAGTCAGGAGCGTTGTTGGAATACTCTTCACTTGTCTGGATGGGTGCAGCTCCAACAACACTCAAGAAGCTCGACACCATCCAGAACAAAGCAGTCCGCTTGATTGGCATCCCATCCATCAACATTCACTCCCTCCACCACCGATGCACAGTAGCAGCAGTGTGTACCATCTACAAGATGCACTGCAGCAACGCACCAAGACTGCTTAGACAGCACCTTCCAAACCCGTGACCTCTACCACCTCGAAGGACAAAGGCAGCAAATACATGGGAACACCACCACCTGCAGGTTCCCCTCCAAGTCACACACCATCCTGACTTGGAACTATATCGCCGTTCCTTCACTGTCGCTGGGTCAAAAACCTGGAACTCCCTCCCTAACAGCACTGTGGGTGTACCTACCTCACATGGACTGCAGCGGTTCACCACCACCTTCTCAAGGGAAATTAGGGCCTTGCCCACGATGCCCACATCGCATGAAGGAGCAATTTATTTTTAAATGAGGTCTATGCCAGCTGTTTAGAAGAGCAATGTAATTAGTCCCACTCCCATACCTGTTCCTCATTGGTCTGCAGATTTCTCTGTTTCAAGTATTTATCCAAAACCTTTTATAAAAAAAAAATAATAATTGTTATTGAATCTACTTTGAATGTCCTTTAAAACAGCCATCCCTGATCATAATTAACACAGTGAGTTGTTTTCTCTTTAAATTCTCTTACCTCCTCTCTGATTCTTGTGCAAATGACTTTATCTCTGTGTTCTCTGGTTACTGACTCTCCCGTCACTGGAAACAGTTTCTTCCCGTCTACTAACCTCTGATCATTTTGAACACTTCAATTAAATCTCCCCTTCACCTTCTGCACTCTAAGGAGAACAACCCCAGATTCTCCCGACTCTCAACATAACTGAAGTCCCTCATCCCTAATACTAGTGGGGAGGCGGTGGCTTCGTGGTAATGTCACTGGACTAGTCACCCAGAGACCCGGGCTACTGCTCTGGGGACAAGGGTTCAAATGCCACCAGGGCAGATGGTGAAATTTGAATTCAATTAATCTGGGAATTCAAAAGCTAATCTGATGTTGGCCATGAAACCATTGTCGATTGTTGCAAAAACCCATCTGGTTCACTCATGTCCTTTAGGGAAGGAAATCTGCCGTCCTCACCTGGTCTGGCCTACATTGTGACTCCAAACTCACAGCGATGTGGTTGACTCTTAAATTGCCCTCTGAAATGGCCTAGCAAGCCACTCAATTCAAGGGCAAGTAGAGATGGGCAATGATAGCCAGCGATGCTCGCATCCCATAAATTGATTTGAAAAGTATCAAATGAATATGTTCTGCGCTCTCTTCATGGCCTTCACGTCTTCCTTAAAATGTGGTGCTGACAAGTGAGCATAATATTCTAGTTGGGGCCTGACCAGTGTTTTTCTAAAAATTTCGCTTAACTTCCTGTCTCTTAGACCCTATCCCACTGTTGGGGTTGGAGGGGTCTCCCCAGATACCAGGATCCCACACGCTTTGATAACACCCTTCACAACTTGCCCTACCATGCTTTAAAGATTTATGTTGTCCAGACCAAGGCGGGAGGAGTGCACTGTTTATTCTAGACCCACTTCTCCACAGGTCACAACATATATTTTTAATGTTCCCACTTACCGATATGGTCAACATACTCTATTTTTCCCAGAATAGAACACACTGACCAGATTTCTTTATTAAACAACAAAATTATCAGTTTATTGATGAATTCTTGTTTTATAATAATGAAGTAAATCATACTCGTACAAATTGAAATATTAAAGCCCCTTATTTATCTTAGCCCCTCACGCACGCACATACACTATTTAGCCAGAAATATGAAATGGATTGTTGTTTATAGCACTATTAGAAAGAAAACGAAAAAAAACGACACTTTTGCAGAATACTTGTCCTTGGTTTTGGTTCGCCGTCCCAAATGCATATAGACGGCTGTCACTGGGATCTTCCCAGAACAGTTCTTTCCAGGTGATGTTGAAGATCAGATTTGGTAGGCTTTCCAAGAAATGCAATACAGAGGCTTCAGATAGGTCTCACAGCAAAAATGCAGCAACAAGGGTTATCAGTTCCCATACATTCGATACGCAGGCTTTCTTCAAAACAGGAGGAAAATAGGAATCTGACACACTGGAAATGCAGGGTTTCTTTTCGAGAGGGAGAGGGAGAGAGAGAGAGATGAGCTGGGTCGTCTTCTGACAGGCAAAAACCAATTGTCTGTTGTAATGGTTCAATCTGAAACTAAAAATATTCCAGAGGTCAAGCCTCCTGACCTCCAGAAATCTTGACCTGTCACTTCTTTGTAAACATCTCCCCATGTAAAAAAAAAAAAACCCCTGCTGGGTGATTATTCACAGACAGATGCCTTCCAGTTTGACTTGTTTACAAGCCAAATCGAGGAACCTTCTGGTGACTTTCTTTTTTTAAAAAACACACAGTTCAGCATCTCTTCAAGATTCTAGATGAATCGATGTCCATAATTCAACTATGAGTCCTTAAAATATATTTTACAAAAGAAATAGAAGCAATTTCGTAATAGTGTACGTGCACCCCGAGATCTCTTTGTTTGTGCACCACTTGAAAATTGTACTGTTTACTTTATATAGCCCATCGCTCACTCCCCCGCCGCCCCAAAGCCCAAACCTCGAATGTTGATGTGTCTTTTTCCTTGTTCTAGGAGGCCCTTTTGAATGGGTTTGCGGCTCCCTGATCGAAGGGGGCAACTTTACGGACGCAGATAATTCCACCCGCATTGAGCTGCTGGGCTTGTGCCAGGAGATCGCGACCCAGGAGCCTGAGTTCCTTTTGAAGGTATCAGAGGAGTTGAACTTGACACAAAAGAGTTGATTTTTTTTTACACCATTGAATGTTTGTGGGAGCTCCCCTGGTCAGTGTCTGTCTGGGTAACTCTCCTGCTTGGTGTGGGCCAGGGACCCAGACACCAGGATCCATCCCTCTGGTGTGGGGTGATACCAGGGTTTACAGTTGGTACTGAGCGCCACACTGGGCAGGAAGGTCCCAGTTCCAACCACCACAAGCCAGGCAGTGCTGAGCTCACAGATACAGGAGTGTGAGAGAGATGTTAGAGGGACTCCCGCAGATACAGGAGTGTGAGATATGTTAGAGGGACCTCCGCAGATACAGGAGTGTGAGAGAGATGTTGGAGGTACCACCGCAGATACAGGAGTGTGAGATATGTTAGAGGGACCTCCGCAGATACAGGAGTGTGAGAGATGGGGATGGGGGTTCCGAGGGACCTCCGCAGATACAGGTGTGAGGGGGATGGGGGTGGGGGGTTAGAGGAACCTCCCCAGATATAGGAGTGAGAGAGATGGGGTTAGAAGGACCTCCCCAGATACAGGAGTTTGAGAAAGGGGGTTAGAGGGATATCCCCAGCTACAGGAGTGAGAGAACACGGTTTGGAGGGACCTCCCCAGATACAGGAGGGTGGGTTTAGGAGGACCTCCCGGATATGCCTAACAAGTTGGAGTTTTGATGAATGCCTGGGGGTAACAGGAGATTTCCGTGGGCGAAGCAGGTCGGGAAGAACTGGTTGACTGAGAAAAGAAATGGAAAAACCTGAATTTCTATCGCCCCTTTGATGACCTCAGGACGTCCCAAAGCACTTTCCAGCCAGTGAAGTACTTTAGGAGAGTGGGCTGTGCTGTAACATAGAAAACATGGGCAACAGATTTGCGCACAGCAAGATCCCAGATACAGTAACTCTGTTTTACCGTCTCCTCCGAAAGATAGCAGCTCCGACAGCGCGGCGCTCCCTCGGTACTGACCCTCCGACAGCGCGGCGCTCCCTCGGTACTGACCCTCCGACAGCGCGGCGCTCCCTCGGTACTGACCCTCCGACAGCGCGGCGCTCCCTCGGTACTGACCCTCCGACAGCGCGGCGCTCCCTCGGTACTGACCCTCCGACAGCGCGGCGCTCCCTCGGTACTGACCCTCCGACAGCGCGGCGCTCCCTCGGTACTGACCCTCCGACAGCGCGGCGCTCCCTCGGTACTGACCCTCCGACAGCGCGGCGCTCCCTCGGTACTGACCCTCCGACAGCGCGGCGCTCCCTCGGTACTGACCCTCCGACAGCGCGGCGCTCCCTCGGTACTGACCCTCCGACAGCGCGGCGCTCCCTCGGTACCAGCCCCCAGGGTGTGTCTGCCCTAGATTATGGTGCTCGAGTGCCTGGAGGGTAAACTCAAACCCACGAGCTTCTGACTTGGAGACTGGAGTGCGACTGACTGAGCTGAGTGTGGCGCCAAGCTTTGATGTTTAACCGCCGGTGACTGTGGGAGGGAGGGGAGTCTCATCAGCGAGGGCTTTGAGGGGGAATTCTATCTACACTGTGCGCATGTCGGGGGTGGTGGGTGGGGGGGTCTCGGAGGTTGGAGAGCGGCCGCCAGACCTGCCGGCTCCTGATACCCAGTGACTGATCTCCTTCTCCCCTCCCCCGCAGGTCGCTCTGTACACCCGGCAGGAGCTGAACATCCGCAGCACCGCCAACTTCCTGCTGGCCGTGAGTGCCTGGCTCCCGCCATGCCGGCCCCACCTCCGCCGCTACTTTTGCCAGTCTGTGCGGCTGCCCTCGGACTGGATTGAGGTGGCCAAGATATACCAGGTACACCGTGTGTGGGAGTGGGGGGTGGGGGGGGGGGGTGGGTAATGGGGGAGTATGCCAGGTGAGGTGGCAGAATTATTCCAGGTACATGTGGGGGAGGGGGTGAAATGATACCCAGCACACGGGGTGGGGGAGGGGTGAAATTATACTGGCACTTTGGGTGGGGGAGGGGAGGGTGGTGGTGGGAGATTTACTGGGTACCCTGAGGGAGGGTGGATTTGCCAGTTGTATGGTTAGTGGGGTGATGTACCAGGTGGTACACACCACACCGCTTGGGGGAATTGCTGTGCCATCTTGTATCTCAAAGCTGGTGCTCTTTTGAGCAGGGAGTGGTAACTTGCCGAGGTGGTGAGTAAATAATCGGGGGCAGCTCCGTCTCCCCACATTTGTTGTTGAGTGCTCCTTCTGATTGTTTTTTTTCTCTTTCTCTTCGGTTTGTGTTCTCTTCCCCATCTCTTCCCCCCCCCCCTGCCAGAGTCTGTCAGAGAGCAGCCGGAAGATAGCTCCCTACCCCTCCTGCCTGCGCCAGGCGCTGGCCGACAGCTTCAAGCTCTTCGACGAGTACCAGCTGGCCAAGTATAACACCAGGAAACAACGCTGCAAGACTGACGCGAGGAATCAGAGGAGGGTGAGTGGAGAGACGGAGGTAGAGAAATGACAGAAATAGTGATAGACGGAAGCCAACGGGCGAAAATGTGGCAAGTGTGTTTTTGTTTTAATATTGGTTTTGTGGGATGTGGGCATCGCTGGCAAGGCCAGTTTGTGTTGCCCATTCCTAATTGCCCTTGAACTGAGTGGCTTGCTGGGCCATTTCAGAGGGCAGTTAAGCGTCAACACCACATTGCTGTGGGTCTGGAGTCACATGTCGGCCAGACCAGGTAAGGACGGCCGATTGCCTTCCCGAAAGGACATTAGTGAACCAGATGGGTTTGTACAACAATTGACAATGGTTTCATGGTCACCATGAGACTAGCTGTTTTTTTTCCTAATTCCAGATTTATTAATTGAATTCAAATTTCACCATCTGCCGTGGTGGGATTCGAACCCATGGCCCCAGAGCATTAGCCTGGGACTCTGGATTACTCGCTCAGTGACATTACCACTACTCTGACACCGCCTCCCCCAATGAGGGCAAATGTGAGGTCATCCAATTTGGACCTAACAAAGGACGGAACAGGGTACTCGGGTACGAGGAAAAGGGTGTGAGAAGTTTGGAACCCTCTTCGACACTGGCAATTGGTACTAGGTCAATTGTTAATGTTAAATCTGAGATTGATAGATTTCTGTTATCCAGAGGTATTAAGTGATATGGGGCAGTGGTGGGTATATTATAGTTGGGTCGCAGATCAGCCTCGAACTCACTGAATGGTGGAATAAGCCACGTGGCTGAAGAATCTCCTCCTGTTCCTATTGTCACTATATCACTGTCTGCTCTCTGTTTATTCGATTCAGAAATGGCCATCTGATTCAGTCATTACCAAGTGGTCTCAATATCTGTCCATCGAAAAGACTGACATGACAAAACTTGTAAGTACCTCAAAACTCGGATATTGACTCGTCTGGAATGTAGCTTTGTTTATCCTCACCTCTCCACGCTCCTGTTCTTATTTCTGCAAATTCAGCATCCGTCTCCCTCCCCCCTCGTCTCCCTCCCCCCTCGTCTCCCTCCCCCCCCCCCCCGTCTCCCTCCCCCCTCGTCTCCCTCCCCCCGAAAACTGTGCAAGCACTTGAGTCTATTGGGATTGTGTGCAAGGGAAGGGATTTTCTCACTTGAGACTGTGTCTCGAGGGTGGGAATGGGTTTGATAGATTGAGATTGTGTATAGTGGGAATCGAGGGGAGGGGTTTTAATCCATTGGGGATTGTGTGCAATGGGAAGAGGTTTGTGTCCATTGGGAATTTGTACAGTGGGAGTGAATGGGAAGGGGTTTGGGTCCATTGGGATTGTGTACAGTGGGTGTGAATGGGAAGGAGTTTGGGTCCATTGGGATTGTGTACAGTGGGAGTGAATGGGAAGGAGTTTGGGTCCATTGGGATTGTGTACAGTGGGAGTGAATGGGAAGGAGTTTGGGTCCAATGGGATTGTGTACAGTGGGAGTGAATGGAAGGAGTTTGGGTCCAATGGGATTGTGTACAGTGGGAGTGAATGGGAAGGAGTTTGGGTCCATTGGGATTGTGTACAGTGGGAGTGAATGGGAAGGAGTTTGGGTCCAATGGGATTGTGTACAGTGGGAGTGAATGGGAAGGAGTTTGGGTCCAATGGGATTGTGTACAGTGGGAGTGAATGGGAAGGAGTTTGGGTCCAATGGGATTGTGTTCAGTGGGAGTGAATGGGAAGGGGTTTGGGTCCATTGGGATTGTGTACAGTGGGAGTGAATGGGAAGGGGTTTGGGTCCGTTGGGATTGTGTACAATGGGAGTGAATGGGAAGCGGGTTTGGTTCCGTGTTATCTCTATGCTGGGATGATTGCTGGCCTGAGGTGGAATGACAGCTGGAAAGGTGTGAACTGTCTTGTTCCTCTCTCTCTCTCAGATGGCCAAACCTTCTCCGGTTGTGAAGCAGAATAAGTCCAAGGTGGTCAACCATTTCTCTCTGAAGAAGCTGATCCGTTGGCTCCATCTCAAGGAGCCGGCCTATCACATCATGTGCCTGTTGGGTCGAAGGTGAGAGCGGGTGGGATGTGGGGATTGGGGGTGAATGCCATACTTCCATTGGCTGAAAATTGGTTGTCTTCACTCCCTTGTGACAGCCGATAGTTGGTGACGGGTTGAAACCCTTGACCTTCCAGGCGAAGGCAGGCATCTCTTGCGGCCTAAAATTCTGGCTTCCGAGAATGGAGCAAAGTGAGCTGTGCCAGCGGGCATGCTCACTTTAAGGAGGCCTTCACCATCTGGGCATGTGCGTTGAAAAGTTGATGGACATTTTCCCCTTGACGGGACATGGAGTGCGTGACCGACGTCCACACGTGGAGGTTTGATTAGGCCTCAATTTGGAGGACTGTGCCCAGTTCTGCTACCCTCGCCTAAGGGGAAGAAGAAAAGACAGTGCAGAGAAGCTAATAAAAGGATCAACAGGCTTTACTCAAACAGAAGACTGAGGGGTGATCCTAATAGAGGTCTTTAAAATTATAAAAGGTTTGATAGAGTAAATACAGAGAGAATGTCTTCTCTTGTGGGGACGATTATTAATGAGAGGCCGTCAATGTAAGTCAGTCACCAAGAAATTCAATAGGAATTCAGAAGAAAGTTCTGTACAGAAGGAGTGGTGAGAATGTGCAACTTGTTAGCACAGGGAGTGGTGAAGTGAATAGTCCAAGTGTATTTAAGGGGAACCGGGACAAGCATATAAGGGCGAAGGGAATAGAGGGTTATGATGGTAGATTTAGATGAGGAAAGGTTGCATGTCAGTAGTACAAGGAGAAAGCAGCTTCCATTTATATCGGGCCGGTAAAGTAGCAACGAGGTCCAAGGCACAAAACTTGACACTAAGCCCCGGATGGAGACATTAGGACAAGTGACTGGAATCTTGGTCAAAGTAGTAGATTTGACGGAGGAGGGAGAGGTGGAGAAGTCTACGGAGCGAATTTGAGTTGAGGGTCGAGGTGACTGAAGGAAGGATGTAAATGCGTTGGAAGCAGTTCAGAGAAGGTTTACTAGACTAATACCCGGAATGGGCGGGTCAAGACCCCTCAGGATTTTATATGTTTCAATCAAGTCGCCTCTTACTCTTCTAAATTCCAGTGGATACAAGCCTAGCCTGTCCAATTTTTCCTCCTAAGACAACCCGCCCATTCCAGGTATTAGTCTAGTAAACCTTCTCTGAACTGCTTCCAACGCATTTATATCCTTCCTTAAATAAGGAGACCAGTACTGTACACAGTACTCCAGATGTGGTCTCACCAATGCCCTGTATAGCTGAAGCATAACCTCCCTACTTTTGTATTCAATTCCCCTCACGATAAACGATAACATTCTATTAGCTTTCCTAATTACGTGCTGTACCTGCATACTAACCTTTTGTGATTCATGCACTAGGACACCCAGATCCCTCTGCATCTCAGAGCTCTGCAATCTTTCACCATTTCGATAATATGCTGCTTTTTTATTCTTCCTGCCAAATGGACAATTTCCACATTCTACTCCATTTGCCAGATCTTTTCCCACTCACTTAACCTATCTATATCCCTTTGTAACCTCCTTATGTACTCTTCGCAAGTTACTTTCCTACCTATCTTTGTGTCATCAGCAAACTTAGAAACCATGTCTTCAGTCCCTTCATCCAAGTCATTTATATAAATTGAGGCCCCAGCACTGATCCTTGTAGCACACCACTCGTGACATCTTGCCAACCAAAAGATGACCCATTTATGCCTATTCTCGGTGTTTCCTGTTAGCTAACCAATCTTCTATCCATGCCGATATGTTACCCCTTACACTATGAGCTTTTATTTCCTGCAATAACCTTTAATGTGGCACCTTATCAAATGCTTTCTGGAAATCTAAGTACAATACATCCACTGGGTCCCCTTTATCCACAGCACATGTAACTCCCTCAAAGAACTCCAATAAATTGGTAAAACATGATTTCCCTTTCACAAAACCATGTTGACGCTGCCTGATTACCTTCAATTTTTCTAAAGGCCCTGCTGTAATGTCTTTAATAATAGCTTCTAACATTTTCCCTAAGACAGATGTTCAGCTAACTGGCCTGTAGTTTGCTGCTTTCTGTCTCCCTCCCTTTTTGAATAAAGGAGTTATGTTCACTATTTTCCAATCTAATGGAACTTTCCTCGAATCTAGGGAATTTTGGAAAATTAAAACTTAATGCATCAATTATCTCCTTAGCCACTTCTTTTAACACCCTAGGATGGAGTCCATCAGGACCCGGGGACTTGTCAGCCTGCAGCCCCAGCTATTTGTTCAGTACCACTTCCCTGGTGATTGTAATTCTCTTGAGTTCCTCCCTCCCTTCCATTTCCTGATTTTCAGCTAATACTGGGATGTTACTTGTATCCTCAATAGTGAAGACCGATGCAAAATATCTGTTCAGTTCATCTGCCATCTCCTTATTATCCATTATTAATTCCCCAGACTCATTTTCTATAGGACCAACGCTCACTTTGTTAACTTTTCTTTTTTAAATATCTATAGAAACTCTTGCTATCTGTCTTTATATTTCTAGCTAGCTTTCTCCTGTACTCTCATTTTACCTTCTTTATCAATCTTTTAGTCATTCTTTGCTGTTTTTTATATTCTGTCCAATCTTCAGACCTGCCTCCCATCTTTGCGCAATTATAGGCTTTATCTTTAAGTTTGATACTAAATTAACTGTTTTAGTTAACCACGGATTTATTATTTTTGTTTTATTTTATTTTTATTTAGAGATACAGCGCTGAAACAGGCCCTTCGGCCCACCGAGTCTGTGCCGACGAACAACCACCCATTTATACTAACCCTACAGTAATCCCATATTCCCTATCACCTACCTACACGAGGGGCAATTTACAATGGCCAATTTACCTATCACTTGCAAGTCTTTGGCTGTGGGAGGAAACCGGCACACCCGGCGAAAACCCACGCAGTCACAGGGAGAACTTGCAAACTCCATACAAGCAGTACCCAGAATCGAACCCAGGTCCCTGGAGCTGAGAGGCTGCGGTGCTAACCACTGCGCCACGATTGGAATTTTTCTTTCTCATTAAAATGTATCTATTCTGTGTACTCTGAAATATGCCCTTAAATATCTGCCACTGCATCTCTGTTGACCTATCCCTTAGCCTTATCTGCCAGTTCACTTTTGCTATCTCTGCTTTCATGCCCTCATAATTGCCCTTCTCTCCCTCAAACTGAATGTGAAATTCAATCATATTATAATCACTGCTACCTGGGGGCGCTTTAACTATGAGGTCATAAATTCTTCCTCTCTCGTTGCACAATACCAGGTCTCGTGTAGCCTGCTCTCTTGTTGGCTCCAGAATGTATTGTTCCAAGAAATAATCCCGAAAACATTCTATGTACTCCTCATCTAGGCTGCCTCTGCTTATCTGATTTTTCCAGTCTATATGTAGGTTAAAATCCCCCATAATTATCGCTGCCAGGTTGCCATTATCTCTTCCTTTATACCCCATCCTACAGTGTGGTTAACATTAGGTGGCCTGTACACCACTCCCACAAGGGACTTCTTGCCTTTATGCTTTTTCCTCTCTACCTCAGCTGCTTCTACATTCTGGTCTCCTGAACTTAGGTCATCCCTCTCTATTGCGCTAGTACCATCACTAATTAACAGAGCCACCCCTCCACCTTTTATTGATCAATAGTCAGGTCCCAATTATGTCATTCTGCAGCCATGTCATCTGATAGCCATTACATATTTATTTCTATTTGTGCTCTCTGCAGCCTGGACGAGTCCATGTTCCATGTATATATGGAGTGTATGAGGTTGCAGCCCCTCTTTCAGTATTTGAAGGGGCTGCTCCTCGAGTTTTGATTGCACTTCAACCCCACGCTCCTGATCCTTGGGCACCCAATTCGGAGGGGCGTGGGCAGGGAGGAGGATCTCCTCGTCGGTCTGCTGCTGGGCCTGGCCAAGGTGGCAATTCACAGGTCGAGGCTGCGGGCTGTCGGGTCCGTCCACCCTGATTGACTGCCCCTCTTCCGAGGTTTCATTCGCGCCCGGGTGTCCCTGGAGAAGGAGCGTGCGGTGTCCGCTGGTACGCTTGAGGCCTTCCGCAACCGGTGGGCACCGCAGGGGCTGGAGTGCACCGAGAATGGCATTTTAATTTGAGTTTTGGTATCATTCATTCAATTTTAATAGTTATTTTATGAAATGTGTATAAGGGGGAGCCTGAGGATTAAAGGCCCCCGCGACATGAAATACGTAAAAGGGGCCTGGGGTATAAAGGCCACTTTATTTTTTAAAAAGGAGAAAAAAAGGGGTTAGATACAGAGTAAAGCTCCCTTGACCTTGTCCCCATCAAACACTCCCAGGGCAGGTTTGGACTGGGCTGCCTTTAGTTTGAGGTCTGAATTTGGTTGGGATTGGTTTAGGTTTGAGACCGGTATTTGTACTGGGCTGGGTTTGAGGCCTGGATTTGTGCTGGGCTGGGTTTGAGACTGGGATTTGTGCTGGGCTGGGTTTGAGGCCCAGATTTGTGCTGGGTTTGAGGCCCGGATTTGTGCTGGGCTGGGTTTGAGGCCCGGATTTGTGCTGGGCTGGGTTTGAGGCCCGGATTTGTGCTGGGCTGGGTTTGAGGCCCGGATTTGTGCTGGGCTGGGTTTGAGGCCCGGATTTGTGCTGGGCTGGGTTTGAGGCCCGGATTTGTGCTGGGCTGGGTTTGAGGCCCGGATTTGTGCTGGGCTGGGTTTGAGGCCCGGATTTGTGCTGGGCTGGGTTTGAGGCCCGGATTTGTGCTGGGCTGGGTTTGAGGCCCGGATTTGTGCTGGGCTGGGTTTGAGGCCCGGATTTGTGCTGGGCTGGGTTTGAGGCCCGGATTTGTGCTGGGCTGGGTTTGAGGCCCGGATTTGTGCTGGGCTGGGTTTGAGGCCCGGATTTGTGCTGGGCTGGGTTTGAGGCCCGGATTTGTGCTGGGCTGGGTTTGAGGCCCGGATTTGTGCTGGGCTGGGTTTGAGGCCCGGATTTGTGCTGGGCTGGGTTTGAGGCCCGGATTTGTGCTGGGCTGGGTTTGAGGCCCAGATTTGTGCTGGGCTGGGTTTTGGTTTGAGGCCCGGATTTGTACTGGGCTGGTTTTGGTTTGAGGCCCGGATTTGTACTGGGCTGGTTTTGGTTTGAGGCCCGGATTTGTACTGGGCTGGGTTGGGTTTGAGGCCTGGATTTGTACTAGGCTGGGTTGGGTTTGAGGCCCGGATTTGTACTGGGCTGGTTTTGGTTTGAGGGTCTAGATTAAGAAGAAAAGAAAAAGAAAAAAAATGGGTTAGCTACAGAGTAAAGCTACCTCCACACTGTCCCAGATATCACTTTCGCCCCCACCTTCAAGTCCTCTTTTCTCATCTTGTGAGTTGAAATTTATTTTCCTTTATCCTCTGCCCTTCCAGGTATCCGTCCGATCTCCAGTCGTTCAGCCGCAGTCGGTTGCCAGGACCTTGGGATTCTCAGAGAGCTGGCAAAAGGATGAAATTGCAGTTGCCAGAGACTTGGGACAGGCAGCTCTCCTTGCACGGCAACACTGTGCAAATCTGGGAGGAGCTGATAGGTACGTACAGGTGGACTCACAGGCCGAGAGTCTGCAGTGTAACCCTGGGGTGAGGGCACATCTCCCCACGCCCTCTGTTCAATCTTCTACCAGCAGCTCAGCTTGGTCGATCCCTCAGTTCGAGGACCCACTCCAGAGCCCAAAATATAGGCCGCCAGTTCCAGTGCCTGTACTCTTGGAGGTACCGTTCTTCGGCTAAGGAACAGGAGTCGACCATTCAGGCCTTCGAGCATGTTCTGCTATTCAGTTAGATCATGACTGATCTACCTTGACCCAAATTTGCTCCAAATCCCTTGACCCCTTCTCCAACGAACATCTCTCGATTCAGTGTGAAAAGCCCCACAGCCTTTTCGGGGAAGCGCGTTCCAGATTCCCACGACCCTTCGTGTGAACAAGGGTCTGCTGATTTTTACTCCTGAATGTCCGAGCTCTAATTTTAACGGTTCTTCTAGATTCCCCCACAACAGGAACTCATTCCTCTCTCTCTACCCCATCAAATCCATTTCGACATTAAATCGAGGCCCTATCTCTCCCCCCCGGCTCTCGGGTCGACGTAAAAGATTCCCCTGCTGCATCTGTGGAAGAGTAGCTGGGGATTTCTCTCCCTGTGTCCTGTGGCCAACGTTCCAACATCAGCTGGCGTCATCTCACTGAGTGGAATCTTGCTGTGCACACATTGCCTGATGCGTTTCCCTCCAAAACTGTGACAGCACTTCCCAAGTAATTCATTGACTGTGAAGTACTCTGGAACATCCGAAGAGCTCAAAAGGTGATATAGGAATGCAGAGCCCTTCTTTAAGCGGAAATCGGTCTGGTACATCTCTTTCACTCGTCGCTTCCTTCTCTCTCTCCCTCATTCTGTCTCTTACTCGCTCCCTTTTTCTCTATTTCTCTTGTTTTGTGTGTCTCTGTCTTGTCTGCTCTCTCTTCCCTCCCAGATACTTTCATTCTCTCTCTCTCGTTTTCTTTCACTTTTTCTTTTTCTCTTTCTCTCAGTTTCTTTCTCCCTGTATCTTTGTGTCTCTCTTTTTCCCTCTGTCTCTGTTTTACCTGCATCTTTGGTATTTTGTCAGTACCGCTGTAAACTTCAGCCTTTTCCTCTCAATTCCCAGTCTTCATGGCTTTCCATCCTCACTATGTTGAAGTAGAGACTCCGGCACAGACACGATGGGCCAAGTGGCCTCTTTCAGTGCCTTAAACTTTAAATGATTCTGTGATTCATCGCACCACGCCCTGCTCACTTGTCTTTTCCTACTGTTAGGACCGAGGCAGGGGAAACGCACTGTTTATTCGAGTCCCACTTCTCCACAGGTCACAACACATGTTTAAATTTTCCCACTTGTTAATAAGGGCGGCGCAGTGGTTAGCACCGCAGCCTCACAGCTCCAGTGACCCGGGTTTGGTTGTGGGTACTGTCCGAGCGGAGTTTGCAAGTTCTCCCTGTCACCGCGAGGGTTTCCGCTGGGTGCTCCGGTTTCCTCCCACAGCCAAAGACTTGCAGGTTGATAGATAAATTGGCCATTGTAAATTGCCCCTAGTGTAAGTGGGAGAATGGTGGGTATGTGGTTGGAAATATGGGATTAATGTAGGATTAGTATAAATGGGTGGTTGTTGGTCGGCACAGACTCAGTGGGCCGAAGGGCCTGTTTCAGTGCTGTATCTCTAAATAAATAAAAATAAATAATCAATCATATGTTCTCTTTTTTTTCCCAGAAAAGAACACACTAACCAGGTTTCTTTAATAAACAACAAAATTAAGTTTGTTACAGAACAAGTCTTAACTAGTAATGAAGTAAAGCGTAAACACACGGATTTACATTTTTAAAGTCCCCTTTTTACATTAGCCCCTCACACTCACACACATACATACACTGGTTAACTGGAAAAATAAAAGGGAATTGTTTAAAATTCAGAGCTCAGTTACAGGCAAAAAAAAGGCCAGGGCTAATTAATTGCTCATTTTTGAGAAAAAACAGCAGATGAGATATGTTCCAAAACTGGCATACAGTCTGGCCTCCGAGTACACGTAGACGGGTCACAGGGATCATTGAGAACAGTTCTTTTCAGGCGGCATTGCGAATTAATTTAGCAGGCTTTCTTCAAAGACAGGAGATGAGATGAATTGGCACAGTGGACTTCTCAGGATCTTTTAGAGAGATGCTGGAAAACGAGCTGGGTTGTGGTCGTCTCTCCTTCCTTCACTTCGTCAGCAGCAAGCTAACTTTATCAGCTGCTCACTCCGGAGGGGAAAGCACGCTGACTCGACAACCAAAAGCCTGCGCATTTTCTCCCTCAGGTGCACGCTGCTGCCTCTGGGCTTGTCCAATCAAGGGGCGCTTGACTGTCTTCTCTGGCCCACATCTTCCCCTGTTTACTTGGGTTTCTGTTCTATTTTTAACTTGAGTCATGTGACAACCAGTAAACATTGTTGCCAAACCAATTCTTTGTGTCCCCTTGATGACTCTCTTGAGGGGGAGTGGGTGGTAACTGGTCCAACATTTATTCAGTTTGACTTTGAGTTCCTCAAAAAAATATTTTAACAAAAAAAACCCGTCATTTCCATAACACCAGGAACTTCAACCCTTTGTACTCCTCACCTCCCTCAGCCTCTGTTTCCCCTTACGACCTTCTAAAACCCAAGCATGGTGCCAGCTACCCACTCTCACCCGATCCCTTTTCCTGAAGATGGTGACTCCATTCCACAGGGTCCCAACCAGCTCCCACTTAAGTGAGGTTAAAACTTGTAAGAAACTTCGGTGAGACGACACTTGGGGTACTGTGCACAGTACTGGTCTCTCTATTATACAAAAGGATATAGAGGCACTGGGGAGGGCGCCAAATCCGTTTCCAGGAATGATACCAGGACTGCGAGGTTGTAACTGTCAGGAAAGGATCAACAAGCTGGGCCGTTTGCTCTCGAAAAGAGAAGGCTGAGGGATGACCTGACATAGGCTTCAAAATTATGAAAGGGTTCGGTTGGGTAAGACTTAGAGAAGATGTTTCCATTTGTGGGTGAGTCCAGATCTAGGAGACCATAAAGGTAAGAGAGTCACAGATAAATCCAATCGGGAATTCAGGAGAAACTTCGTTACCCGGGGAGTGGTTGAGGTGAACAGTGTGGATGCATTTAAGGGGAAGCTGGATAAACGCATGAGGGAGAAAGGCATAGAAGGATATGTTGATGGGGAAGAAGAGGAGGGGTGGGAGGAGGCTCGTGTGGAGGATAAACACCAGCACAAAGCAGATGGGCTGAATGGCCTGTTTCTGCACTGCACGTTCAGTGTGATAGAAGTGTGGCAACAGAGACGATCTTCTGAATCATTTAGAGATATAAAGGTTGGTTGATTTTTAATATTTCTCCTCCCTCTCTCTCTCGCTCCTCCTCCAGATCACCAGAAGCTTCCCTTCATGGCAATGTTACGCAATTTGCGGAACATGATTGCAGCCGGGATGAGCCGCCGGCACCACGAGCGGATTTGGAAAAGATTGACGGATAGGGTAGGTTTCGGGGGGGTGGGGGAGGAGGGGGTCCAGCATTGCCCTGTCGCCGGCCTGGCATCCGAGAGCAGGAAGATCCCGGCTTCCATCCTGCCTGTGCTGACCCCAGCCGGGGGATGGGTGGTAGGACTGGACTCTGATTGGTACTGAGCCCCACACCCAGTGCAGGAAGATCCCAGGGTCCATCCTGGTCTGTGCTTGAGTGAGCTGACCCTAGCCCGGGGGATGAGCGGAAGGGGGGTGGGGGGCGGACTTGTGATTGGTACTGAGCCCTACACCCAGTGCAAGAAGATCCCAGGCTGCGATTGCAGCCCCAGTGAGGGGAAAGTCGGATCCTGATCCCAGGGCACCGGGTGTGTAGGTTCAAATCCAGTTCTCCACCCCACCCCCCCCCCCCACCCCAACCTCCAAACGCTTCACGTGCGGCACTTCCCAGGAGGATACCCGGGATGAGGGTTACGGAGAGAGTGGAGAAGGTGGGATCGCGCTCCTTGCAGCAGAGAAGGTGAAGGACGAGATTTGGTAGAGCTGCTCAAAATGATGAGGGATTTTGGTCGAGTAGCTCGGTTGGAAACTGTTGGCGGTGGCTTGCACGGAGACGAGAGCGAATTCTGGGCTTTGCTCACCCAGTGAGTGTAATCTGGGATGCGCTGTCAGGAGGCAGATTTCAGATTACCTTTCAAAAGGAGTTGGACAAATTCTTGAAACGGAAGCATTTGCAGGAAAGTGGGGATAGAGCAAGGGCTCTAATTGGACTAATTGGATGGCTCAGCACAGGCACACAGGGCTGAATGGCCTCCTCCTGCTCTCTTTGATTCCCTGACCCGGTCCAGGATGGAACTTGACTTGTCGGGATTGTGTATCACGATGGAGAGGGTTACGGAGCGTTTGGGGGTCGGGTGGTGGTGGTGTGAGGAATGTGTTGGAAAGACCCTCTAACAAACGGGGCCTATCCTGGCTCATGGCCATGCCTGACATTTCCTCTGTCTTCCTCGGTCCACAGAACTCGGTGATAGGCAGCCGCCAATTCCCATTCCGTTTCCTGTCCGCCTACAAGGTTATTGCCGAGCTGCAGGAAAGGCTGGATAAGAAAGGTGAGTCGGGAGGGAGACAGTGTGGGGGGAGACTTGTACTGTCACACCCAACCTTAGGGGAGGGGGCAGTGAGGAGGCGAGGGTCGTGGGGGTGGCCGGGGTGGGGGAGGGGAGAGAGGGAGGTGGGGATCCAGACTGGGACGGGGTGGGGGCCATTGCACTTCTGTCAGCAACAGGGAGGGAGCACTCTCTTGCACCATGTGAATACACAGGGGTAGTGCGCAGAGCAGATACTGGGACAGATCACCCCCTGGAGTGGGGAGGAGGTCCTGGGGAGAGTTCCCCTGGAGTGGGGAGGGGGTCCTGGGGAGAGTTCCCCTGGAGTGGGGAGGGAATCCTGGGAAGGATTCCCAAAATCCAGTCTGCCAGTCCTGAGGTATTCGGAGGCCATCCTTTATTCCTCAACCAACTTGACCAAACCAGGTCATCTGGTCACTTGTCTTGATGCTGGTGGGATCCTGCTGTGCCATGTTTTCACGAGGAGGTCCTGGGGAAGAGTTCCCCTGGAGTGGGGAGGAGGTCCTGGGGAAGAGTTCCCCTGGAGTGGGGAGGAGGTCCTGGGGAAGAGTTCCCCTGGAGTGGGGAGGAGGTCCTGGGGAGAGTTCCCCTGGAGTGGGGAGGAGGTCCTGGGGAAGAGTTCCCCTGGAGTGGGGAGGAGGTCCTGGGGAAGAGTTCCCCTGGAGTGGGGAGGAGGTCCTGGGGAAGAGTTCCCCTGGAGTGGGGAGGAGGTCCTGGGGAAGAGTTCCCCTGGAGTGGGGAGGAGGTCCTGGGGAAGAGTTCCCCTGGAGTGGGGAGGAGGTCCTGGGGAAGAGTTCCCCTGGAGTGGGGAGGAGGTCCTGGGGAGAGTTCCCCTGGAGTGGGGAGGGGATCCTGGGAAGGATTCCCAAAATCCAGTCTGCCAGTCCTGAGGTATTCGGAGGCCATCCTTTATTCCTCAACCAGCTTGACCAAACCAGGTCATCTGGTCATTTGTCTTGTTGATGCTGGTGGGATCTTGCTGTGCCATGTTTTCACGTTGACCACACTATCTATTTTGTCACTGGCTATGAGGCACTTTGGGACGTGCGGAGCTGGTGAAGGGCGCTGTATAACCACCTCTCCTTGTCTCTGTGTTCGATGGACAGACGACCCCCTTCCGACGAAGGAGGCCTTGGTCCAGCGGGTCCTGGAGTCCCTCCGCCTGCCGAAGGGGCGCCCGCGGTTCATGAAGTCCAGGACCTGGTTACTGGCCCGGCGCAGACACCTCAAGTGCATGTCCTTCATTTACCGGCATGTGACCAAGAGGCTGGAAGAGCTGGAGAAACGCAGGTAAGCCATGGTGGGGCGAGAATGGAATAGGGTGTGTGGTGGAGCGGATGATTGTGCTGAGGTGGTGTTGGGTTGGGGAACAGTGGTGGGAAGTTAGGAGTTGTCGTCATTCCCTTGTCCTGAGGGTGCGGTCGGGTGTGGTGTGACTTGCGGAGTTGCTGCTGCGGCTACAATTGGTACCAAGCTCCACTCAGAGCAGAAAGGACCCAGACTCCACTCCAAATGAACACTTGTGTTTAATAGTTGGGCTATGTGTTCTCACTATCAACATCCTGGGGGTCACCATTGACCAGAAATTGAACTGGAGTAGCCATATAAATACTGTGACTACAAGAGCAGGTCAGAGGCTGGGAATCCTGCGGCGAGTAACTCACCTCCTGACTCCCCAAAGCCTGTCCACCATCTACAAGGCACAAGTCAGGAGTGTGATGGAATACTCTCCACTTGCGTGGATGTGTGCAGCTCCAACAACACTCAAGAAGCTCGACACCATCCAGGACAAAGCGGCCCGCTTGATTGGCACCCCATCCACAAACATTCACTCCATCCACCACTGATGCACAGTGGCAGCAGTGTGTACCATCTACAAGATGCACCGCAGCAATGCACCAAGGCTCCTTAGACAGCACCTTCCAAACCCGCGACCTCTAGCAACTAGAAGGACAAGAGCAGGAAATACATGGGAACACCACCACCTGCAAGTTCCCCTCCAAGTCACACACCATCCTGACTTGGAACTATATCGCCGTTCCGTCACTGTCGCGGGGTCAAAAACCTGGAACTCTCTTCCTAACAGCACTGTGGGTGTACCTACCCCACATGGACTGCAGCGGTTCAAGAAGGCAGCTCACCACCACCTTCTCAAGGGCAATTAGACACAGGCAGTAAATGCTGAACGAGCCAGCGATGCCCACATCGTATGAAAGAAGAGGAAAAGGAGCGCCACAGGTCTCTATTAGCAGAATATTCCGCTGTGCAATATAGCTACACATTTTATTTGTTAGTGGGATGTGAGAGTCACAGGCATTTATTGCCCATCCCTAATTGCCCTCGAGAAGGTGGTGGTGAGCTGCTTTCTTGAACCGCTGCAGTCCATGTGGGGTAGGTCCACCCACAGTGCTGTTAGGAAGGGAGTTCCAGGATTTTGACCCCGCGACAGTGAAGGAACGGCGATATAGTTCCAAGTCAGGATGGTGTGTGGCTTGGAGGGGAACTTGCAGGTGGTGGTATTCCCATGTGTTTGCTGCCCTTGTCCTTCTAGTTTGTAGAGGTCGGAGGTTTGGAAGGTGCTGTCTAAGGAGCCTTGGTGCATTGCTGCAGTGCATCTTGTAGATGGTACACACTGCTGCCACTGTGCGTCGGTGGTTGAGGAAGTGACTGTTTGTAGATGGGGAGCCAATCAAACGGGCTGCTTTGTCCTGGATGGTGTCGAGCTTCTTGAGTGTTGTTGGAGCTGCACCCATCCAGGCAAGTGGAGAGTATTTCATCACACTCCTGACTCGTGCCTTGTAGATGGAGGACAGGCTTTGGGGAGTCAGGAGGTGAGTTACTCGCTGCAGTTTAACGCTTCAGGAGCAAAGGCATGAGAGATCTACTAGTTTATTTCAGGAAAGGACAGAAGAAGGTGGAGTATTGTGTCCCATTCTGGGCACCATACTTTGGGAAAGACATGGAGGCTTTTAAGAGGGCGCAGAAGAGATTTAATCGAATGGTTCCGGGGATGAGCTGCTTCTTGTTGTGCGGATAGACTGGAGAAGCTGGGGTCGAACTCCTTAGAGTAGAGAAGGCTCAAAGAAGATTTGATAGAGATGTTCAAAATCATGTAGGATTTAGATAGAGTAAATAAAGAGAAATTGTTTCCAATGGCTGAAGGCTGAGTAACTCGAGGGCGCAGCGTTGAAGTGGTTGGCAGAAGAACCCGAGACGACAGGAAGAAAAACCTATTTTCCGTGAGTGGTGAGCATTTGGAGTGTTCTACCTGATCGGGTGATGAATACGGATTCTGTAATAGCCTATGAAAGTTCCTTGGGGGAATACTTGAAGGAAAAAATTGGAGGGACGTGGCAAAAGAATAGAGAGTGGGACTCCTCTTCCAAAGAGCCAGCACCGACCCCGATGGGCTGAACGTCCTCCTCCTGTGCTGCACTGTCCCGTGATTGTACAACTAGTCCTTAACTCGGGCTCTTTCTTTCCTCTTCTGTCTATTTCCTTCTCTCTCTCTCTCCCTCTCTCTCTCACCCGCCCCCACCCCCATAGGGACGTTCAATATGACCAGGATCTTTTGGAGAAGTACCGGAGAGCCCTGGAAACGGCCATCGAGATCTCGGCCTCACACAACGTCCCCCCTCTGCCGGGCCGCACCGTCATCCTGTGCTGCGTGGAGTGGAATATGTCTCGACCCTGCGTCAGTGCCAAAGGCCTCTGCATACCCAGGGCCGGGGAGGATGAAGACAAGGCCAGGGGCCCAGAGGTAAGGTTGTAGGGTTGGGGAAAGGGGGGGGTGGGGTGCAGTCGGCTGGCAATTGCCTCAGTGGGCCTCGCATCACCCTGCGGTACTGAGCAGGGAGGGCCCACTCCCCGCTCTGCGGTGAATTAGCTGAACCCAGCTTGGAGCAGGGTGGTCGTGGGCCTACAGTTGGGCTTCAGTGCCTGGCCCCGCTCCCCTGGGTTAAAAAGTAGTGGAGTGAAGTCAGCCATGATGCCTGCTCCTGATCACTGCTCAGAGACTCCTGCTGGGAAGTGTTTGTGTGGGGTGGGGGGGGGGTGCAGTGGGGATACGGTGAGGTCTCGCGATGTGATGCCACCCACGATTGAAAGTCATGCCAACTTTCTGGGTTCACGTGTGAGAAAGCCCCTTGTCGGGAGGTGCCAACACCCATCAAGTTAGAGCCAGGGTGCCGTCGGGAAGCACTGCTTCCCGAGAAAGGTGATGGAAACGGTGGGCTCTCTCCCGGTCCCTATCCTGGTATCATTCCGATGAATCTACACCGCGCCCTCTCCGAGACCAGTCACCCCTTCCTGGGCTGTGGTGCCCAGAAGTTCTCCAGATTAGGTGTAAACAGAGCTCTCTACATAGAAACATGGAAACATAGGAGAAGTATTAGGCCATTCGGCCCTTCGAGCCTGCTCCGCCATTCGATAAGATCATGGCTAATCTGGTTGTGGTCTCAACTCTGTTTTCCTGTCTAACCCGCCCCCCCCCCCCCATAACCCTCGATTCCTTTGTCTATCAAAACTCTATCTAACTCAGCCTTGAATATATTCAATGACCCAACCACCACTGCTCTCTGGGGAAGAGAATTCCACAAACTAATGACCCTCGGAGAGAAAAAAGTTCTCTTCATCTCCGTCTTAAAAGGGAGAGCTCTTATTCTTAAACTGTCTCTCCTACAAGAGGTAACATCCTCCCGGTATCCACTCTGTCAGGTCCCCTCAGGATCTTACATGTTTCAATAAGATCACCTCTTATTCTTCTAAACTCTACCAGTATAGGCCCAACCTGTTCAACCTTTCCTCATAGGTTTTTCATAATTTTCAGCCCTTTGTCATACAGCCTCGTGATGAGGGCCAACAGCCTCTTTTTACTAAAATAAATGCAAAATACTGCAGATGCTGGAAACACTCAGCAGGTCTGGCAGCATCTGTGGAGAGAGAAGCAGAGTTGACGTCTCAGGTCAATGACGCTTCTTCAGAACTAGCAGTTATTAGAAATGTGAAGGGTTTTAAGCAAGTAACGCGGGGGTGGGGCAAGAGATAACAAAGGGCAAGTTGTCGATAGGGCAAGGTCACAGAGAATAACTGACCAGGAGGTAATGGAGCAAGGGCATACGGTAAGTTAGTGGTGTGCTGAAAGACAAAGTGTTAGTGCAGAGAGGGTGTTAATTGACATAAAAATGAACAGCCCCGGCCCCCAAGCACAAACACGAAAAAAAAAATAGTGGGTAGGCGCAGTAGAAACAAACTTTAAAAAACTGAAATAAAATTTTAAAAAAAGAAATAAACTAAAATAAAAGAGGGGGCCCGTCATGCTCTGAAATTATTGAACTCAATGTTCAGTCCGGCAGGCTGTAGTGTGCCTAATCGGTAGATGAGATGCTGTTCCTCGAGCTTGCGTTGATGTTCACTGGAACACTGCAGCAATCCCAGGACAGAGATGTGAGCATGAGAGCAGGGCGGTGTGCTGAAATGACCAGCAACCGGAAGCTCGGGGCTCCTGCTTTCGGACTGAGCGGAGGCATGACCCCCAAGCTTCCCAAAGCCGTTTTTTTTTTACTGATGGTTTTGGCTGCCTGCCCACTCGCTTTTCGTGATTTCTGTACCGGGACCCCTGAATCTCTCTACTCCTCCTGCACAGTTCCTCACTTCTCACCATGATGAGAAAATACTCTGATCGCTCTTTCTTGGGTCCATGAGCCCACACTGGCTCAGTAATCCGAGAACGTAGATAAAAAACCCACTGGCAAACCTGGAGCAGATCTGGTTACTGCACCTTAGGAAGGATATATCGACCTTGGAGGGAGTGCAGCTTAGATTTACCGGAATGATACCTAATCTCCAAATTACGAGGAGAAGTTTACACGAGCTAGCATTGTATTCCGAAGAATTTAGAAGGTTAACGGGTGATTTGATTGAAATTTTCAAGATATTAAGGGGAACAGACAGGGTAAAGAGAGAGAAACTATTTCCACTGTTTGGGGAGTCGAGGACTGGAGGAGCAAAGTCTTATAATATAGAGCCAGACCTTTCAGGAGTGAAATCGGGAAACATTTCTACACACAAAGGGTGGTAGGAGTTTGGGATTCTCTTCACCAAATGGTAATTGATATTCGATTAGTTAATTTTAAATCTGAGTTTGATCGATTTTTGTTCACCAGAGGTATTGAGGGATATGGGGCAAAGGCAGTGGTGGCGGGAGTATGGGGTTAGGTCACAGGTCAGCCATGATCTCATTGAATGGTGGAACAGGCTCGAGGGGCTGAATGGCCTCCTCCTCTTCCTGTGTTCCTTAAAGAACTGGAGGGGAAATTAGCATTTTTTTTTTTTTGGGAGTGTCTCCTGACAACGCAGAGCATGTGCAGAGTGATTGCTGATGCCATCAGTGTGTCCGAACATTTTCCAGCTTGGTGGTATGAATCCGTGCCTGTGCGCAATGACATCATCGTGCAATGACGCCACTCCGAGCGTTGCCTCATCTCTCAATGGCGACGCTCGCTGTCTCCATTTCCCTCTCCCGCCCCACAACAGTAACCCACCCAACACGCCCCACCGCCTTGGCTACTCAATCCCATCTTTGGCTCCATTTTTGTTACTGGCAGTTGCCTGAGACGTCGCAGACAGTGACGTTTCAGTTGACTCCATCTTTGTTACTGGCAGCTGCCTGAGACGTCGCAGACAGTGACGTTTGAATTGATTCCATCTTTGTTACTGGCAGCTGCCTGAGACATCGCAGGCAGTGACGTTTCAGTACATGAGGCTGCGTTGTTAAAATCTGGTGAACGCACTACCTGAAACCGTGTTGGAAGGAGATGCCATAGGGACTATCAAAAGATGAATGAACATGTACTTGAAGGGGACGAATTTGCAGTGGGAGGGTAGGAAAGCTGGGGTGTGGGAAGAAATTGGACCTGGCACAGGCGTGATGGGCCAAACGGCCTCCTTCAGTGCTGGAATAGTCGAATTCCACCTGTCACACTTTTGCCCACTGACTTTATCGATATCCCTTTGCACCTTTCTGCTCCCACCTCCGCTATTTACTGTGCCACCTGACCTGGTGTTCCCGGCAAATTTCGATTATAGGGTGAATACAGAAGCAAAATACTGCAGATGCTGGAAATCTGAAATAAAACCAGAAAGTGTCGGAAATCCTCAGCAGGTGTGGCAGCATCTGTGGAGAGAGAAGCAGAGTTAACGTTTCAGGGTCAGTGACCCCCCCATCACCATGCGAGATCATTGACCTGAAACAGGAACTCTGCGTCTCTCTCCACTGTTGCTGCCCGACCTGCTTGAGAATTTTCTGTTTGTATTTAGTATACAGGCCCCCCTGTTCCTTCATCGAAGTCACTTATCAACATGGTGAAAAGCTGAGGCCCCGGGACAGATCCCTGGGGTAACATCACTGGTCGCATTGTACCATTGGATTGGTCTCTGTTATCCCTACTTCCTGTCTCCTACTCCCAGTTCAGGCACGGACGGGGCCTCTTGCTCATCGACAAGCTGTCCCTTGGCAACAGCATCCGAAAACACCCGGCCTTACCTTCCCGCCACCTCTCTCAACCCCTCCGCAGTTTCTGACGTGCTCACGCTGTTGGTCCGACGGCCAGTCCTGGATCAGCAGAACTGTTTCTTCGGTGCGCACAGCAAGTTCCATTCCCTCGCCGCCACCTCCATCCCTCCCCCTGGCAACTGCGCGAGGCCGAAACGGACCATTTGCAACCTTGACCTCCCATTACGCCCTCTCAGTAAGGCCGCCTACTCCAACTCTTTTATGTTGGCTGTCTGTCCCCACCTACTCCCCCCTCTAATATCGCCCATCTCCGCAAATAATGGGCCACGTAGGGGCCTCAGTTGGCCTTGGGGCAGGTGGGTTCATTTTCCAACCCCCCTCCCCTGCTCTGCTGGCGCAATGGCACTGCGGGCGGGTAGGCGACTGGGAGACCACCCTCCCCCACCCGCTCGATTTTAACGATAAAATTCGCGATGGCCACTTGAGAGAAATAGTCTTGCAGGGCTATGAGAATCGAGCGGGGTGTGGGGGAGGGGGGGGGGAAGGCAGTGGAGTGGGGGGGAAGGCAGTGGCGCGGGATTGACCGGACTGCTCCGTGGAGAGCCAACATGGTTATTGGGCCGAGTGGCCTCCTCCTGCACCGTGAATGACTCTCTGACTCTCTCTAAACTGGGCTGTTCCAATCCTTTCCCGGCCAGTCTCAAAGCTTACGCCCCTCTGTAAACATGGGCTCCTCCAAAACTCGCACCCGAGTCCAGTTCATCCGTCACCCCCTGTCCTGGCTGATCCACTCCGGCTCCCAGTTCGGCAACGCCTGCTTTCTAAATGTTTTCAGGCCTCTTTTGGCGTCGCCCTTTCCCTCGCTCTGGAATTCCCTCCAACCCTCCGAGATCTCCGCGCTCCTCCAATTCTCTTGAGCATCCCCCCCCCCCCCCCCCTATTTTAATCGCTCCTCCATTGGCGACCATGCCTTCGGACTGCCTGGGCTCCGAAGCTCTGGAATTCTTTCCCTGAACCTCACTTCCCCTCAGACCTCCTTGTGCGGCTCGGTGTCGCACGTTGTGTGTGGTAGCGCTCCGGTGAAGGGCTTTGGGCCGCGTTGCTGAGTCTGAGGCGCTACGGAAATGCAGGTTATTGTCTCAGCTGTGTCTTTGTGCTCCTCCGCCCCGCGCCGCAGATGCTGGAGGTGGCCGTTCTCCTGGGACTGATGGTAAAACACGTCAGTGAGCACTGCCGGCTCATCCTCCACGCCAACTCCTCGTACCTCGAGGTTGACATCGAGCCAGGATCGATACTGGGCAACGTGGATCGGGTGCTACGGGAGGCGAAGGTAAGGAGCAGGGGGGTCAGGGGACATGATGTCAGATACCGACCTTTCACCCTCTGGGAGCAAGGGTCAAATTCTCTGATGGGGGTGAAATGGGGATGTCTCTGTTTGTGCAGGGAGCGAACGGGGCGGGGCGACCCTCTCTCTGGGGATAGGGATGTAGAGAGTCCCTCTTTGACTGCAGGGGAGGGAGGGCTGTCCCTGAGGGGAAGAGGTGTGAGGGAGGGAGGGCACTCCCTGTGTGGGGTTCGGGATCTCTGTTTGCTGGGAAAGAGGGATCTCCATTTGGGAAGCGGAGGGGTGGGGGTGTCTTTTCCTGTGCTGTATTGGCAGTGAGGAGGGATACGGCGGGGATCAGAGCTGGGATGGGTGTTTTCCCTCTCGCTACTCTCTGTAATTGCCTCCCTCTTCCTCTTTCTGCAGAAGCTCCAAGAGACTGAGAGGATCAGGGGGGCCGATGGTATGGCCTGCTTCCTCATGGACTGTGTGCAGAACCAGGTGCAGGTAAGTACAGTCCAGATCCCTGCAAACACCTCTGGGTGGGGAGGGGGGGGGGGTGGACAGAGGGGGTGTGGGTGTATCTGGGAGAGAGAGAGAGAGAGAAATCCCAGTTTTCGTCAAGGATGCGGGAAGACATCGGCTCGTTGTGCAAGCCTCTCCACTCTGCGACCCATCTCTGCCGCGCTCGGTGCCAGATACTGAGGGAACACTGCGGCCGTCTATCATTGGGGCCGTCTATCGGGGAGGGCCTTCAAGAGGCTCTCGTCTGCCCTCGTGAGCAGACTTTATTTCGAGGGGTGGGGGGGGGGGGGGGGTTCCCCGTTTTCATGGGGTTAATATTTATCCCTCAACCGACATCACTTTTTTTTTGATAACCAATTTTCTCACATTGCTGCTTGTGGGATCTTGCTGTGCACAAGTTGGCTGCTGCGTTTCCCGCGTCACTGCTGTGGCTACGCTTCCAGGCAAGAACTTTGCCGTGGGTCTGGAGTCACATGTAGGCCAGACCGGGTAAGGATGGCCGATTTCCTTCCCTGAAGGACATTAGTGAACCAGATGGGGTTTTTTTTTACAACCATCGATAGTTTCATGGTCACAATTACTGAGACTAATTTTCAGCTCTTCGATTTTTAAAAAAAAATTAATTGATTGAATTTTAAATTCAACCGGCTGTCCCCAGAGCATTAGCCTGGGTCTTTGAATTACTAGTCCAGTGACCTCCAACCTGGGAATCTGTTGGCTCTTCCTGTGCTCCAACTTCATTCTTTCGCTTCCTAGATCGACACCATCCTCGGGTTGGGCTACACTCACTCTTACCACATAACTGAGGCTCTCCGACACTACCGCTACCAAGTCAACCCCGACATGCTATTCATCCATGTGGACCTCTTCACTCCCCGATTGCGGTATGTCAGCGGTGGGCGGAGGGAGTGGGTTTGGTCTGGTCTGCCTGGTTTAGGGCCCTGGTCGCGGTTCTCGCTGCAATCTGTTCGCGCGGAGTCGGCCATGGTTGGGGAGCAAACCCGCGCGCGCGCCTGAGTCAGAAATTCATGGCCTCAAATCCCGCTCCGGAGGCTCGATCCCCGTAATCCAGAGGCGACCCTCCCCGGCGCTGGTACTGAGGGAGTGCGGCGCTTGCCGCGGGGGCCCGGTTTCAGGCCGGATGTGAAAACCGAGGTGCCCCACCACCCCCCCTCCGCCTTTTTCTGCTCGTGGGATCTTGCCGTGTGTAAGTTGAGCCACACACACCCCACGCGCCCCCACCCCATGCTGCAGAAGCGCTGAAGTCCCGGAAATGTTCAGTCAAATCGCAGCCCGCTCTCTGGCTGCGTCACCCAGCTGACCACCACCCACAGCAAACCCCCCCTCAACTCCCCATCCTTCACCTCCGAACCCAACCAGTGTGTGCAGTGTGTGTGTCAGCGAGCTGCTTGGCCAGGGTGGAGGGGCACGGGATGGTGTCACAACCTATCCTTCCTCATCCTGGCCTCGACAGGCCTACACCCAGAATCCGGAAGGAGCCACTGGTTGGTGACCAGGGGAACGGATCCTGGCTGGTTAGCTTAGCCACGAATCCCCAGTTCCTCCTCCCTCTGCTGGGGTCCATTGTAACCCACCCCGCCCCAATCACCAGCTGACAGCACAGACCTGGGGGACTGGAACCTGGGCCCCTCCTGCCCTGTGGGGCTCATCCAAAAGCGAACTTTCACTCTCCTTTCAACAGTTACATTCGGTAAAACACATCTTTCCTCTTTCAGCATCGAAACCGATACCACAGGATGCAAGAATGATGTTCTCTTGTGCGGTTGCAGTGACCAAATCTTACGGTGAGCAGAAGCAGAGAGAGATTTATCCACTGGGTGTGTTTGATGGGGACAGTGTAGAGGGAGCTTTACTCTGTATCTAACCCCGTGCTGTACCTGTCCTGGGAGTGTTTGATGGGTGATTCTGTGCATTGTATAAAGCTTGAGCATAATTGGACGATCTGACGTGGTGTCTATTTGCTTCAGGTTTGTGTGCGAACGAGGATCATCTCGGCTGCTGGAACATGTGGAGAGGATCGATGACATCTTTAATCTGCCGAGAGCCAAGGAGAGCAGCCAGAGACGGAGGGTTGTGGAGCCAACAGCCTTGGGCCCCCTGCTTCACACTCCAAAACTCAGGTACAGCCTCACTCTTTTAATCTTATAGATTGGGCAAAACAAATTGGCAAAGATAGCTCTGAGGACGAGTTGATGGAGTGTATCCGGACGATCTGGAACCAACCAGGCCACCGGCTATTTTAGACTTGGTAATATGTAATGAGACAGGTTTAATTAATGATCTCATTGGAAGGGATCCTCTCGGGAAGAGTGATCACAATATGACAGGAAAGGGTCCTCTCCGGAAGAGTGCTCACATAACATGATAGAATTTCACATTCAGTTTGAAGGTGAGAAAAAGTTGGGTCTGAAACTATGTTTAAACTTAAATATGGGCAATTACAAAGGCATGAAGACAGAGTTGACTAAAGTGAACTGGGAAATTCACTTGAAAGCTATGATGGGAATAAACAGTGGCAGATATTTCAGGGGATATTTCATAACGTTCAACAAAGATATATTCTCTTGAGAAAGAAGGACTCTACAAGAAGGATAAACTATCAGGATGGTGTCAAATTGAAAGAAAGGGCTGCAAAGGTTAGTGGCAAGCCAGAAAATTGGGAAAATTTAACAAAGCAGCAAAGGAGGACTGAGAAAAAGGCAGAAATTAGAATATGAGGGTAAACTAGCATGAAATATAACAACAGACTGCACAAACTTCTTTAAGTATATATAAAATGGAAGAGAGTAGCTGAAGTAAACACTGTGCCTTAGAGGATGAGACTTGAAATTAATGATGGGAAACGAGGAAATGAGAGACCTTGAACAGATATTTTGTATCTGGCTTTGTGGTAGAAGACACAAGAAGCATCTCAAGGACAGTAGAAAATCAGGGGGCAAAAGGGAGGAACTATCGCTAGAGAAAAATTATTAGGAAAACTAATGGGACTAAAGGCTGACAAGTCCCCTGGACCTGATGGCCTGCATCCTTGGGTCTCAAAAGAAGTTGGTGCCGAGAGAGCGGATGCATTGGTTGCAATCTTCCAAAATTCCCTAGATTCTGGAAAGGTCCCAGTGGACTGCAAAACTGCCAGTGCAACATTAAAATAAAAGCAAAATACTGCAGATGCTGGAAATCTGAAATAAAAACAAGAAATGCTGGAAATCCTCAGCAGGTCTGGCAGCATCTGTGCAGAGAGAAGCCGAGTTAACGTTTCGGGGTCAGTGACCCTTCATCAGAACTGGCCAACTCTCAGCCACTTCCTCTCATCTCCTCCGGAGAGCTTCCCTCTACAGCTTCCAACCCCGGACAGCCCACTTCTACCTCCTTCCCAAAATCCACAAACGGGACTGTCCCGGCAGACCCATTGTGTCAGCCTGCTCCTGCCCCACTGAACTTATTTCTTCCTATCTTGACTCTATTTTTTCTCCCCTGGTCCAGTCTCTTCCCACCTACATCCGTGACTCTTCTGACGCCCTACGTCATTTTGACAATTTCCAGTTTCCTGGCCCCAACCGTCTCCTCTTCACTATGGACGTCCAGTTGCTCTACACCTCCATCCCCCACCAGGATGGTTTGAGGCTGTCCGCTTCTTCCTCGAGCAGAGGCCCAACCAGTCCCCATCCACCACCACCCTCCTCCGCCTGGCTGAACTTGTTCTCACATTGAACAACTTCTCCTTCAACTCCACGCACTTCCTTCAAGTAAAAGGTGTTGCTATGGGTACCCACATGGGTCCTAGTTATGCCTGTCTTTTTGTGGGATATGTCAAACGTTTCTTGTTCCAGTCCTACTCAGGCCCCCTCCCCCAACTTTTTTTCCAGTACATTGATGACTGTATCGGTGCCGTTTCCTGCTCCCGCTCGGAACTGGAAAACTTTATCAACTTTGCTTCTAATTTCCACCCTTCTCTCACCTTTACATGGTCCATCTCTGACACTTCCCTTCCCTTCCTCGACTTCTCCGTCTCCATTTCTGGGGATAGACTATCAACCAATATTCATCATAAGCCCACTGACTCCCACAGCTACCTCGACTACACTTCTTCACACCCTGCCTCCTGTAAGGACTCCATTCCATTCTCCCAGTTTCTCAGTCTCCAATGCATCTGCTCTGATGATGCTACCTTCCATGACAGCGCTTCTGATATTTTTCCTCAGCCGAGGATTCCCTCCCACTGTTGTTGTCAGGGCCCTCAAACGTGTCCAGCCCATTTCCTGCACCTCTACCCTCACCCCTTCCCCTCCCTCACAGAACCGTGACAGGGTTCCCCTTGTCCTCACTTTCCACCCCATCAGCCTCCTTATCCAAAGGATCTTCCTCTGCCATTTCCGCCACCTCCAGCGTGATGCCACTTCCGAATGCATCTTCCCTTCCCCTCCCCTGTCAACATTCCAAAGGGATCATTCCCTCCACGACACCCTGGTCCACTCCTCCATTACCCCCACCACCTTGTCCCCGTCCCATGGCACCTTCCCCTGCAATCGCAGGAGGTGTAATACCTGCCTATTCACCTCCTCTCTCCTCACTATCCCACGCCCCAAACACTCCTTTCAGGTGAAGCAGCGATTTACTTGTACTTCTTTCAATGTAGTATACTGTATTCGCTGCTCACAATGTGGTGTCCTCTACATTGGGGCGACCAAGCGCAGACTGGGTGACCACTTTGTGGAACACCTCCGCTCAGTTCGTAAGCATGACCCCGAGCTTCCAGTTGCTTGCCATTTCAGCACACCCCCCTGCTCTCATGCTCACATCTCTATCCTGGGATTGCTGCAGTGTTCCAGTGAACATCAACGCAAGCTCGAGGAACAGCATCTGATTTACTGATTAGGCAGTCTACAGCCTGCCAGACTGAACACTGAGTTCAATAATTTAAGAGCATGACGGGCCATCCTTTTTATTTTCCGTTAATTTTTGTTTTTTTCTTTGTTTATTTTAATTTGTTTAGTTTGTCTCTACTGCGCCGGCCCACTTTTTTTCATGTTTGTGCTTTGGGCCAGGGCTGTACATTTTTCTGTCAATTAACACCCTCTCTGCACTAACACTTTGTCTTTCAGCACACTACTAACATACCGTTTGCCTTTGCTCCATGACATTCTGGTCAGTTATTCTCTGTGACTGTGTCCTATCAACACCTCTTTTGTCATCTCTTGCTCCACCCCCACTTTACTTGCTTAAAACCTGTTACATTTCTAATATTTGCCAGTTCTGACCTGAGACGTTAACTCTGCTTCTCTCTCCGCAGATGCTGCCGGACCTGCTGAGTATTTCCAGCATTTCTTGTTTTTAATGTCAGTGTAACACCTCTATTCAAGAAAGGGGGCAACAGAAAGCAGGAAACTATAGACCAATTAGCCTAATATCTGTCTTTGGGAAAACACTGGAATCCATTATTAAGGAAGTAATTGTATTGTGATTTTCTAAATGACCTGCCATCAGGCAGAGTCAACATGGTTTTGTGAAAGGGAAATCGTGTTTGACAAATATATTAGAGTTCTTTGAGGATGCAACAAGCAGGGTGGATAAAGGGGAACCAGTAGATGGAGTATATTTGGATTTCCAAAAGACATTCATTAAGGTGCCACATAAAAGGTTACAGCACGAGATGGTGTTCATGGTGTTGGGTGGAATATATTAGCATGGATGTAGGATTGGCTCATTAACAGGAAAGAGAGTCTGGATAAATGGGGCATTTGCAGGTTGGTAAACTGTAACTAGTGGATTGTCACAGGGATCAGTGCTGGGGCCTCAACCATTTACAATCTATATCAATGACTTGGATGAAGGGACAGAGTGTTTTGTCGACAAATATAGTTCCACAGATTTTTGATCTACAGGGGAATCGAGTGTTGTGGGGAGGGGGGTGGTGGGGGAGGTCAGGCAGGAAAGTGGAGTTAAGGCCACGATCAGATCAGCCATGATCTTATTGAATGGCGGAGCAGGCTCAAGGGGCTGAATGACCTACTCCTGCTCCTAGTTCTTCTGTTCACTTTTTGCACATCAACCATGGGCGGCGCAGTGGTTAGCATCGCAGCCTCACAGCTCCAGCAACCCGGGTTCAATTCTGGGCACTGTCTGTGTGGAGTTTGCAAATTCTCCCTGTGTCTGCGTGGGTTTCCTCCGGGTGCTCCGGTTTCCTCCCACATGCCAAAGACTTGCACGTTGATAGGTAAATTGGCCATTATAAATTGCCCCTAGTATAGGTAGGTGGTAGGGGAATATAGGGACAGGTGGGGATGTGGTAGGAATATGGAATTAGTGTAGGATTGTGGGTGGTTGATGGTCGGCACAGACTCGGTGGGCCGAAGGGCCTGTTTCAGTGCTGTATCTCTAAATAAATGAAAAAACCTGGCATGTGTGGACTGAGCCCGGACACAGAGCAGGAATAACCAGGTTCCCTCCTCTCTCTCTTTCTGTGCTGTCGGGGGGTGGACAGGTCTGCATGGGCAACAATTTGCCCTTTTCTCAAGGAGGGGCTAAAATATCAGCCAGCTTTTCTGCACCTGATCAGCATCCGGCAATTGCTGAGTGAGTGACAGAGAGAGTCGGTGGGCGGGCGTCGGTCTAGGACCTGGGAGGATTTGGCTCGACTGTGATGCCCTCTGTAGTTCAATACCCTATCAGATGTTGCCTGGGTGGGTACAGGAAGTGCAGAGCCCTCTGGGCGGAGTCACGGAAGTTGGCTGCTTCCTGTCTGTCCCGAGGCGCGGGGGTGAGGACGGGAATTTTCTTGAATGAACCTCGGGACTGTTCAAAGAGGGTGGAGCCTCGCCTGACCTTTCACCCACTGCACCGCCATCCTGTTCTTTCTCTCTTCCCCCTCCTTCCCTCTTCCTCCATCACACTCCTTTCTCTCTCTCTCTCTCTCTCTCTCTCTCTCTGCCCTTTCCTCCCTCCCTCGCTCTGCCTTCCCCTCCCCTCGCTCTGCTCCCCCCCTTCCCCCTCCCCCCCCTCCCCCCCCTCCCCCCCCCTCCCCCCCCCTCCCCCCCCTCCCCCCCCCTCCCCCCCCCTCCCCCCCTCCCCCCCCCCTCCCCCCCTCCCCCCCCCTCCCCCCCCTCCCCCCCTCCCCCCCCCTCCCCCCCTCCCCCCCCCCTCCCCCCCTCCCCCCCCCCTCCCCCCCCTCCCCCCCCCTCCCCCCCCCCTCCACCCCCCCTCCCCCCCCCTCCCCCCCCTCCCCCCCCTCCCCCCCTCCCCCCCCTCCCCCCTCCCCCCCTCCCCCCCTCCCCCCCTCCCCCCCTCCCCCCCTCCCCCCTCCCCCCCTCCCCCCCTCCCCCCCTCCCCCCCCCCCTCCCCCCCCTCCCCCCCCTCCCCCCCCCCCCCCTCCCCCCCCCTCCCCCCCTCCCCCCCCCTCCCCCCCTCCCCCCCCCTCCCCCCCCTCCCCCCCTCCCCCCCCTCCCCCCCCTCCCCCCCCTCCCTCCCGCCCTCCCTCCCGCCCTCCCTCCCGCCCTCCCTCCCGCCCTCCTCCCGCCCTCCCGCCCGCCCTCCCGCCCTCCTCCCGCCCTCCCTCCCGCCCTCCCTCTGCCCTCCCCCCTCCCTCTGCCCTCCCCCTCCCTCTGCCCTCCCCCTCCCTCTGCCCTCCCCCCGCCCTCTGCCCTCCCCCGCCCTCTGCCCTCCCCCTTCCCTCTGCCCTCCCCCTGCCCTCTGCCCTCCCCCCTCCCTCTGCCCTCCCCCTCCCTCTGCCCTCCCCCTCCCTCTGCCCTCCCCCCTCCCTCTGCCCTCCCCCCTCCCTCTGCCCTCCCCCCTCCCTCTGCCCTCCCCCCTCCCTCTGCCCTCCCCCCTCCCTCTGCCCTCCCCCCTCCCTCTGCCCTCCCCCCTCCCTCTGCCCTCCCCCCTCCCTCTGCCCTCCCCCTCCCTCTGCCCTCCCCCCTCCCTCTGCCCTCCCTCCCTCCCTCTGCCCTCCCTCCCTCCCTCCCTCTGCCCTCCCCTCCCTCCCCTCCCTCTGCCCTCCCCTCCCTCCCTCCCCTCCCTCTGCCCTCCCCTCCCTCCCTCCCCTCCCTCTGCCCTCCCCTCCCTCCCTCCCCTCCCTCTGCCCTCCCCTCCCTCCCTCCCCTCCCTCTGCCCTCCCCTCCCTCCCTCCCTCCTCTGCCCTCCCCTCCCTCCCTCCCTCCCTCTGCCCTCCCCTCCCTCCCTCCCTCCCTCTGCCCTCCCCTCCCTCCCTCCCTCCCTCTGCCCTCCCCTCCCTCCCTCCCTCCCTCTGCCCTCCCCTCCCTCCCTCCCTCCCTCTGCCCTCCCCTCCCTCCCTCCCTCCCTCTGCCCTCCCCTCCCCTCCCCCCCACACCCCGGTCTCTTCCCCCCCCCCGTCTCTTCTCTTCTCCCCCCCCCCCCCCCCCCCCTCCCCCTCCCCCTCCCTTGCTGCCCTGTGCTCTGTCTGCCTTTCCCCTAATGTCTCTCTCACCTGTCCCACAGCTGGCGGACCGTGCGTGTCTTTGTGTCCTCGACGTTCCGGGACATGCGGGCGGAGCGTGATCTCCTGACCCGATCCGTCTTCCCTGAGCTCCGAGCCAGAGCTGCCCGTCATTTTGTCCGGGTACAGGAGGTGGACCTGCGCTGGGGCATCACTGAGGAGGAATCCCGCGGGAACAGGTGAGTGTCAGCCACGCCCGGGTGCAGGATTCAAGAGAAGCCACTGAAACCTGGTGTCCCTCTGACCCACCTGACCCCTGCCCCCTGGGCACGGTGTCCCTCCAACCCATCAACCCTGCTACACGTCAATACAGTAAAAAAAAAAGTCAAACTGTATCACCTCTCCTCAGCACCCCTCAATGGTACCAGTACCTGCACCACACATCCTCCCAACACTGAGTCCCCTCCATCACAGCCTGAGAGATCCACCAGCTAACTCATCACTGCAGCAGTACACGCCACACATCCCATGGCACAGAAACCTCTGAATCCAAGGCACTCATTATGTCTCTCCGAGCTGGGACAGTCCGGTCCGGTCTGGTCCCTGTACTGATTCTCATCATTTTTCCACTTCCCAGGCAGTTGGAGCTGTGCCTGTCTGAGGTTTCCCGCTGCCAGCTGTTTGTGGGAATTCTGGGAGAGAGATACGGACAAATCATGCAGGATTACTCACTACCCAACCTGCCTCAATTTGAGTGGGTAAGGACGCCATCTCCGGGTCTCCCGCAGTGCGGATGTTGCCGTGGATTCGGGCATCAGTTCAGCGCGACTTCAGCGGGTCACTGATGGGATCTGACGCATCGTTCCGGTCGGACGGGCTCCTTTGACAGGAAACCTGTGTCTACACAGCGCTTTTCAAGGCTGCGGGATGTCCAAAATGCTTTATAGCCAATGATATACTTTTCTGGACTGTAGCCATCTTTGCAGGGTCTGAAGTTCTGGGAGTGTTTGATGGGGACAGTGTAGAGGGACCTTTACTCTGCATCTAACCCCCTGCTGTACCTGTCCGCACTCCCGAGCCCCCTCGCCACCCGCAGTGAGGGGCGTCGTGGGGGTTTCGGCTACTCCTCCGCCTGCCGGACCGTCCCAGGAGTCGGCCGCCCGGGCAGCCGAGGCGCTCTCACTCCGCCGGCAGGGGAGCGCCCAGACTGGAGGCGACCATGTTCCAGACTCTGAATAGATCCCGGTAAAAGACAGGCAACTCCCTCAGAGAGGCGCGGCTAACAGTCTCCGCCGCGAGCTGCGTGTCGTCTTGAAGGCAGTGACACTGGCGGAAAAAATACGTCGCCAGCGCACACCATCTGGGAGGACGCTCGATGTACAGGTATCTCTGCAGTGTCCGAAGGCGGAGAGTCGCAGCCTGGGTGCGGACGCACACCAGCGACTGGCCGCCCTCCTCGATCGGGAGATTCAGGACCGCGGCAGAGACCCATTGTTTCCTCTTGCCCCAGAAGAAATGTATCTAACCCTGTGCTGTACCTGTCCTGGGAGTGTTTGATGGGGACAGTGTAGAGGGAGATTTACTCTGTATCTAACCCCGTGCTGGACCTGTCCTGGGAGTGTTGATGGGGCCAGTGTAGAGGAGCTTTACTCTATATCTAATCCCGTGCTGTAGCTGTCCTGGAGTGTTTGATCGGGACAGTGTAGAGGGAGCTTTACTCTGTATCTAACCCCGTACTGTACCTGTCCTGGGAGTGTTTGATGGGGCCAGTGTAGAGGGAGCTTTACTCTGTATCTAACCCTGTGCTGTACCTGTCCTGGGAGTGTTTGATGGGGACAGTGTCGAGGGAGCTTTACTCTGTATCTAACCCTGTGCTGTACCTGTCCTGGGAGTGTTTGATGGGGACAGCAGCATGCCCGAAATAGCAGTACGAATGGTTTCCTCATTAGGAATCTTGCAGGGCCCAGTTCTGTGGTAATGTGACTGGTGCCTCTGCGACTTACTCTCACTTTGTCTTCTAGGTTAAGGCCTACCCGCAAGGTCGTTCAATCACAGAGCTGGAAATTATGCAGTTTTTGAGACGGAATGATGACTGTGCAAGTCAAACGTCTTTCTTCTACACCAGAGACCCTGCTGTACAGAGGTAAGAGAGTTTTTTTTTTATTCGTTCATGGATTTGGGCATCGCTGGCCAGGCCAGCATTTATTGCCCATCCCGAATTGCCCTTGAGAAGGTGGTGGTGAGCTGCCTTCTTGAACTGCTACAGTCCATGTGAGGTAGGTACACCCACAGTGCTGTTAGGAAGGGAGTTCCAGGATTTTGACCCAGCGACAGTGAAGGAACGGCGATATAGTTCCGAGTCAGGATGGTGTGTGGCTTGAAGGGGAACTTGCAGGTGGTGGTGTTCTCATGCATTTGCTGCCCTTGTCCTTCTAGTTGGTAAAGGTCGCGGGTTTGGAAGGTGCTGTCCAAGGAGCCTTGGCACATTGCTGCAGTGCATCTTGTAGATGGAACGCACTGCTGCCACTGTGCGTTGGTGGTGGAGAGAGTGATTATTTGTGTATGGGATGCGAATCGGGCTGCTTTGTCCTGGATAGTGTCGAGCTTCTTGAGTGTTGTTGGAGCTGCACCCGTCCAGGCAAGTGGAGAGTATTCCATCACACTCCTGACTTGTGCCTTGTAGATGGTGGACTGGCTTTGGGAGTCAGGAGATGAGTTACTCACCGTAGGATTCCCAGCCTCTGACCTGCTCTTGTAGCCACAGTATTTATATGGCTACTCCAGTTCAGTTTCTGCTCAGTGGTGACCCCCTGGATATTGATAGTGGGGAATTCAGCGATGGTAATGCCATTGAATGTCAAGGGGAGATGGTTAGATTCACTCTTGTTGGAGATGGTCATTGCCTGGCACTTGTGTGGCGCGAATGTTACTTGCCACTTATCAGCCCAAGCCTGGATATTGTCCAGGTCTTGCTGCATATGGACACGGGCTGCTTCAGTATCTGAGGAGTCACGAATGGTGCTGAACATTGTGCAATCATCAGCGAACATTCCCACTCTGACCTTATGATTGAAGGAAGGTCATTGATGAAGCAGCTGAAGATGGTTGGGTCCAGGACACTACCTGAGGAACTCCTGCAGAATCCATGAATCTCCTTTTATTGAACTACTGGTCAACCTTTTGTATCAGTGATTGCAGTTAGTTGGAGGTGCTGTGTGCATGTGTGTGTGTGAAAACAGGCTGTTGTACAGAAATGAATGGGAAAAGTTTGGAATCATTGGGATTGTGTACAATGGGAGTGAATGGGAAGGGGTTTGGGTCCATTGGGATTGTGTACAATGGGAGTGAATGGGAAGGGGGTTTGGGACCATTGGGATTGTGTACAATGGGAGTGAATGGGAAGGGGTTTGGGTCCATTGGGATTGTGTACAATGGGAGTGAATGGGAAGGGGATTGGGTCCATTGGGGTTGTGTACAATGGTAGTGAATGGGAAGGGGTTTGGATCCATTGGGATTGTGTACAATGGGAGTGAATGGGAAGGGGTTTGTGTCCATTGGGATTGTGTACAATGGGAGTGAAATGGGAAGGCGGTTTGGGTCCATTGGGATTGTGTACAGTGGGAGTGAATGGGAAGGGGTTTGGGTCCATTGGGATTGTGTACAATGGGAGTGAATGGGAAGGGGTTTGGGTCCATTGAGATTGTGTAGAATGGGAAGGGGTTTGGGTCCATTGGGATTGTGTACATGGGAATGAATGGGAAGGGGTTTGGGTCCATTGGGATTGTGTATAATGGGAGTGAATGGGAAGCGGTTTGGGTTCATTGGGATTGTGTACAATGGAGTGAATGGGAAGGGGTTTGGGTTCATTGGGATTGTGTACGATGGGAGTGAATGGAAGGGGTTTGGGTCCATTGGGATTGTGTACCATGGGAGTGAATGGGAAGGGCTTTGGGTCCATTGGAATTGTGTACAATGGGAGTGAATGGGAAGGGGTTTGGGTCCATTGAGATTGTGTAGAATGGGAGTGAATGGGAAGGGGTTTGGGTCCATTGGGATTGTGTACAATGGGAGTGAATGGGAAGGGGTTTGGGTCCATTGGGATTGTGTACAATGGGAGTGAATGGGAAGGGTTTGGGTCCATTGGGATTGTGTACAATGGGAGTGAATGGGAAGGGTTTGGGTCCATTGGGATTGTGTACAATGGGAGTGAATGGGAAGGGGTTTGGGTCCATTGGGATTGTGTATAATGGGGTGAATAGAAAGGGTTTGGGTCCATTGGGATTGTGTACAATTGGAGTGAATGGAAAGGTTTGGGTTCATTGGCATTGTGTACAATGGGAGTGAATGGGAAGGGGTTTGGGTTCATTGGGATTGTGTACAATGGGAGTGAATGGGAAGGGGTTTGGGTTCATGGGATTGTGTACTATGGGAGTGAATGGGAAGGGGTTTGGTCAAGTCCTTTAAGATTAAGCTATGGATGAGAGTTATACCATCAGTCGCCGTTTGCTGCCCCAGTGCCAATGCTGTCTATTCCTGAGACACTCTGTTTCTGTTCGATTAGCTCAATACCAGAGCAATGGAGGCCGGACTTCACTGCCGAGGTCCGAGGAAGCGAAAAGAAGGGTGGCGGATCTGAAGAGTCACGTGAAGGAAGCAGAGTTACTGGTCCTGGAAAAGTAAGCACATGGCAGCTCGAGTGTTCCTCCAACTCCCCGTCCCCACTCACTCTGACTCCCTGTGTCCGCACTATAGAAACCCACAAACCCATTCTGCCCCAGAAAGCTCAACGCTGTGGACTCCTCCCCTCCTCTGCCTCACCTCCCTCAGTCAGGGGAGCTCCACCCCTCCCTCTGCCTCACCTCCCTCAGTCCGGGGTCCTCCTCCCCTCCTCAGCCTCCCCACCTTCAGTCTGGGGGGACTCCACCCCTCCTCAGACTCCCCGCCCTCAGCCCGGTGTGACTCCCCTCCCTCAGCTGGGGGAGGGGGCTCCACCCCTCCCTCACCCCGAGGGGAATCATCCCCTCCTA